>NC_056725.1:1312256649-1312601649 GCF_019279795.1 Protopterus annectens | reverse complement strand
GTATTCAAAACAAAGTCACTGAATTAACATTCCTGGATATCACAATATATCCCAGATATTCTGTCCATCTCTGAGACATGGTTAAAACCCCACGTATCTGATAGTGATCTCCTACCCCCTGGCTTCAATATCTTCCTCCACAATAGACCCTTGAAAAAAGGCAGAGGGGTCACTTTACTATACTCACAACCTCTCTCTCCATCCTTTACCTTATTCCCTACCTAGTTTTCACCCAGCCAAAATACTCGTAGTCAACTGTAATCTTAACAATTGAAAAAAAAATCACCATTGCTACCATTTATATACCTCCTGGCAAAAACATCCCTATCCTGGGACACTTTCTTGCTTGGATCTCTCAAACCATCTCATATGAAACTATCATACTTGGTGATGTTAACATCGACTGGAACATTCTGTCTACTAATACCCCCGAGGCCAACATTAACCTATACGTCTTTTCCCAAATCCTTACACCCCCCACTCGTATTAACCAATGATCCAATACTAGCTCTACCTTAGACTGGGTCCTTACCTCCCACCCTGGCCTTTACCATAACCCCTCTACTCTCCCTGATATTCTTAGAGATCACCTCTCTATTTCAGTCCTGTGTCATTCCTCTCCCACATCAAACTCGCACATGTACAGACACTGTCGTAACCTATCTAACTTCAATCCTGACATTTATTCAAACTCTCTCCTCCATCAACTGGTCTTTTCTATTTAACTTCCCCCTCGATGAAGCTGTTAAAGAATTTAATAACATTTTCCTGGATACTCTCAACTCCTTGGCCCCATATCAGGAAAATAAGAGTTAAAACAAACTTTGCCCCCTGATAAGCAAATATACACTCTCCCTTATGTATAGAAGGGATGATGCCTGTAAAACCTGGCAGAAACTTAAAACTCCATCCAATCTCCAACTCTATAGGGAACTGCATAACCTTACTAAAAAACAAATCAACCTTGACAAAAAAAAACATTTTTTCAAAACGCTCAAAAGAACCCACATGCTAACCCTAAAAAATTCTGAAATACAATGAACAAGCTTCTTCACCCTGGAAACCCATCTCCTCCTAACTGCCCCAACAGCTCTCCTGTTGAAACTGCCACTCTCTTGAACTCCTTTTTCATTGACTCCATACAGAATTTGATAAAAGCAAACAAAAACATCAACACTTCCACCTCCCCCACCCTATTTTTCCTCCTCCTTCTCTTTTAAATCTATCCCAACTTCTTATATCAGATTACTCCTCAATAAACTTAAACCCTGCTCTCCTTCTGCTGATAATTTACCACCACTCTACCTCAAGCTAGCAGCCTCCTCCATCACTTACCCAGTCTCCATTCTTATTACTCCATCAATTCAGGAACACCTTGTTCCTAATATCTGGAAGAAATCCCTTGTTATCTCTCTACACAAAGGAGGAAACTCCACTGACCCCTCTAACTTCAGGCCTATTGCTATTCTATCCCCCTTCTCTAAAATCCTTGAAAAGTGCATCCATAATCAGCTCATTACCTACCTCACTCAAGAAAATCTCCTCACCCCCACACAACATGGCTTCTGTCCCCATCACAGCACAACTACTGCTCTAATATCCTTCACTCACTCTATTGCTGCAGCTCTTGACAATAATAAACTAGTCTCATGCCTATTCATTGACCTCTCTAAAGCCTTTGATACTGTATCTCACAACCTCCTTCTCTCTAAACTAGCTCACAGCAACCTCTCCAACTCTTCTTTCAGCTGGTTCTCTAGTTACCTATCTAATAGATTACAATCTGTCAAATGGCTCTCTGGATCCTCTTCATTTCTCCCTATCCAAACAAGTGTCCTCCAAGGCTTCACCTGGGACCCTTGTTATTCAATATCTTTACAAACAATCTTTACCAATCCTGCCCACACTTCACACTAATACAGCATGCTGACGATTCTACCATCTCCACTTCTGACAATCTATCTCACCTAATCACCCTCACACAAGAATCTCTTCACTCTGTAGTAAAATAGCTTACGTCTAATCAACTACTACTCAACCCTAATAAAACAAAGCTTCTTCTCTTCCTCCCCAAGTCTCTACATCACCCCAAATCCACCATCTCTGTCTCCTCTCAAAATAACACCACTATCAAAGTTGAATCTTATATTAAACTACTCAGGGTTTTCATTGATTATGAGCTTAAATTTGACATCCACATAAATAATTGCATTAAAAAGACACACCAGAAACTTTGACTACTTTATAGAAATAAAAAATTCCTAACTCAAGAATCTAAATTGTCCTTACCTCAAGCCTATCTACTCCATACCTTATTATATGCTGCCCCTATATTTACAAACCTCCCAAAAAATCTGTCAACTAAAATGGAACTCACTTACAATAAGATTGCCAGATTTACTAGTAATCTCCCATATTAATTACATCACTGTCTTTCCCTTCAAAAACTTCACTGGCTAAAATTTCAACATCAATTCATCCGGGTTCCTATCATGTAGTCGAACTTTTACAAGTTTGAACCTCACATGGTCGAGACCATAAGTTCGAATTTGTAAAAGTTCAAGCATTTGAATGGAAATCTCCATAAGCGGAGGTTTCCATTTTGTTCAATGGAGTGCAATCTCGGAGTTGGTATATTTAAGTAGTGGGGGGTGTGGGACTGCTTAAAATAGTTTATTTTGTTTTCCGTTGTTTTGTTTTTTTTACCCATAGTCAAAGTTTTGTAACTTCGAACATAATGGTTTGAACATTACGTGTTTGAAGTTATAAGACTTTGACTATGGGATATATACCCAATTCATCCTACCTCATCTTTTCCTGACCCACTACATCCTTCACCAACCCCTAGCCTGCCCTTCACTTACTACTCTTATCTCTCCCTATGCTCCCAACAGTGAAGTCAGTAGCTCTGACCAACACCTCCTCCACATCTCCAAACACAAAAAAAAAATGGGCAAAATACTATACAGTCACTCTGTTACTTCTGCTTAGAATACACTCCCTCTCCATATCTGATCACTTAGTAGCTTAAATAACTCCAAACCAGCACTTAAGGAATATCTGGAAAACTCCTGGATTTGCCCCTGCAATGACCCTACTTGAATACTAAACCTACCACTATTGCCATTGTTTTTCTTCTCTCTTTTATCTCTCAGTCTAGCTATGTATTGTCTGTACTATATACTCCTGTATCCAAGGTTGTTTGTTCTCCTACTATGTATCAACAAAAACTCTATTTTTTTCTTCTATGTATAATATTGAGCATTTTCTAACTTCTGTCTTAACTAACTTTGTATTTCAATGTAACTTTGTACTTCATTGTAATGATCTGTTTTTGCACTGGATTGTAACAAATTATTTTTGTAATGGAACTTTTCTCCTCTGGTCTCTGCTGAAAAATGGCCTTTGGCCCAGCCAGACTAACCCGGTTAACAAAAGGCAAATAAATAAATAAAAAAATAAAATAAAATATATTACTGTGCAGCTAAATTAATAACTGATAAAGTTCTACCACAAGAACACAGGGTAGTGGGCGAAAGGAAGGGGAGAAATCGAATACCATCATGGAAGTATCGAATGGAGAAAACCATAAAGCAACTAAGACAAGAAGTGTCACTATTAGAAGAGTATAGAAGAGAGGAACAGATCGACAAGAATACTCAGAAAGATAGACGTGATAAAAGCAATATGCAATATTAGAACAGATCAGGATCTATCATGCACTATCGCAAATAATAAACTAAAAATCTCAGCACAGGTGGAAAAACTTAGAGGATACACATATAAATATAAAGGAAAAGTACAAAATAAGCAATTTATTGATAACCCAAAAAGTTTTATAGAGAATTGTGAAATAAGGTAAAGGGAATTGAAAGACCATGAAAAAAAAAATAGATACATTTTGGAGAAGTATCTATAAAGATCCTGTGGAACCTAACAAAGTTGGTAATTGGATAGAAGAAGTAAAAGAAAGAATAAGAAGTTAAAGGTACAGGATATGAAATGGGATGAAATAACAACCAGAGAGATTGAAACAAAGTTAAGAAAAGCCTCTAATTGGAAAACCCCATGCCCAGATGCAGTACCTAACTTCTGGTTAAAAGTATTAACATCTTTGCATGAAGAGTTAGCCAGGAGTAAGAATTATTTATATGCTCACCCTGAACAGACACCAACCCAGCTAACAACAGGAAAAACAATGCTCCTACTTAAGAGTGAACCTGCAAGCGACCCTAAAAATTATAGATGAATAACTTGACTTCTGATGATGTATAGACTATACACTGGAATTGATGTCGACAGAGTTTATAGTCATTTAGAAGAAAACTCAATTATAGCAACAGAACAAAAGGGCAATAAAAGAAAGTCATATGGAGCAAAGGATCATTTGTTGTTAAATAAAGTCATAGTGGAGAACTGTAAAAAGGGGAAGAACTTAAGTATGGCCTGGATTGACCAGAAAAAAGTATTTGACAGTATCCCACATTCATCGATAAAAGAGTGCTTAAAAATGTATAAGATACACCCTACACTGATCAATTACATTACAGTGGCCATGAAACAGTGGCAGACCACTTTACAATTAAGCCATGATAAAGGACAACTTATTACTCCAGGGATAAAAATCTAAAGGGGGATATTCCGGGGTGACTCTCTGTCACCGCTGCTATTCCGCCTTGCCCTTAATCCATTAAGTTGGCTACTTAACAGCTTAGGTCACGGCTATAATTTGGTTCCTAGAAAACAACAAAGTGCAAAGATTTCTCATCTTCTCTTTGTTGATGATTTGAAACTATATAGCTTGTCAGATGAGGAACTGAAAGCACAACTGCAAGTTGTCAAAACTTTTTCAGATGATATAGGAATGTCATTTGGTCTTGATAAAAGTGCAAAAGCAACCTTTAAAGCAGGAAAACTGCTGCACCAAGAAAACATCAGTTTGGGACAAGAATGTGCTATAAAAGAACTTGAGCAAGCAGGAGTGTATAAATATTTGGGAAAGGATGAATAATAAAACATGAACAAATGCAAATAAAACTTAGTAAGGAGTATTTCAGAAGACTTAAATTAATCCTGAAGACAGCGTTGATATCTAGGAACAAAATCCAAGCTATAAACCAATTTGCTCTTTCTGTCCAAACTTAACAGTTTTGGAGTGACTGACTGGTCCCTAAATGTGCAAGAAAACAAGAAGGATGCTTCAGGCTCACCAAATGATTTATAAAAATCAGTGCATACCAAGATTATATATTCACCATTCTGAAAGAGGGATGGGCCTCCTTGAAATTTATTACATGTATAGATCTGCAATCATGGGACTCCACACATATCTGCTGACCTCACAAGATCCAAATGTAGTGAAAGTTTTGAAACATGAGGAGAATAAATCTAAGATGACTTCCCTGCTTAGGCTACCAGAAGCATATCGGCATCAGGCAGGAATGGAAATCAAACAAGAAGTAGATAAAAATCAGGCAGCAACTGAATGTGCCAAAAAACAAAACAAAAGAAAGAATATAAGGTGAAGGACCAGATGAGAAGGCAGGAAATGTGGAAAAAGTATAAATATAGTTGCAAGTATAGAAAACATCTGGAAGAACCTCATGTTGATCGAGAACAAATGCAGGAAATGTTAAGGAGAGGTAAATTCAAACCAAGCAATGAAAGGTTAATATTGGCGGCCCAAGATAGTGGGGTCTTTACACATTGGTTTACAAAGTCCATTGAACATATGGGAGAAACAGACAAATGTAGGTTTTGTAAAACAGAACTGGAAAACATCTCGTTGCTGGTTGCAACATACTAATGGCAGAAGGACTGTATATTGAAAGGCATATGTGATGAGACTGTTGCACTGGGCATTGTGCAAACATTATGGTACTGAAGTGGCTAAAAACCACTGGAAATGTCAACCACAAAGCATCATAGAAAATGATGAAGTCTACATCACATGGGATCACCCATTGCCAACAATTCAAAAGATAAATGCTAGAAATCCAGATATAGTAATCCAGAAAAAGAAGATAATAGCATTGGTCACTGAAATCGCCACACCCAGTGACTAAAGTGTCCTGTGTACAGACACAAAGTCATAAAATATCAGGATTTGCAAACAGAAACGAGAGCAATGTGGAAGAAAGATACCTAGATAGTTCCAATACTAGTAGGAGCAACGGGTTTGATAAAAAAATGTCTACAATCCTATTTAAATGCACTACCAGTAGATGTAACTCCATACGAATTGCTGAAAGAGTCATTACTGGGCACATTGCGGGTGCTGCGAAGAGGACTTTTGTCTGACATCAAACAGTGGAACGATGCTAATTTCATGACCTTTAATCGTACTTTGACTTAGGTATTGGGTCCATTCCTGTCATGGTATTAGAAACCCAAAAGATTTGGAGATATGGAGAAATTAAAAAAAAAAAAGCGGAGCCTTCATGGTGATACAGATGCAATTGATGACAGTCAGTACCTCAATGAACTGGCTAGATTCATAAAATGCCAGCATGGTGGTGATACTCTGCAGTGTTGTAGTTGGGAACCACATATTCTCCTCCTCTTCCTCCATGAGCTGTAGCATGGCATCGAGAAACTGGTATAGCATTTGTGAACCAAATGCCTGAAATACACCCTGCTGTGTCCCACATTGCTCAATGGAAGACACCTATAGCCAGGTTCTCAATGTTACACATACCTTGGTGTCCATGAACCTATATGTGCACATCTGCATCAGCTCCTTCATAGTGTCTCTGTCCACATGGTAACAGTTCAATATTTCTGTGTCATGCAGGGGATGAAATGTTAGGCATGGTTGGGCCCTGTTGCAATGCAGCAAGCAACACACAGCTCCATGCCTACTGGTTTTGAGGATGGCCTTGTATGTTTATTTGTGCTAATCCTGCAACTACCCCTTAACATCATATAGCAGTGGCTATCTTTGTTCATCAGTATTTTATGGTGTGCAGTTACAGCAGTGGTCATGACTCATTTTGCAGATATTATACATTTCTGAATCACTCTGCTTTATTGTTTCCCTTTGCCTGCATATTCACCATCACCCTCATTATACTGATATTGCTCATTTACTTTCCTCATTTGCCTATTATGCCAGCCATAATATTGCACAACCTTGCATGACTGTGTTACTTGTGTTTCTGAATTGCCCTCACCGTAATGTCACACAGTTTTGCCTTTCGCATTGAACTATTTGTTTATGAATTTCAGGGAATACATCTTTAAAACTTTACAGAAATTGGTAGAACCTCTCTAAAATATTGTACAATTCCCTTGAAACAGAAAACAAAGGTTCAAAGGCATAAAAGAAAGACCCTGGTTTATTCAAAAAGACAGTTAATAAGCTTAGTAAAACGATAACATTATATATATTTTTAAAGATTTAAATGAAACACATTGCATGCTTACACCATTAAGTTTTAATAACAAATCCTAGACATCTACATTATTGAAGTCATTGCATTGCCTGTTATAGATCATAGTACTCTTAACTAACATCTTAAGGAAAACTATGTTTCATAAAACACATATTTCTACTTATCCTTCATAAGAAGTGCAGCAGTATAAAGTATTTGCAAGTCAGATTAATACTACTCAGTCAAATCTTTTCAAAGGGTTCATTAAGTTAAAAAAGAAGTTATGTACCTACCATAATATTCCATGTTAGTTGTCTTCATCTCGCCTTCTTTCTTGCTGGTTGGGATCGGAGTCGATCCTCGGCTCTGACTCGGGCATCTTCAATAGCTCGAGAGCTGTTTACTGGCTCGAGGCTACTCCTTATCCCATGATGCCTAGAGATAGCTACCCAGATCTCGTTTGAAATAGCTAACTCCAGACATAGCAAGAGAAAAAAACAGTCCAAGACAAATAGGTTGACTATACCTGCCATATTCTCTAAGTCAGTAGAGGAAACAAACCAGAGAACACCCAGCCAGTGAAATAAGAACTCCTCTCGGTCCAATAAGACAGGGGGACGGAGGGTGGGACGCAAGAAAGAAGGCGAGATGAAGACAACTAACATGGAAAGTTATGGTACGTACATAACTTTTTTATCTTAAGTTGTCTATCTCGCCTTCGTTCTTGCTGGTTGGGACAGCATCCCTAGCACCTAATATCCTTGGTGGCTCATTGGAACAGACTCTTCAGAACAGTGGAACTAAAGTCAGCTCTGCTCCTGGAGACCATAATGTAATGAGAAATAAAGGTATAAGGATTTTCCCACGTAGCAGCTGCACAGATAGAATCCATGGGCAACCTAGACTGTAAGGCTACAGAGGTGGCCAAGGCCCTGGTAGAATGACCTTTCAGTTTGATAGGTAACTCTTTGTTCCTTAACTGCTAAATGAAAGTAATAGTGTGAGACAACCACCTGGATAAGGTCACCTTGGAAACTGGGAGACCTTGTTTGCCTAAGGCATAAGAAAGGAATAGCTGGTCCGACTTCTTTATTTCCTTAGTTCTGTGCAGGTAAAAACGCAATTGTCTATGAATGTCCAATTGGTGTAATTTGTACTCTGCCTTGTTGGTGTGATTAGGGAAAACACAGGAAGGTCTACAGATTGGTTTAAATTATTTTCTGAACACACTTTAGGAAGAAAAGAAAGATTAGTCCTCAGAGCAACTCTGTCCTTATGAAAAACCAAGTATGGAGGACGAACACATAGCGCCTGAAGTTTGGAGACGCATCTGGCTGAAGTAATAGCTACCAGAAAGAGTGTCTTCCAAGATAAAAATTTAATGGAGCAGGATGCTGCTGGTTCAAAAGGGGGCAGAATTAAGGAAGTTAGGACCAAATTAAGGTCCCAAGGAGGATGGGAATTTCTCACTGGAGGCCTAAGGAGAGACGTCCCTCTCAAAAAAGCTTTACAGAGCTTATGAGACATAATGTTAGAATTTGACAACTTAACATGAAAGTTAGAAATGGCCGCTAATTGAACCCTGATCATAGCAGAAGCAGACCCGGAATGAAAAAGTTGTACTAGGAATTCCAGAATTTCATGGACTGGGGCTGAAAAGGGATCTACGTTCCTAGCCTCTGCCCAACAAGAAAAAAGTTTCCATTTACTAGCATAAGTTTTCCTGGTTGCGGACTTGTGAGAGGAGACAATAATCTCATGTACAGCCGGGGAAATGCTGGGAAGCCTGGCTAAGGTTGGAAGTGGAGCAACCAAGCTGTGAGCTGGAGAGTTTGTAGGGATTGATGCAACCCACCTGACTGATGAATCAGTAGATCTGGAATCGGGTCCAGAGTCCAGGGCTGATCGAGAAGGTAATGGTGCAGGAACGGGAACCATATCTGTTGAGGCCAGTAGGGCAATGAGGATCATTTTGCAACCCAATGATATTGCTTTCTGTATGAGATTTGGTATCAGGGGAAATGGAGGAAAGGCATAAAGAAGTCCCTGAGGCCAATCGTGGACTAGAGCATCTCTGGGTGTGTGACCTGGAAGCAGAAGAAGGGAGAAGTAGTTGCTGCATTTCCTGTTGAAAGGGGTGGCAAAAAGATCGCAGCAAGGCTGTCCCCATTTGCAGAAGATAAGATCTGCAACTTCCTGATTCAGAGACCACTCGTGAGGCATGAGGATAGCTCTGCTGAGCCTGTCTGCTATGACGTTGGACCTCCCAGGGATGTGCGTTGCAATCAGAAAACGTTGGAAGGAAATCGCCCATTGCCACAGTCTGACTGCTTCTCGACACAGAGGTAGGATCTGGTTCCGCCCTGCTTGTTGATGTACCACACCACTGACATATTGTCTGTTTGAATTGCAATGGTCCCAGAAGGAAGAGAGTCCTGAAGGGCTTGCAATGCTAGGAGCACAGCTCTCATTTCTAGGACATTTATGTGCAGATGGTGCTCGTGAGGTTGCCAAGTACCTTGGACTGTCCTGCCCAGATAATGCCCCCCACCCCACCCTATCAGGGAGGCATCTGTGGTCACTGTGGCTACTGGAGGGGGCTGAATGAAGGGTCTGCCCTGAGTCACTAGTGGGGAGACCATCCACCATGAAAGGTGCCTTTTGCATGCTTCTGTAATCAGGATCATGTGAGACATGGGCAGCTCTTGGAAAGACCACTGTGTGAACAGAAGCCACTGAAGGATCCTCATATGAAAACAGGCCAGTGGGATTAGAGGAATGGCTGCTGCCATGGAACCCAGAGTTTGAAGGATGAACCTGACTTGGATCCTTTTGCTCTGCATTAGAATCTGTACTTGCTGATGAATTGCAGACACCCTTTCTAGCGGAAGCCTTGCAAACATGTTCCTTGTGTCTAAGTCTGCTCCTATGTAAGTGATAGATTGACAGGGCAACAAGGCAGATTTTTCGAAGTTTATTGTAATGCCTAGCTGGGAGCAGATTGTGATTGTCTGGTCCCTGGCTTGTAGGAGTTGATGCCTGGCAGTTGCAGTGAGGAGCCAGTCATCTAGATATGGAAACACCTGGAATCATCAACGTCTCAGGTGAGCCGTGACCACTGTCATACATTTAGTGAACGCCCTGAGGGCTGTGGTGAGACCAAAGGGCAGAGCTCTGAACTGATAATGACTGGCTCCCAGCCGGAAGCGAATAAATCTCCTGGAGCACCTGTCCATCATGATATGGTAGTACGCGTCCTTTAGATCTATCGAGCACATCCAATTGTCCTGACCCAGAAAGGGTAGAATGGACTGTAGCGTGACCATCCGAAACTTTGTTCTTAGTACAGACATGTTTAGTTTGCTGAGATCCAGAATCGGTCTCCAGTCCCCTGTCTTTTTTGGTACCAAAAAGAACCTTGAGTAAGCTCCAGATCCATGCTGGTCTGCCGGGACTTCCTGGATGACTCTTTTTTCTAGCAGTTTTGAAACTTCTATTACTGTTTGGTCCTTCAGATTGGGTGGAACATCTGGAAGGGATTTCTTTGACGGTAAGGGAGGTTGATGGAAGGGAATTTTGTAACCTCCAGATATAATGGACCGTACCCATCTGTCTTGCGTTAAATTTTGCCAGGCTTTTGGGTACAGTGAAAGTCTTCCCCTGACGTTCTCCAGAGGTGAGCAGCCGGGCAACCCTTCAGGGATGCTGAAAGGGCTTATCAGAGAAAGATTCTCTGTTGCCCTGGTACTGCGGACCCCCTCTGCCATGAGGGTGGCGTCTGTTATTATTGTTTCCCCCTCTGCCTCTGTAGGAAAAATCACTACATGTGTCAGGCAAGGCTCACTGGCATTTTCGGAACCACATCTTGCCACTCTTCTGACCTTTGGGGTAAGGTCTAGAGGGAGTGGAAAAATGGACTCCCATGGCAGAGAGAGTCTTGCCTTCTTGCTCACACCTAGTCAAAGTGTCTTTCACCTGTGGTCCAAAAAGAAAGGAACCATCAAAGGGGGTGTTGGTGAAGGACACCCAAAAGGGTTCCGCAAAGTTACACAGCCACATCCATGCATGCCTCCTAAGGGCCACACCTGTACCTGCGGCTCTACTCGCACCATCGGCTGCATAGGAAATGAGCCTCATGGAGGAGTTAACTACAGAATTAAGATTCGCCAGCTGGGAAGCTACTTTAGCTTGAGCTCCCTCAGCTGATGGATCTTGAAGGGTATCTCCGAGCTCTTTAAGGAGATCCCTCTGAAGCCGGGTAAAATGACATAAGTAGTTCAATGACCTCATAGAGAAGGTCGCTGAAGCGAACATTTGCTTCCCATATCTGACCATTGTCCTAGATTCCTTGTTAGGAGGATGGACAGACAAAGAGGTCTCTGCTAACTCTTTTCTGGTGGCTGCTGCTACCACCATGGCATCAACAGGAACACCTTTAGTAAGGAATTTCTTATCCTGGGGTGCTGTGATGAATTTACCAGGTCTCCTCTGAGCTGGTTCCACTGTATCTGGAGCTGACCAAGCCTTTCGAGCCACCACTGCCATATGTGGATCAAAAGGTGGAGAAACCCAGGAGGTGGAAGGTCGGGAACCGAAAGCATCCAGAAATACAGACTCATCCTCGGTAGGGGTGAGGGGATTCCAGTTCACCCTCTGCTTACGTATTTCTAGGATGTCCGAGAAGGAAACCTCTTCAGAGGGGGATATCAGGGATCCTTCTGAATCATCTAAGTCTGTATCAGAAGTGACAGATTCGGAGGAGTCAATGTGTTTCCTCTTGCACTTCTTCTTATGAGGGGGCTCCCCTGAATGATCAGGGGAGGCCTCAGAAGAAGAGGAAACACCCAATGGGGTGTCCTGGATCATTGGTTCCCTATGCTTGGGGCCTGGAGGAGGAGCAGAGGTTGGCACAGGCACTACAGGGGACGGAGCCAGTGGGGATGATAGTGGAGCTGACTCAGTGGTCAACACACTCCTCATGACATTGAACCATGGCATCGAACCATGATGCAGAGAAAGCTCCGGTTCAGAGGAAATAGGAATCTTTCTCCGCACCAAGGGAGACAGTTCTAAGGCCGATGTAGGAGCCAAGCTCACCTGCGCCGAAGCTCCGTGAGGGAGAATGGGGTCAGACAAGGGTCTGATGCCACTCGCCCCCTCAGAGCCAGCGAGGGAGCCCCAGTGCCCAGATCCCTCGATGGACGGCACCACTGAGGGGATCGGAGCTGACGTTGAAACCGAAGGAGATAGAGTTATCAGAGCCGACGGTTCCACTACTCGAACCCCAATGAACTCCGGCTCTGAACTCATTGGAGTCGGAGGAGGAACATCAAGAGAAGTGGACAGAGCCGACACCTGTTGAGGAGGGCTGGACAACATCTTGGCAAGTGCCTGTGACTTTAGCAACCTACTGACCACTCTCTACACATCGTGATCCGACAGCCTAGAGGATCGACAGGAGTGAGAGGATCTGTGACTATGCTCGCTCTGAAGCAAAGGAGACCGAGGAGCCGAATGCACCAGTTCTAGTGAAGGGGACCACAGCCTCTTGTGGCTCCGCGATGGCTCCAAAGTCTCTGATGAAGCCAACAGGGAGATTGTCTTGTTGGTGCCAGCCAGAACCGAAGTGGAAGGTAAAATCTGAACCAAAGACAGCTCCAAACTTAGAGCCGATGGCTTTGTGGGTTTAGGGGATTTCACAGGCTAAGAGCTCTTGGCCCCTGAATCCTGGGGTTTTAAAAGACCCCTAAGAATAATCTTATTCTTACGCTCCTGCAGGACTCTTGGACTAAAGGCATGGCATATAGAACAAGAGTCCTGCAGGTGCATAGCGCCTAAACAATAGATGCAAGAAGTGTGCCCATCTGTCAGAGACATTTTCTGACAGAATGAGTCACACTTCTTGAACACAGAAACCTTGGATTCCTTTGACATCCTTAAAGAAGGAAAACAACAATTACAACAACTACCAGAAGCAATATACAGTTTACACAAAAACACACTCTACTACAAGACTATAGCTAAAAGTTTTTTTTTTTCGTTATGTAAATAGGAAAGAAAATAACTTAAATGGCTAGCCTATGAGAGAAAGGTAGAAGGAAAGCCTCTTACTTAAACAGCTAACCTGACAGCTAACCTGACAAGAAGAAGTGGGGGGAGGGGTGGGGAGAACTCTCTAAGATAAACGAGTTCTACAAGAAAAAGAAGGGATACTACAACTAAACACTAACTAAAACAAAAAGTACAGTTGTGTACATTTTCCATAAATGTAGATGTTCGAGTGTATTCACTGTTGCAGTCATTACATTTGGGTTATCCTGATGGCAGGTTGCCCTCAGTCAGCCTGAGTTCCAAAGTCTTGGGTCCTGCATCGGCTGCTGTTGCCTCTTCCCTGACGTCAGGTTGTCAGGGGTATAAAAGATGCAGCCAATGCCATTTTATTCAGTTTGTCTTGTCCCAGATGTCAGGTGCCCCCAAAAGGGTAAGCTAAAATTATGTAAATAAAACATACATGCACCAAAATAAGCTTTACCTTCATCTATAAGCAAATACACCACCTAGGTTGTATAGATTAGAGAAGTAAAGACAAGTTCCAGCTAAAATAAGGGGGATGGCAGGTGGGTAACCTGGACTGCAACAGTGAATACACTCGAACATCTACATTTATGGTAAACACTATGTTCTTTGTGTTTCACTGTTGCAGTCATTACATTTGGGTTGAGTCCCAAAGCTATGGTTGGGGGGCTGGAGCTAAACAGCATTAGGAGCGGCTATGAGGCCCTGCAGGACTGCAGTGGCAAAGCCTGCCCTGGATTTAGAGTAAAGAGGCAGATTGTAATGTTTTGTAAAGGTATGCACTGAACTCCAAGTAGCAGCCTCTAAAATGTCTTTGGTTGGTACTCCCCTGAGAAAGGCTGCAGAAGTGGCTGCAGCTCTGGTTGAATGTGGCCTAATGCCCTTAGGCACTGGTTTGCCATGCTGTGAGTAGCAGAAATGAATGCAGTGACCTATCCACTTTGACATAGTCTGCTTGGAGATAGCCTTTCCTTGTGATGCTGTGGCATATGCCACTAGTAACTGTTCTGTCTTTGTGAAACCTTTAGTTTTGTCCAAGTAGAATTTAAGTTGTCTGTGTACGTCCAAAGAATGCAGAATTTTCTCCCCCTTGTTCTGTGGATTTGGATAAAAAGTTGGCAAATGAATTGTTTGGTTAAAGGGTACACTGGATACCACCTTAGGCATAAATGTAGGGTTTGTTCTCAGAGAGACCATGTCTGGATAAAAAATGATAAAGGGTTCCACAGCCATGAGAGCCTGTAGCTCTGAAACTCGTCTTGCAGAAGTTATTGCTAGGAGCAGAGCTGTTTTCCAGGATAAGAACTTATATCCGCAGTAGCAGCTGGCTCAAAAGGAGGTAAGGTGAGTTTTTCCAAAACATAATTAAGGTCCCATGTAGGTACTGGCGTTCTCCTTGGAGGCCTTAAGTTTTTGGCTCCTCTGAGGTACTGTCTTAATAAAGGATGAGAAAAGAGTGGTGGCTCTGTATTGCAATGAGCCGAAATGGCAGAGGCATGGATTTTAATTGATGAAAAAGATAGGCCTTTGTCCAGCATCTCAGTTAAGTATTGCAAAATCTGAGGAATATTTGGGACAGCTGTATCAGTTCCTTGAGCTTGGTTCCAAGAGCAAAATCTCTTCCATTTCCAAAAATAGGATTTTCTAGTACTAGGTCTTCTGGCTTCTAAAATGACATCCATCACAGCTTTACTGAGAGGTGTGGTTTGCATGGCTACATTATCCACCATACTGCCAGGTTTGGGGTCCTGAGTTGGCTGTGCAGAATCTGGTTGTTTTGCTGGGACAGTAGATGAGGTATTTCAGGTAAGGTCCAGGCTGAGCATTGGGACAAGTTCCTTAAGATCGGATACCAGTACTGGTGTGGCCAGTCTGGGGCAATAAGAATCATTTTTGGTTTCTCCTGCCTGACCTTTAGGAGTACCTTGGGGAGGAGAGGTAGCAGAGGAAAGGCATATACTGATAGGTTTATCCAGTTGAAAGAGAAGGCGTCCACTTTCCAAGCTTGTCTGTGATAAGTCCTTGTGCAGAATCTTTTTAGTTGATTGTTTTGAGGAGAGGCAAATAGATCTATGTCCGGGCGTCCCCATTTCTTTGTTATCATGCTGAAGACTTGTGGGTCCAGGTGCCACTCGTGGGGATCCATGAGGTTTCTGCTTAGTTCATCTGCCAGAGTATTTTCCTTTCCAGGCAGGAATTGTGCCTGTAGATGAACTTGGTAAGTCAATGCTGTGTCCCATAAAGCCATAGCTTGCCTGCACAGGGGGATAAGAATGAGTGCCCCCCTGCTTGTTTATGTACCACATGACCGTGGTGTTGTCTGTCTTTATCAGTAGTTGTCCCGGATGAAGTAGGTCCTTGAAGGCTGTCAGGGCATTTTGAACAGCTAGCATCTCATTTTGATTGATATGTAGATGCTTTTGATTTGTGGACCAGGTGCCCTGAATGCCTCTTCCTACCATGTGTGCCCCCCAGGTATAATCTGAAGCATCTGTCATTAGGCTCTGCCTGGCTGGGGGTAGTGAGAATGGCTGTCCCTTGTTTTGGTGACAAGCCTTTGTCCACCATCGAAACTCTTGTTGCAGGCAGGGAATTAGAGTAATCATTGTTTCCAGACTGTGGCAATATTGTGTCCAGACACTTTTTAGGTACCAATGAATTTTCCTCATATGCAGTCTTGCATATGGAATTAGTAAGATGCAGGATGCCATGAAGCCCAAAGCCTGCAGAATTTTTCTTGCAGATAACTGGGCCTTTGTTGCCATTTCCTTGAAATAGGTAGTCAGCTGCCTTTGTTTGTCTGGAGTGAGATAAGCCATCTGGGCAGTTGTATTTAAGCTTGCACCCAGGAATATTATCTCTTGAAAGGGTACTAGTTTTGATTTCTTTTTGTTGACTGTGTACCCCAGGCATGTTAAAAGTCTTATCACAAACGTCAGATGCTGTAGCAGAATGTCCTTGTTCTCTGCTTGTATAAGGCAGTCATCCAAGTAAGGATATATTTTTATTCCCCTTTGTTTGCAGTAAGCAATTACTGGTGCCAGGCACTTTGTGAAAACCCTGGGTGCAGTAGATAAGCCAAAAGGCAGTGCAGAGAATTGGTAATGCTTTGAGCCAGCTTTGAATCTGAGGTGTCTTCTGCATGATTGTCTGATTGGGACATGCAGGTATGCCTCTTTTAGGTCTAAAGTCACGAGCCAAGCCTTGCTGCCCAGCATGGGCAGAAGCTGATGTAAGTTCAACATCTTGAATTTTGATATATCTAGGAAAGTGTTTAGAAGAGATAGGTCCAATATTGGTCTCCATGATTTGTCCTTTCTGGGTACCAAAAAAAGTCTTGAGTAAAATCCTTGTCCCTGTTCTTGCTGTGGCACTTGTTGAATAGCCATCATGTCCATGAGAGCTGTGACTTGTTTTTGAGCCTCTGCCCATTGATCTTTTTGGCAGGTCTGGCCAACCGTTTAGTCTTGGCAGGGTATGGAAATGAAACTTGTAGCCTTGTGACACTATGTGTAGAACCCATTTGTCCTGGGTTATAATGTGCCAAGTTTGAGAAAAAAGTGCTAGTTTTCCCCCTAAGGGTGCTGCCAGAAGATAAGTGCTTGGTGCAGGCAGGGGGAAGCCATTGGGACTGTGTCCTATATGATTGTGCTTTGTCTTCTCCACCTTTGGAGGTAGAAGCACTCCACTGCTTTGACCTGTAAGATCCTTGCGGCTGTGATCTGCCTCTAGGGCATCTGGATCTTCCCCTTTGAGGCCTGTCTGAGACTGGAAAGGACCAATTCTTTGTAGGCCAGTGTCTGCTAAATCTAGGTGGCTGTACCTGTAAGAAATTATTGACCATTTCCATAGATTTGGCTTTATCCTCCATTTTCTTTAACACCTCTTCTGCCTTAACACCAAACAAGGTATCATATTGTAAAGGAGCATCTAATAACTTTGCTTTAACATGGTCAGGCAGATTTTGTTCCTTTAACCAAGCATGCCTCCTAATAACAGAACCCGTAACAGTGGCCCTGCAGGAGGCCTCCAGAGAATCAAACCCACATTGCAAAGTATGCTTTCCAAGTTGTTCAGCTGCTTGCAATAAATCCTGCATTTCTTTGTTTTCTGCACATTCAGAATTTGCCATCATTTTCTGTTTAAGCAGTGTCATGATATATTGCTGATATTTGAGCATATGAAACTGGCAATTTAAGGCCCTTATAGCCAAAGTAGCAGATGTGTAAATCTTTTTTCCCCATCTATCCAGTGCCCTAGAATCCCTGTCAGAGGGGGTAGGATTTTTTTCAGTATAAGCCTTGATCCCTTTTGGACCCTGAGAAACAGTTTCTGGGTCTGCAGTAGGGTTTTTAAAAAGGAATTTATGAGAGTCCAGTGCCCTGTACTATCGGTCTGGCTTAACAGGAGCTGGAGGTAAAGAGTCAGGGGTCAGACTAGACTCCGAGAACACATCATCTACAATGTCCAACACAGGTGGATTAGCTAGAGGCCTGTGTTGTGGTAGTAAAATGAAGTCTTTGAGCCCTTTCTTAGATTCTGAAAAATCTTGGCTCTCCCAGTGGAAGTGCTCCCTCATGGTATGCAAGGTATCCCCAAAAGAGTAGTGCTCAGGAGAAGAAGCTGAAGGAATTGATTCTTCAGCATCAGAATCCTCATAGGGAGGAAAAGAATATTCCTGATCAGAAGAGAAATCTGAAGAAATTGAAACCTGATCTGAAGATTCATAGTCTGTCTCTTGCCTAGGCCTCTTATCAGAAGGGGGATGGGAACCCCTGATCAAGATAATCCAGTCTTCGGCCATTTTGAGCATCTGTTTTTTGGGCATGAAGGCCTGTCCTTGTGGCTGGTGAACTTGTTTCTTTGTCTTTAAAAGGTGTTTTAGTCTTTGAAGTCGGTTTAATATATAATTGTTTAGGTCTGAATACACCCTCAGAAGCTGATGCCTGCTCAGCAGCTCTGGACCCATCTGAGGGAATAATCTCCGAGGCTCCAATACCTTGAGTTTCCAGGGGCCTAGCTGACTCCACGTGGGAGTCGGTAGTGGCCTGTGACTTTAAAGTAGTGAGCATCAGGGGCTGCGAAAGCGCCTCACTGAAAACCAGCAAACTGGCGACTTGCTTAGGAGAAGCTTTGTTGTCGGTTTTGGACCTCGGTTGCCTGTCTTTTTCTTTGCGTTTTTGTGAACTCCAGTAGTTGGATGGCTATCTAACGACATTGTATAATTAAATCTTCACCCAAAATAGCTTAATGCAAAATCGTACCGACACTTAATAGTGCATTGGTTAAATCTAGCACAAAACCGACAACTAACAACGTCATGGTCAGGGCCTAGGCAAGGAATTAAGTAAGAATGAAAGTCCTTATGAGGTATTTGCTTCCCACAAGAAATACAATTATTAACTTTTTCTGACATCGGTGTGGAGCGAGAAAAAAGTTTCCCCAATAGGGTACTTAGCTTTTAATGAAGACTTCGGATCTGAAACTCGAACATGAAAATCTCAGGAGTCGGCCGACCAGCACTTGTGAACTGCTTCTGCTTCGGGCACCGCACGGCAAGAAAGACTGAATAAAATGGTGTCAGCTGCATCTGTTATACCCCTGACGACGTCAGGGAAGAGGTGACAGCAACCGACGCAGGACCCAAGATTTTGGAACTCAGGCCAACTGAGGGCAACCTGCCAGCAGGATAACCCAAATGCAATGACTGCAACGGTGAAACACGAAGAACATCAAGACTAATGTTAATAATAAAACACTAAAAGTGTTGAATTCTAGAGTAAGAAAGTTATACAAAAAACTTTATATGAGCCTGAGCCAGAAAAACGACATCTCGCAGCTGAAGCGGCAAACGAGATCTGGGTAGCTATCGCTAGGCATCATGGGATAAGGGGTAGCCTCGAGTCAGTAAACAGCTCTTGAGCTATTGAAGATGGCCGAGTCAGAGCCGAGGATCGGCTCCAATCCCAACCAGCAAGAACGAAAGCGAGATACACAACTTAACATCAATTATTAAAGATAGATCTCACAGGAGCTATTGCCGGTTGACCATATCTATCTATCTATCTATCTATCTATCTATCTATCTATCTATCTATCTATCTATCTATCTATCTATCTATCTATCTATCTATCCTTTGCTGACTGTGTTAATCCCACTTGGTTGAAGGCCACTTTTCAGAGGAGACCCAAAGTGATATTTATACAAACCAAGGGAAATTTGGCCAAGGCACCATTCCCCTATTCATGTCTGGATAAATGCCATGGGATCTTTTACAGCCACCTGAGCTGTCACCAACTCAGGCAGATGAGGCTCATCTGAAGGAAGGAACACACAGGTATATAGCACCTCTTAATGCTGCAATTCAACTTTAGTAATTGAAAATTAATCCAATCACCTGGGGTGGGAATAGAATTCACAATCTTCTAAAATTCAAGTACCATTGGCAAGTGCACTACCTGCTGAGCCACTAACACTAGATGGATAATTCCGAGGTCTCAGATTTTACTATCCCCCCATACCTTTTGCTGCCATTGTCCATACAGCCAAAAGATGTATTGCAACTGGTACTGATATTATGGGATGCATGGCATAAAACATTGGTTAAAAAAGGGATAGCGTGGTCTGATTTTGTATTTGGTAGCAGTTTAGCATAGTCAATAAAAGAAAAATAAAAGGCATAAATGGCAAAAACATCAGTTTCAACTTTTATTTTACTTAGATGTTTTTTTCCACAAAACTCCATGTACAATGTAAAAGTCAACACAAAATAGCAAGTAAATTAACATAAAAGGATTAGAAAACCTTCCAAATATTCTCAATTGTTTTGGTTTTACACAAAGACAACTCCATTAGAATCTGGAAGGATTCAAAGGTGACTATAAATTCAGTCCCTTTGTACAAAACATTACCTAGTTCATTGAAGAGTTGCAAGTTCTTTATACATTAGTCTTTTCTCATACATATTCATAGAAATTGGGAGAAATTCCAAAGAGTATTTAACAATTGTTAAACAGAAGGGTCTAATCTGCTGTAACCATTTGCCTTATTCTTTCAGCACCTACAATTTTTTTTCCAGAGGGTGGCACATCATGTGGTGCTGTGCCTCCATAACGTCAACTCTTAATTGGATAGCATGTTGGTGATAAGTTCAAATACTTATGGATGCAGTGTTGCAGCACTTGGTAGCCTTTAGTCTTATGGTGTAAGAAGAATGAAATGTAAACATTTTAAAATCTTTTTGGAACTTCTGGGTCTCATTACTGTTGTGGTAAGCTCACAAAAGTCCTTGACTAAAAAAGAAGTAATTCTGAACATCTCAGCCCCAGAAAGCATAACAAATTAAATATTTTAAAAAGTTAATAAACTGCTATGGGCATTTCAGATCTATACCATTTCGTCAAATGGGTATTCAGCGAATACCCATTTGTCAAACAACTATTTATTGAAGCTGCTCTTCATCGAATGGCAGATTTTAATTAGGCAAACCAGTGGTTGGCTACCATCTGGAATTTGCCCTTTTCCCCAATGTAGTGCAATCTTGGAGTTAGTATTTTTAGTTGGGGCTGTTGGGGGTGACAGATTTTCATTTTTTTGTTTTTTTTTTGCAGTCACTCGGTTGGCCAACTGCTTGTGTGCCCTAGTTAAAATCTGCCTTTCAATGAAGAGTGGCTTCAATAAATAGTTGTTCAACAAATGAGTATTTGCTGACTACCCATTCAACAAAATGTCATAGACCTGGGCATTTCATGTCTGATCTGATGACACTAAATGTTTGATAAGTAAAGGTCAATTCTTGAAAATAGATGTCACTGCACAAGAGAATAAAGTGAGGCAAAGACAAAGTGTCTTTACTGGCTGCACTGTTCCAGTATCACCCTCAGCTAATTATCTGACTCACTTCATGATGCTTCCTGTGTTGGATCAGGGCATTCACGTTTATCTAAATGGTGAAGACACGCCAACAGCTTTTGCAGCAGGTATTCTCGGCAAACTGGAACAGAATTACTCTCAAAAAACAAAACCACTAGCTGTCATGCCTGATGCTGGGAAATGCCAGAAATTTTTGTATGGTACATTATTGGCATTGCTAACATACTATAACTCCTCACTTCCAGTCTGAATCTAACCAAGTGACTTCCACCACTTGCATTGTCCCTGAAATGTGAAGTAACAGATTGAAAACTACACAAACTAAACATACCTATTTGGTGAGATTTATATTGTTTGTGGATTTGCTAATAATCTGTTTTGAAATAGAAGTAGCAGCATGGGTTTAATAGTCTAACAATATAAACTACCATGAAGTTTCAGACACTGCACTAAGGTAATGAACTCTTCAAGTGTCATCATGCGTAAAGGCATACATGTTGACAGTATATTACTAGTTTAGTTTAGTTTCCTTCTGTTTGTGTTTTGTTGACCAGATTAGTCTCACAAGGCCTATGGCCTATTTCTAAGGGATGCATGAGGTGGAATTTACACTGACTAAGTAAAATTTTGAAAGTGGGGGTGATAGGTAAGCAAATTTTCAAGAAAGGGAGCTGCATTGTTAATTATTACATGACCCTTCTGATAAGCCTGGAATAAATTAATAATTATCTTTTAGTTGTTTACTGGCCAAAAAAGAAAAATGGTATGATTTTTAATAAAGCAGTACATTTTAAATTCTAGTTTTTATTTTATTTTTTGATACACTGTACTAAGATTTGTCAGTTATTATTAGAGTACAATGGACTACAGTATATTGCTCAGCTCCCTCTCTCCAATTGGTTCAAGAAGAAAGCAGGAATCTTTCACCGCAGTAGAAATCTGGCTGCCAAACTCCCAGCTTATTCTAAATTCTAAAAAAAAAACAACTCATGCTATTTTATCCCACCAAGGCTACTAACCCCCCTTTAAAGAATTCTCAAAGGACAACACCCTCATCACCCCAGTGCCACAAACCAAACTACTAGGAACAATCATTGACTAAAATCTGAAATTCCATAAACAAATAGCCCAGACCACAAATAAAGTTTATAAAAATCTCGGCACCCTTTATCGATGTAAAAACTACCTAACCACTGACAGTAAAGCCATCACAGCTAGAACTCACCTACTCTCCACATTACTATAGTCATCCCCTCTTCTAACTAACTTAAACAAAGGTGACTTAAACAAATGAACAACTTGCTATAACAAAATAGCAAAATTCACTACCATCTCCTCTATAGATCCCATCACTGTCAAGCCCTTAAACAGTTAGGCTGGCTAGAATTACCCAACTTATTAAACTTTAACCAACTTACCATGGTGCACCAAATAGTCTACCACCCCAATAAAGTACCGACTCTAACAGGTCTACTCAATCTCTACAACAACAACCGCCAACTAAGATCCACAAACAAAATGCTAGTAGAAAAATAAAAGCAAATATATGTCTGGTGACTCCCTTTACTCAAGAACAGTTGCCAAAATCTGGAACTCCATCCTGAACAAAATCAGAATGCAAAACAACAAATTTAACTTCAAAAGTCAGCTGAAGTCAATTGTATTAAATTCCTGGATATGCAACTGTCAAGACCCAGACTAAACTAGTTGTTTTTCTCATTATTAACTGCAAATGGTGCATTAAATGATAAAGTTCTACTGTAGCAACATGCATACTTCCAAGTGTATCACTTTCTCACATTAACCACTGGAGTATTACTTTCTTTGTATTGTTTAAATGTTTTTCAGAAGGATTATGTTGAATATATTTTGTATAGAATTTTTGAAAATCGCTTGCACTGTGATTATGTTGCATTTCTTTCTGTATCAAATGGGTAGCTGTAGTGGTGCAGCAGTTAGTGTTGTCGCCTCACAGCTGGTTTGATTCCCGGCCGAGGTGCCTTCTGTGCAGAGTCTGCATGTTCTCTCTGGAGTCATGTGGATTTCCTCTGTGCACTCTGGTTTCCTCCCACATTCCAAAGCTATGCAGTAGGTGGATTGGAGAGTCTAAAATTGCCATAGATGAGAATGTGTGTGCGGGTGAGTGGTACGAATGAACTACTGAGCAGGGCCAGCCACCCAGCAGTGTAAACCTTGGCTTGAGATGATTGTCACTGCTGAAGTGACACCCCGCCTCCATGTGATTGAGGATGGATGGATAGATTTCTCTATTGAATGTTCATGAAAATTAATGTAACATGATATAATATCTGATGCTTTTCTCCCTGGGCCTACTCTGAAGTCCTTTTTAAATGAAGACTATAGGGAGCTTTTTAAATTATTTAAAGTTTTTTTGGATAAGGGATGTTTATCCGATGAAGTTCTGCTTGAATTTGGGAACAAAAGAGCTTATGGTTTTTATATTGTATTAAACTTTTTGCCGTGAGCTCGATTGGTGACTCCGCCTTTTGGTCTTGTTTGTAAAAGTTTCAGAAATGTTACACCTAGGCTACAGCCCATCTCCTGGAAGTGTTACACTGGGCAAGCTAGAGAGCTACAAATGAAAGCAGTGGTCATATGCTATATGAAGTGCCCTGAAACAGATGGATAGTGTAAACAGTAAGCAAAGATTTATGTCTTGGTCAGTGGTATACAGTTAGTAGACTCACTAATGTGCCAATTCATCCATGAGAATGATCCACCTGCCCATAGCAACACATCCGTGTGGCTTTTATGGAGTACTCTGATGGACATTTATTTTACAATTGTGGATGCCCCTGCAAGTGGCTGCAGCAGCAGCTGATGGCCTCTTTTACTGCTAGTGAGTCTATACCGACAATAAGGAGCCTTTTCTGTAGGCGTGATATTCAAAGTAGTTGGTAAATGACAATGCGTCTATCAATGGACCTTTTTTTATCTTCAGAGACATTACAGGATTCGTAAAAGTGAATATGGAGAAACATATCCTGGCATCAAGAAACAAATGGCTTTATTGAGAGGTCTGCTGGTTGTCAGTCTATGTATATTCTGCTTCTCTCTCATGTCTGTGAACAAAATACAATAAGGAAAGTACCTGAACTTCTTTCCAGTCACCAGGGACTGACTGTTGGGACAAGTAATGAAGAGGAACAGGCTGCAATGAAGTTTTTAAATGCATTCTTTCTCTAAGTCTTGACCGTAGTATGCTTTAGTTGACCTATGCTGGTGATCATCATTTATTCAGTGTTTTATAAGGATTCTTATTGATGGGTTACTTCAATACCATTTCCCAAAATAAATACTATTTCTTCAATTTGCAGTGCATTTAATAAAAATAGCTATTATAAGTGCTATAGATTTTATCTGTACAGCCTCTGTATCCTGCAACAATATTGCTCCTGAAAAATATGCTATTAATACTCTGAACAAGTAATTTCACCTGAAGATGTTTTTAATAATTCTGCTTGTGTGAATACAGTAGTGCTGTTATGTTAAGCTGGTTTAAAATTGACAGAGTTGATTTAGCTGGATGATATTTAAGGTTTATGAATAAATGAAACCCTGAATGAACAAGCACTAGATAGACAAATGTGCTGATCTATAAAACTGTTCTAAAAAGTTTTTGTAAAAAGTCAAAGTGACCTACTGGAGGATATCCAGTAGGACGGCATGTTTGTATATGCAATCTTTTGGCTCTCTGAGATATTTGATAATTGCTTTAGTTCTTCTACTGCACAGTTAAAGTGGTGTCACTGTGACCAGCTCTTGTCCTTGTTTACTGTGCTGTAATGCATTCTGTAAGGCTGAGCTTGTGGCTGCAGAGTTCTTTAAGTACATGCACACCTATCTATAAAGATATAAAATGCTGAGTCAACTCCTAACAGCCAGTGTGCTAAAAAACGTACATTTTATACAGTTTACATTTCTGTGTCTGCATCAGTATTTAGCCAACAGCTTTGAGTTATATATGCCTGAGTGTGTCAGTGAGTGGTTGTGGTTGTGATTGTGTATAAATACACACATGTACATATAATATATATATATATATATATATATATATATATATATATATATATATATATATATATATATATATATATACACACACACACACACACACACACACACACACACACTACAATATACAACATACCACAATAACTATGAATATGTACAGAAGAGGAAGAAAATTTCATTAAAAGTTACTACAGAGATGTGTTGCTAAATAAATGGCTCAGTGCTGAGTGGAACACAGAGTTTTCATAATTTATCTCACATTCCACATGCAAAACTACTAGTATACATTGTATCGAAACAGGTAAATTACTAATGAAGCAGGGTATGTTCTATAGATGTGCATGACATGATTACATGATTAATAATGGATCATATCACTGTTGGCAAGATGACACTGCGGGAAGGAAACAAAAGTGCATGTGCATGTTTGTAGCCCAGACCATATTTTATACAGCAGAGTGCTATAACAACAACTATCAATATCCTATAAAAATAAAGAATAGAAAGATTCTTATTATAGACCATAGAATAAATTGTGTCCTTCCCATGGTGTAAGGTCATCAGAGATTATCAAATTTCCTTTTCACTCATTCAGTGTTTGCCTGTTTGTCAGAAAGTCTCATTCATGAGAGTGATTCCAAGGGAAGCACAACAGCAGGAAAACACACAGGAACTCACCCTTTAAGCTCAAAAGGTAGGTGGCAAAACAGAAAGAACAGTCAGTGCCTAACACATCATTTCATAAGTACAGTATTTCCATATTTCAGTTTCTTTGACCACTTAGTATCAATATCTTTTTAATTATAATGCTGACATTATACTTTTATTTCTTTCTCATCATTTTTGTCTGAATGCTTTTCTCTGCTAGCATATTCTTTGGAGAGGGTCACTGCAGCATTAAGTCCTACATTTGGATTTAGTACCTTCTCTGCCCTTTGCCTAGCCGGATGTTTCTTATCCTCCTTTCTTCCCTACAAAGACCAGTGTAGGTACAAAGGTGGTGCAGATCTGTCAAATAAGACTGATATTAGCCGATTCTTAGACCTTCTCACTGTCTGACTACTGATGGTCTCATTTAGGACCACAAACATCTGAAGTATGTATTATCTCAAGCATATCTATGAATGTGTCTGATATAGACAACACACATTACCTACAAACTCCTTACTTTGAGTACAGTTCACCTTACGGTTTAGAGTGAAATATCACACATTTAATGTTGTCTTTTCGCCTTTTCCCAGTTAGGACAGCAGATTTTTATGGTGTCGAGTTGCCAGCCCAATGCCCAATCTTCAGCAAAGGCACACCCATTCACGCATGTCTTTCGGAGGCCATTCAACCATGGGGAGGACATGCAGACTCCAGACAGAAGGCACTCCAGCCGAGAATCGAACAGGAGAACCTCTTGCTGTGAGGCAACAATGCTACTGCTGTACCTACAATATCACACATTTAATAAACCTTTGAATTAAGAAGAAGAAAAAAGTTAAAGACATTTGAGGAAAAAATACAAATATGCTGGCAAGCTTTAGTGGAAAAGGAAAAAGACAGGAAAATCCTTCAGGAAAGAATATACAAACAGTACAGAAAAAGAGAGAAAGAAGGATGCAGACATGAATTTTGATAAACCATAAAAAACCTCTATAATCTCCACAGAAGACCATACTTATGGAAGGCAGAGTACAAAAACAAGGAATACACATTGGTCATTAAGGTACCATCACTGCCCTGGTGCCAAAGTTGCCAAAGAAGAAAAAAGGCACCTTTGGGAGTATATGTGTCTTAGATTACAATATTTGGAATGTGTGTCATAGAAAATAAAAAAAATAAAAAATTTTCCCACTCCCCTTACTCTTCTTGTAGTATTCCCACAAATCCTCCTCAGTGATCTGACTTCAAAATGTTTATTAAAGAGTATTTTCACATTATCCAGAAATCTGTGCTGCTGTGGCAGGGACCTGCAATGATTTTCCAGTTGAATCAGCATATCCATTTTCATTACCCTAATGTTCTGTTGTTTCAGGTATTCAGTGTTGAGGTCATCCTGTTTTCTCAAATTATCATACAAAAATCTACTATGTGGCATATTGAGCATTTATCTAATATCTAATTCACACATTTTTTTCATATAAGAATAGGGTCGGATGAAGGGATGGGTCAAATATACTAGAAATGTTAGTATTTACAGTTCAAGGTGTTGAAGTCCCTTCAAAAATCAGGTTGAAATTTAATTTCCTCAAAACCAGTTTTAAATCAATAATGGTGTTAGGCAAATTGGCCTTCACTGAAGGTACAAAGGTAAGTCCTCTACTTAATGTCTGCACAACTTAGGTATCAATAGGTGTATTATGGCCCATAAACTATTCTATGACAAAGAAAAGCCTCCTGCCCTGCAAAATTTACTACAACCATACTCCTGCACCAGAACATTACGTTCAAATAATAAATCCCTAATAAAAGTCTCCACTGCAAATAATCAGGTCAGGGAATCTCTTTTCTCCAACTGTGTAGCTAATGTCTGGAATACTGTACCTTCTAATATAATATCTACCTCAAATCCACTGCAATTTAAAACTTTACTAAAAACCCACCTAACCAACAACTGGATATGTCCATGTAGGGCTCCTGATTAATCTTGTATGTTTTCCATGCTAGGGCTCCTGATTAATCCAGTATGTTTTCCTAAGCTGAATTTGGATGCGAGTCTCTCTTAACAGTCATATACAAAATGTGTGACACAAATAATACCTTGTGTTACAACTGAGTAGTATAATTCTAATTACACTGTGTCCTATACTCTACATTTCTAGCTATGTCTCACTTTTAAGATTATACTTTATTGTACATTTGGCTGTATTGATTTACTGTACTTGTATGTATTATTTTTTAAGCAGAGCTTTTCTCTCCGGGCCTCTGCTGAAAAGGGACTTGTGTCCAGTCTGACTTTTCTGGTTAAAAAGAAGTTATGTATTCACCATAACGTTCCATCTGAGTAGTTCTACTTCATTTGTCTTCAACCTGTGGGTACCGGATCAGTATCAGATCTGAGCCGGCAAATTCACTAGCATCTGCTCCGAGCACCAAGCTCCTCCCCTCACCCATAATACACCACCACTACCTTCCAACCCCCAGATCGAGTTTGCTGACCCTTATACTGATAAACGACCTGAAGAATATGTTATGACCTAAAACTGCAGCCAACAGGCTGTTCATATGAAACAGTCAGGGGAAGGAGGGAGGGACGGTTGAAGACAAATGAAGTAGAACTACTCAGATGGAACATTATGGTGAGTACATAACTTCTTTATCTGAAGTAGTTTACTTCATTTGGTCTTCAACCTGTTGGACAGAGTCCCCAGCTACTAAACTCCTGGGTGGCCTTCATGAACGGATATTCTGGAGTACCACGGAACCAAAGGATGCTCTCCTTCTAGAAGTCAAATCCAATTTGTAGTGAGAAATAAAGGTATGATATGAGAACCAAGTAGCTGCAGAACAAATATCATCCAATGAGACTTCAGACCAAAAAGCTGCAGAAGTAGCCATTGACCTAGTGGAATGAGCTTTCACCTGACCCGGAGGAGATGCACCTTTATCCTTATAGACCTGAAAGATGCACAAAGAAATCCACCTAGCAATAGTGACCTTGGAGATAGGTTTACCCAAAAAGGGTTTAGAGAAGGACACAAACAATTGATTAGATTTACGTAAGTTTTTAGTCCTGTGTAAATAAAATCATAACTGTCCATGAACATACAAGTGGAGTTTGTATTCTACTTTGTTAGCAAAGTTTGGGAAGAAAACAGGTAAGTTAATGGTCTGATTGATGTTAACTTGTGATGCAACCTTAGGAAGAAAGGACGGATTGGTCCAAAGGGAAACCCTATCTTTATGGAAGATCATATATGGAACTTTAATGGACAAAGCTTGCAGTTCTGAAACCTTTTTAGCAGAGGTGATAGCTACCAAGAATGCTTTTTTCCAATATAAGAACTTAAGATCTATGGTTGCAGCAGATTCAAAAGGCAGAGCAACCAAAGCTTGAAGAACCATAGTAAGGTCCCATGGAGGAACAGGATCCTTGACTGGGGGGCGTAACAGGAAAGTACCTTTGATAAAGGCTTTACACAGTCTGGAAGAGGCTAGGGAGGCACAATTCTCTCCCACATGAAAATGAGAGATGGCAGCTAATTGAACTTTGATAGTAGAAGAGCTTGCTCCTTGTTGAAAAATATTGGCTAGGAAGTCAAGAATGGCAGAAATTGGAGCCATGAAAGGGTCTAAACTCCTTTGAGAAGCCCAAAAGGAAAAACTTTTCCATTTTCTGAGGTAAATCATCCTGGTTGAAGACTTATGGGCTGCCGCCAGAATAGACCTAACTGAAGACGATAATCCAGGAATCCTAGTGATCATGGGAAATGGAGCCAAGCCGTGAGCTTCAAACTGTCCAGGTTTGGATGGGGAACCCCCAATGGGTGTGAAATCAGATCCTGAATGGGATCCAAGATCCAAGGTGGAGCCAGAAGATGAGACCAAAGGAAGGGAAACCATACCTGGTGAGGCCAAAATGGGACAATGAGGATCACTATGCTCCCCAGTCGATGAGCTTTCTGTAGAAACCTCAGAATAAGAGGTACTGGGGGTAAGCATACAGAAGACTGGGAGGCCAAGCATGGAGTAGAGCATCTCTGGGGGACTCCGCCGGCAGGGTTTCAGAGCACAAAACTCACTGCACTTCACACTGGAAGGAGATGTGAAGAGATTGCAGCAAGGCTGACCCCACTCCAGAAAGATCTGCTCCACTACTGAATGATTCAGAGACCACTTGTAAGGCATCAGAATAGTCTGACTTAACCTGTCCGCTAGAATGCTGGACTGTCCCAGAATGTGAGTTGCTATGAGAAAGCGACCGGTGGAGATCACCCATTCCCATACTCTCATGGTCTCACGACAAAGAGGGTAAGATCTAGTCCCTCCCTGTTTGTTGCCCTACCAGACCACTGACAAGTTGTCTGATTGAATTGCAATGCTTTCCAGAGGAAGAAGGGCATGAAGGGCCTTCAACTTCAAAAAGACCACCCTCATCTCTAGAACATTTATGTGCAAACTGGTCTCGAGAGGGGACCACAGGCCTTGGACTTTCCTGCCCAAACAATGCCCCCCAACCAAGTTGGGAGGCATCTGTGGTCACTGTGGCATGGAACAAAAGGTCGTCCCTCCAAGATTTCTGGAGAGCACATCCACCACAGAAGGGATGACCAGCAGACTCAACTGAGGTGTATTGGATACAATAATGGAAGTTCCAACAGGGACCATTGTACCGCTAGTGTCCACTGTAGTACTCCCATATGTAACTGGGCACATGGAAGAAGCATTATGTTTGCTGCCATTGAACCTAAGGCCCTCAACACTGATTCTGCTGAGGGAGGATGAGAACGGTAGATCAGGGAGACATGCATCCTCAGGTTTTGTACTCTCTCCGTGGTCAGGAAGATTTTGCACTGTAGTGTGTCTATCCTTGCCTCAATGTAGTCTATAACCTGGACAGGATTTAGAAGTGATTTGGATGTGTTGATTGTAATCCCCAATTGAAGAGCAAGCTTTAAGAAATAATCTCTGGTTTGAGAAAGTAGACGCCTGGTGGGAGCAGTGAGGGGCCAATCATCCAGGTATGGATAGACCTGAATCCCCTGAAGCCTCAGGTGAGCCACTACTACCACCACCACTTTGGTGAACACCCTGGGGCCTGTGGTGAGACAAAAGGGTAGGGCTCGAAATTGGTAATAATTGACTCCTAGCCGGAAGTGGAGGAATCTCCTGGAGCTTCTGTGCATCTTTATGTGAAAGTAGGCATCCTGGAGGTCTAATGAGCAGGTATGGCATGATGGACTGTAGTGTGACCATCCAGAATTTTTCTTTGGCAACTGACAGGTTCAAAGTAGATAAATCCAGAATGGGCCTTAAGTCCCCTGTTTTCTTTGGCACCAAAAAGAACCTGACGTAGATGCCCAATCCGGACTGATCTGGGGGGACGGGTTCGATGGCTCATTTTTCTAGCAGCCTGGAGATTTCCCATCCTGCTGCCTCTCCTTGCATAGGTGGTATGTCCAGGAGTTGTTTGGGAAGAACCACAAAGGGGATAGAGTATCCTCCGGATATGATCTGAAGCACCCAGTGGTCTGATCTTATGGACTCCCATGCCACCAGGTGCAATGACAATTGTCCCCTGACTGCCTCCAGAGTAGAGCAGTTGAGTAATCCCTCAGGGTTGCTGACCGGGCCTGTCCAAGAAAGGTTGAGACCCAAAATTCCATGGACCCCCTCTGCCTCTGGGCCAGCATCTATCCTGTCCCCCTCTGCCTCTGGGGGAAGAAGAACCCTGAGTGTCCCGGGAATAATGTGACTTCCGGAACCACATCTTCTTTTGCCCTCTCTGATTCCAGGAAAAGGATCTTTGAGGGTTTGAGAAGCAGATTCCGATGGCAGACAGTGTCTTCCCATCCTACTCACTCTGGACTAAAGTCTCTTTGACGGTCTTACCAAAAAGAGTACAGCTGTCATAAGGGGCGTTAGCAAAAGATGCCTTGAAAAGTTCCGAAAACTGACATAGTCTGAGCCAGGCGTTGCACCTCATGGACACATCAGACCCAGCAGCCCTAGCCGCTCCTTTGGTAGCATGTGAGAGGAGTCGTATGGATGTGTTGGAAACTGCTTTTAAAGTGGCCGTCCTCACGGAGAACGTGTCTCTGTCCTCCTGCAACATGGACTTGGGGGGAGACTCAGACAATTCCTTGACCAGATCGCACTGGAGTCTCGTGATGTGGGCCAGGTAGTTCAGCTCCCTGATGAAAAAGGTTGCTGATGCATAAATCTGATTCCCTAAGTGGCCCATCATCCGAGACTCTTGGTCGGGGGATGAACCGAGGAACTCTCTTGGGTTAGTTCCTTTTTTGTGGCTGCTGCTACCACCATAGCATCTCCGGGGAAGACCTTGTTCCACGTTGATCTATCTGATGGTGGACTCAAGATCTTATCTGGACATTTAGGGATTGGTTTCATGGTGTCCAGCTCCTTCCAGGCCCGTGAGGTGATCAGGTCCACCAGGGGATCTGCGGGACGGGACACCTAGGAAGTAGATGGGCCCGTGCCGAAAGCCTCCAGGAACACAGATTCATCAGAAGGTTTGGGGGCAGACCAACCTCCCTGCTGGCATAGGATTTCCATGATGTCTCCAAAGGAGACATCCTTGGGAGATGACCTGGGGGAACCTTCAGCACCATCCAAATCTGTGTCCTCGGTGAGGGACTCGGGGGAGTCCAAGTGCCTCCTGTTACACGTATGCTTGTGAGGCATGTCTCCAGTGGGGCTCTTCAGGAGGAACTCACAAGCCACTTGTTCCTCATGGGGAACCACCTGGGGCTCCTCGAGCATGGGCTGTCCCTATGGTAAAATGATGGGATTCATAGACAGAGCTGAGGGGGGTCGGGGCGGAATCCGAGGGAATAGTCAAGGGTCTCGATCCAGTGGAGAGAACCCTTTCTACCACATCAAATGCTGTGGGACAATGAGCCCCCTGGGGTACCAATAAGAAAGCTGCTCTCCCTGGATCCAATGTTAGAATCGGAGCCGGGCCTGAAGTGGACAGAGCTCTGAGGGAGGGAACTTGGCCCGACAATGCCAGAGTCAAAGAAAAAAGTTCTGCTCCCTTAGATCCGACACCCAAGCTCCTGCTCCAAGAGCCACTCGGATCCAAACTGGTTGGATCTGACATGCTCCAGGCAGCTGTTGGCGTCCAGGAGACAGGTACCGCCGGCGCCAACCCCCTGACTAAGGCCATCCTTGGATCAGAGTACTCCAAACCTGGTGGACAGATCGGAGAAGGAGAAATCGGTGTGAAAAAGGGAAGCGAGCTCCCACCTCCAGAGGGAGAGGGGGCTGGCAAGATCCCCATCTGGATCTGAATATGAATGAACCTCCTCATCATTTTATCCATGTCCACTTTCGATAAGCTACATGTGGATCTCAATGAGGCCATGGATTCTGACCTGATGGGTCAAGGAACTGAGGCCCTAGATGGAGGACATGTCTCCTCTGGCTCCAGGGAAAATCTCAGAGATTGGAGCCAAGGGGAGTCACAGATCCTAGCCTGACTTTTAGCAGGAGTAGAAGGAAGATCCAGAGACCTCTTCTGTTTCTCTGGTTTGGAATGCTTGTCTGATTTGTGCTCTCTCTCCTTCTCTCTGCCCCTTTTGTGCTCCACTTCCACAGGCTTAGAAATGGGAGGTTGAGTCCCAGCCTGGGAGGGAGGAGAAGCAAGAGCAAGACAGGAAGGAGAGATGGCCACAGCAGCCACTGTGACTGGATGAGGCAGCCACCTCAGAAGTGGGTAGAAGGCCTTTTAGGGCCAACTTAGCCTTCCTGTCCTTTACAGCATGCATGTTAAAACCCATGCAGATAGTACAATCCATATTCAAATGGGCAATGCCCAAGCACATGACACAAAGAGTGTGGCCATCTGCAGGAGATAATTTGTGGCCACACTCAGTGCACCTTTTGAAGACAGGCTTGGGGTCAGCCATGTCTCTACACAAGAAAAATTCACACTAGAGAAGGAAAAGGAGAAGAAAAAAGTTACCAGTTTCCCACACAAAAAACACTCACCAAACACACTCAAGTCACACAGAACACTGAGAGGGAGGGGAGACAATTCACACTAACACACTAACTCTAAAAACTACAGGAAATTTTCTCATACATGATGCACCAGCAAGGGGAGGAGGCGAGGGAACCTGCACTAAACACATAACACTCAATTTTTTAGAAAACAATGCTTAAAAAGCAATAAACCCAATCACTAACTCAGAGCTCAGGAGATCCCGATGCATCAGGCAAGCCACAGCAAATGAGATCTGGGGGGTTGGAAGGTAGTGGTGGTGGATTATGGGTAAGGGGAGGAGCTTGGAGCTCGGAGTAGATGCTAGTGAATTTGAAGACTAAATGATGAAGTAAACTACTTCAGATCAAATGTTAAATAAAAATAAAAATAAAAATAAATTAGTAAAGTTATACACCTTAAAATCTCCTTCATAATTTGTAATCATGCTGACAACATCCACTGCCATACATTCCATCGAAGTTGACTCAAAATTGTCATTTAATTCTATCCCTACTTCCTCCAGTTCTTCTGATTGGCTTTCAGTTAGTTGTTGAAACTGGGCCGTGTCCGATTCCAGTTCCCTCAGTGGTTCCTCCTGGAGGGTGTGTAAAACTCCTGGCTGTTGAATGGGTTATTCTGTTAGTTACTCCTTAAATCTTTAATTTTAAATTTTTAGATCTTTGATCTCTTTCCTTTATTCCATTCAAATGTCTTAAAGGGGGATAGTCATCTCTATTGTACCTCGGAGTTCCATTGGTTTGATTCCCCTGAGATGTTTCCTGGTGTTTACTCCTTCCTTAATCTACATGCACATTGTGTGGGTTAGTGTTCCCTTCCCCTTAGTTGTTCTGTTGGTATTTTGTCCCATATTTTTGTGAAGTGGGTGGTTTCGGATATGCAATGCCATTTGCATAGTCTTTTTTTATCCCTTAAAATGTTCTTTATTTTATTTTTGAATTTATGTAAAAGTTGATCAGTGTTACTGAATATCCTATGATGTTCATCTTTAGATGCCCCATATGCATTATTCTTTCTAATACTACTGTCCAGGTTTGATAATTTAGTAGCTAGGTTTTCTATTTGCCTAGCATTATGCTTAATAAATACTTCAAGGAGTTCGCCACCATGCTTGTCAGTTTGGATAGTAGTAACAATAGTCCAGATACACAATTCATCACTACAATTAGTACACAAGTGAATATCATAAGAAAAATAGTATGTAAGAATTGGGTTCTGTTAAATGAGGATACTACTCACCAGGGACAAAATAGGAACCAAACCTTTAATGATTTTTTTTTTGTAGGAGTTTAAACCTCAAGAACATATTTGAAAGTTTTAATCATGTTAATTATCCTAGTTCCTTAGGGATAAGGAAATGTGTTTTTGTCCCTATTGTAAGCTAATAGCTATTGGGAGGACATTCCAGATCAGGGGACTTAACTATAAATTAAAAGGTATTTTTAATTGTGAGTCTAAAAGAGTGTATGTAGCTTTCCATCAGAAGTGCCCATGTTTTTATGTGGGCAGAACTGACTGAAAAGTAAAAGAACAATTTTACGAACATGAATATTCTATTAGGAAAGGTAGAATGAACAATGCTTTAGCAAAACATGTACATAACAGTGAGGGGCACGTTTTTAAGTATATGGTCAGAGACAGCATGAACACCACCAACCGAGTGGGGCCACTGATTAATTCTTGAACACAAATAATTAATTTGGCATATTTTATTGCATGCAGATTCTTGGCCAGAATGGAATGAAATGACATTGATTAATTGTATTTTGAAAATGAAATCTTTTTAAGATAAATAATTATTATAATTATTTTCAATTATTGGTTTTATTGGAGATATATATATGCATATTTTTTGAGGGGTTTGTTTTAACATTGTATTGTTTTGCTTAAATTACTGATTGTTTAAATTGTTGACTTTTTAAAAACTTAGTATAAGTATAGGTTTTTAGAAGGTTCTCAATGTAAATGTAAGGTAGGAGCATTTGAAACTATTACATCACTGTTTAATATGTCGCATGACAGGAACGCCAGGCTTTTTAAATGGCAGATTTGTAGTAGGACTTTATCTGAGGAAGTTCATGCAATAACTGGACAAAAGAGCTCATCAGTTAAAGTTTAGAAAAGTTTCTGAACTGTGTATGCGGTTTCTGTCTACAAAGTGTTTATATAATGACTGCAAAGTTTCCAAGTAAGTGCATTAACCGAACACATCACTTTCTTGTACTTCAGTCCCTTAACTAGCTTGAGCTACCTAATCTATTAGTATGCACTCACATTAAGACTGCCCATAATATCTGCTATAGCCAAAATAGATGCTCTGACAGTTATTAAACTGTTACTCACCTCACAGAGAAATGCACCCATTGAACCAGCGCTTAATGATTACTCAGTAGTCTAAAAATCATAATGGCAAGTGTCTATACTCTGTGGATGTTACTAAACTTTGGAACTCTCTCCCAAAAAACATAAAAAATATCTAATCTCATCTACTATTTAAAATCTCATCGAAAACATAGCTGTCAACAAAATGGTCCCACACTTTTAACAGCTCCATTGCTAAACCCTCTTCTTATTCTAATAATTTCCCATCTATATTTTAAAACACCAATGAAATCATACATATCCACAAAACAATCCTGCCCCTATACCAGCACCATTAGTAAGTCCCTCTTTTCATACATTTAAATCAAATTTCATAAAATTCTCATGCATTGCCACCTGTTTATATGTCTCGGATGAATAACTGGTTGAATAAAACATGCATATCTGCTGTCTGTGTACTAATATTTTAATGTTGCTTTACACATAACCTATAAAATACTGCTGAATGTTCTTTAGATGTGTATGACTTTAGTATGCTAGAAATACTGTATCCATCCACAAACCCTTTTCCCATTTTTCCACGAGGTTGGAGTGTCACTTCAACAGTGACAATATTCTAGAACTAACGTTTACACTGCCAGGTAACCAGATCTGCTGTGGTAGTTCTTACACATTATACATTCACACACACACACACACACACACACACACGTACACCTGTGGCCAATTTAGGGTGTCCAGTCCTACTAAATGTCTTTGGAAAGTGAGAGGAAACTGGAGCACCAGGAGGAAACTATTTAATATGATGATCAACTGTTAAATTATGTACAGCTCAGTGTTATGCATTGTATTTTTGTTAGCTCATGCTAAATGTCTGTGTAAATGTATGTAATATATAGCTTTTCTCCATGGGCATCTACTGAAAAAAGATTTGCCCAGTTAGACTTTTCTGGTAAACAGGGGCAAATAAATAAAACACATTCCTGCATGCAAGATAAATGGCTTTTTAACATTACTGATTTTAAATTCACACACACACACACACACACACACACACACACACACGCACACACACACACACACACAGGGATAGACAGATAAATAGACAGATAGATAGATGAGTATGTCATTAAATGCTGATGTTACACTACATCTGTTTACATTTGATGAATGTCGAAATGTGGGCAACACAAATAAATGAAAAAAATATATATAAATGAAAAAAATTATTAGAGAAAAAAATTACCACAAAAGGAGAATGGACATTTTCCTTTTGTGAGTGACAATAAAAACCCTATGTACGTTTACCCCAACACAGAGAATCACAGCAAATAAACTAAATATAGAAATAAATATTTACTTTGGGGGTGCTCTGCCCACTCCCCAGATGTGGAGGATCTGCCCTTACATCCCCCTTACAGCTATATACCAACTCTGAAGTCATACAACTGTTATGAAATGGCAACAACAAACAGAAGGTTTGACTATAATACTGTTTGCAAGTGATTTTAACAGATTGTGAAATTTCACTCACCCATATATAAAGGAGTCATTTGACAAACACCCACACCTACACACAAATACATATTGTATATGTTTGCTATTCATTATGCCTTTATATATGATGTTAAGCAATACAATAACATTTAGATGTTTTGTCCTATAACCTCTATATGGAATGAAGTCATTATTCAAGCTGAAGTTGCCTCCCTTCTTTTAAATACAGTTTTCATCCTATCTCTTTCCTTTTTTCTACACTTCCCCTTTCTATTTTTCTTCTTTCTCTATACTTTTTTATATCTTACATTTGCAAGTATCAATATAACATTTTTATTAGATACAGTTTATATTCAGTGGCTGTATATATTATGCAGTCATTCTTTAAACTGCAGAAATATGTTTGTGGTGGGCAGTAAGATCCAAAGTATTCTCACACTCAGTGTGCTTTTGATTACACTATTACTATACTTGCATGTGAATAACAATATCTCAAGAATGATGGGGCTAACATTAGCTACTGAGGTGTCATCTATAAGCTGCCCTGATTTTATACTCCTGCACTGCAAAAGATGCAGCAAGAGTTGTACATTCCACAACATTTGGTGAAGAATTATAAAACACATACATTCATATTTTGTTTCACAATGCATTAGTCTACTTTGCAGTAAGAGTACAGATGTATTGCCATGTGTAACAAGATGTCAATAAAGTGAAATAGAAATGATGAGGATAACATGCATACATTCGTACTTGTTCAGCTTTGTTTCTTCCTGCAGTTATTAGCATTAACAATATTTGTAGATAAGTCTAATATCTGTAGAATGATAGTCTCAGCAATATCTAAACCACCAGGAGTCTTTATCAGAATCAGTAAGAGTTGAGACTCATTTAAGAAACAGTTGTACTCATAGGTTGGGGACAGAATTTATGAACAAGAGATTTTGAAGTCAGTGTTACTTTGCAGCCCTGGAGCCTAGGCACTGGAATTTAAATTATGAAGTTCTTCCTTAGAATAAGAATTAGGGAGTGAGGTGTCATTTGCAAGAGGGCATGAATTACTTTGTAGGTGTAGTAAAACACTCTGTTTCAGAGATATATATTGCCTGAGATATTCCAATAAGATATCAGAAACTGTTTATGAAATATTAAAGAAATACTTGTTTGCCATGTTTTTAAACAGCTTAATAGACTTAGCAAGAATACATGTTTGCACCCATGCACATCTGGAACTGTTGTAAAAATTACACAAAAAAAGAGGTGCATAACATTCACACATCCTAAGCTATACTGCTTTTCCACACAGCTATGATCATTAGACATATTTGTATATCATGAGCAAGATCTCAGAATTATGTCACAAAATAAGAGAAGGTGGCACATGGAAGCAGATATAATCTACTATATGTGCACAGTAAATTGCCACTGGGAGAGATATAACAGGGATTGGACTGTTAAAACTGCAGAAAGTTAAGAAAATCTTAAACACTTTTTATGTTTTGTCTAATAACACAAAAACAGATTGTGATACCTCTTTTAATATGCAACCGTATTTGTACAAGAGAAACACATTTACAGACAAAAGTGTAGTTTAAGACACAATTAATTAATAGTAGCAATAGTCAGCTTGCAAGACTAATATTGTAGGAATATCAAGTCATGCATTAGCAAGCAAGATAGGTTCTGCAAGCCAACACAATTAGTATGCAGACACAATCAGCACATTATCCTCCAATATACATGTACTAAATTATGGAAACCTGATTTAAGAGATAATTATGAAAAATCAGAAATATTTGCTATATTTTCATGCGTAATTAAAAACTGGAATGTAATACTGATCTGTTAGGTGGCCTTACACAAACAGTGTATAATGGAAGAACAAATGACTTTAAAATGCTTTGGGTAGAGAAACACTTCCAGAAATAAGCAACATTATCATTCCAAGATTAAGGAATGCTAGGTCATGCACTGGAGAGCAAGGTGATGCATTCAAGTTGACATTTCACAAAGATACATTGCAAATAGGATTTACAGGGCTTGAGTTATTGGAAATGTTTTTTTTTTTCAAAAATGTATGAAAAATATTAAACATGTTCATAATTCTGTTAATATGAAAAGGGAGTATGATACTGTCTTGGTATGCCTATGCAAGCAGAGGGGAATTGTGAGTAAAAGAATGTAAAACATGGGAAATAGCATGAAGATATCTCTAATATATTTATATATTTTTTTTGCCAAACATATATTAGAAATAATTTCATACCTATATGAATATCATAAAAGCTATGTCCAGCACATAAGCAAATGCTGTCATCTGATACACAACATTAAAGCAAACAGCACGGTCATTCATACCTGCCATATAACATGAACATTTTTAAAGAATAAGACAGTTGCTTTCAAATATTTTAACAATATTATGTACACAATTTATGTCCTTTGTATAATATCACAAAAGGGCAGCATTCTACCCATTCTTTTCAGATATAACTGAAGAGTTATACCATTGACAACTTGGGTCTATCATGGAATATTACATTGATATTACTATTTATTTTACCACGATACTAGTGTTTTTCACATTTTATTTCATAAATATGCACTGGAACACCAACATCATAAGTGAGACCTTTTGTAACACCTTTAATGAATTATCATGTAAAGCATAAACATACACTTATATAAAATAAAGCAAACCATATTAACATATTCCTAGAAAAATGTATAGAAAAAATGGAACTTGTGGGAGCAATAAATGCAAAATAATGTTTTGGAGGAGGCCTGAGACCTAAAGGAAGACAGGAACTGAGCAATTTATATGTGATGTAGTTAGTTAACATTGTATATACCCTCTAGGCAGTATTATGTATTGCATGACTCACTTAGGCATTTTATGTTTCATACTTTTGTACTTGTTTATGTTTAAACTGTAGAGCTTTTCTCCCCAGGTCTCCACTGAAAAAGGGCCTTGTCCCAGATGGACCAGCCTGATCAACAAATGCCAAATAAATAAATAATTAAATAAGTGAGACCTTTTTTAACACCTTTATTGAATTATCATGTAAAGCAGTTATATAAAAGAAAATAAACCATATTAACATATTCCTAGTTACACACATTATACATCACATATAAACTGCTCAATTCCTGTCTTCCTTTAAATCTCAGGCCTCCTCCAAAACATTATTTTGCGTTTATTGCTCCCACAAGTTCCATTTTTTCTATACATTTTTCTCCTACCTTTTTCTAAACAGCTCATTTCCAGTTCCATTATCTCATGTTAAAATAGTCAGTACTTCAAACACACATGGTTTAGACATTGTTTTCCATTTTCTACTAATTGTTTTTTGGTAGCCACCAGAAGTAAGCTTAGCAAAGCCTTACTATGTCCAGGCAATTCAAATATTATATCCCAATTAAAAAAAAAATGTCCTTAGTTACACCCATTTGCTCATCCAATATTTCTTACAGAGTACTGCCAACTCATTACACTCCCAAACCATATGTTCTCAGTTACTTCTTTCCTCCCCATCACACCTCCAACATTTGCCGTCTACCTTAGGAAAATTTTCCTGTGGAGTCTGCTTGGGATATAAAAATACATATGCAAATACAAGCAACAATTCTAAATCTTCTAGACTGTTTTGCATACTTCAGGGCCATACATATATCTTTCCATAGTTTCCTTGTGAAATGCTTATCCAATCTCTCTTCCCACTCTTTTGTAATCTCCTCTGACTGATTCCTATAGTTTTTGTGCAGTATGCTAGAGCAGGTCTTTCATTTAGGATTCCCTTATCCCCCTTCTCCTTGCCTATACTCTGATATAAATCCCTGTTAGGGAAGGCAGTCTGTAGCCTGCAGTCCAAATGTCTTCTTATCACAAGACAGACTTTTGACAGTAACACCAATGTGTAGGTCTTCAACTCAAAAAGAACTCTGTTATTTTACATTTTTCTAACTTGCACTGTTCTGGAGATATTGTGAATTATACAAAGTAACTTTTCAAATCATAACAAAGGAAAAGTACCTCTCTGCTAGCAAGTGGTTTGTTGGCAAGAAATGTTATTAGCCTGCTGCTGCTGCTCATATCTCAAAGAGCTGCAGAAATGTGCCCATTTGGATTTTTCCAGGAACTGTATAACCAGATTAATACAGTATTTTTTATTATTTTTTAATATGGAGGATGATTGTGTGGAAATCATTGAAGTGCAAGAATTTCAGTATGTATAGGAAGTGATCTGTGCTCACGTAACAGTTAAAGATGAGTGATATTTCGGAACTAGTTACTAGCAACTACTAGTTAACTATTGTTAAGTAATAGTTCTGATGTTGTGGTTGTATTTATTTGTCCGTCTGTAAGTTTGTTAAAGTACAGCACTGACCCCGTTCAGCCTAAGGACAAAAAAAAGGAGTAAGCAGTCGAAAGAAAAAACATTCCATACAACTGTGTATAAAATATGCAATCGTGGCAGAGAAACATTACCTATTTCACACACCTTAAATTTTAAAATCTCTGTTATCTCTGTTGATTACAGCAATTAAAGTTCTTCAATGCCTGGCATATAATGAAGAAAAAAGTGGAATTAGAAAAGTATGGACTAGTTACAGAGACTGAAGGTTGTGCTAAAGGGTAAACAGAAGATTAAGTAGATGAAAAGGATAGTAAAGAGGGCAGATATTAATACAGTTAAGAAGAAGGCACACAGGAAGGCATATGTTTCTAAAGCAGACAGCAGCTTCCAATATATATGGGATACATTTTTTGTGCTCAGGATCTGTGCAGTATGCCTGTTTCAGCACAGACTGTGGATCTCATGATTTTACTCCCATCTAATTCCTCTTCATCAGAAATTAACCTGAAATGTTCTAAATGAGATGGAGAATCTGAAAGTTTGAAGTTTATGTCAGGGTGGCCAATGAACTAAATATAATTGTCACTTTCACCAGATGCAATATTCTGTGTGGTTTCAATATCAGTATATGAAAAGACATCCTTACACAAGGAAAACTGTGTTGCAGTTTGATCAGGTCTCATTTTGAAATCTCGAATTTCATTCTCCACTTCCAGTGTAACAACCATCTCTATTTTATTCATTCATCCATGTATGCATGTTATGTATGTATGTATGTATGTTAAGAGGTAAGTAAATCAGTCCAAGAACCTTTTTTAGCAATGACCCGGGCCAAAAATAACACATACAGTACAGTAACCCATAAAGGGGCCTATAATGGCACAGTGTTTTACATTCAGAAAAGTTTCCACATTAAAGTAAAAGGGTGATGCTAATACAACTTATAAACATAGACAAATAACTAACCACAGTGTCATTATATAAAGTACATATATAATACAAGATGCTTTGAAGCTTTTAGGAGAAAATAAAGAGAGAAACAAGCAAACAGGTTTAAAGCCATGTGATGTATCACTATGTATGACATATGTCTATATGTGTTGAATAATTTGGTTGTAAAGAGAGCATAGGTTTGCAATGAGCCACAAACCACTAGCAGTAACTGCATTTAGGTTTTAACCAACTGTATTATTATTAGATCATGTTTAAAACTATGAAGAATAGTTCATGTGGTTCAGAATAAATCAATAATGTCTACAGGTTAGCAGAAGATATACCTACTAAGTTTTAATACCTTAAGGAGAATTAAGTGAAAGTATAGTATAAATAAAGTGACAATAATCATTATTAGCAATATATGCAACATACATAAGGAAGGCATTCGATATTACAAGAAGGATTGTTGTAAAATTGTAGAAGGAATGTATATCACTTGTTCAAGATTATCCAATATTCTTAAAGCAAGTGCATTTGTTAGCAGGATTTCAAGCTTTAATGTCTAATATGGAATTTAGTTGCAGAATACTGGGGCAAATAAAAATATATTTTTCTGTTATGGAGCGTAATGAGGTTGAACAAGCTATGATACTGTACTATCACTTATTGAATATTGATTGTATTTGAATATCAACTTGTTCATTAATGGTAGCCAACATGACTTAAGTATAAGACTGAATACTAATGTGTTTTATAGTAGGCAACTGGTTTACTTTTTGCAGATTAACTCAGAGATGTTCGTTGGAGGGTGCAAGATTCATAAATCTTAGTACTTTATTTTACATGATTTGGATGGATGTACTTTTAGAATGCAAGAATGAAATTATGGAAAGGACTGCATTCACTTCTAGGTAGGAAAACATTAATGGCAATCAGTTGTCTAAATTCAGTAGTGTGTAAGTGTGAAAAAAAGCTGAATGTCACTTTTACTTGATGCAATACTCTGCTACATTGAAGCTCTACATGTGGATAGAAAGATAAATGTACATGTATTAGTACAACAAGGATTTTTTGTTGTCTTACTTTATACCTTCATGATCAGATACAGAGTTTTAGCAATGTTTAGTCTTGATTTAGTTCCAAACAAAATTACCCATGTTTTAGTAGTATTTTCTGAGTTTATGTATTTTTTTTTGAAATTCATATGCAGATTGATGCAAAGTTCAGCTGCAACTTTTTTGAGATATTAGCTCTTGTGATTCTGACAAACCAAATGCTGCCAGCCCAGATAACTGGAATTTTTAAATAATTCTCTGTCATTTGTGAATATTAATATGATTTTTATAGAAATGTAACAAGCAAATACTGCCAGCTCAGCTATCTGGAATTTTGTAAATAATCATATGGCATTTGTGAATATCAAATGATTCATATGTTTGTTTTACAAATGTAAGATAACTATTTGTTATGTGTATGTTAAACTACTGGTACAGAAGTGTGTGTTGAAAAGGGATGGTACAGTACTGAGCTTCAAGGATGTGTCCACAGTGTACTCTACTGGAAAAGAACAGAAATGTATATAAACTATATACCTGTGCAAATGTATGTTTTAATAGAAGAAGCTGGAACATACAGAGTTAACTTGCAAAACTTCAAGAAAATAAGTTGAAATTAGAGTATTTTACCATTGTGTCATAAAAATTAGTTTCAATGCAGCAAGGAGACAGGATGTCTAGATCTAGGGTATCTTCTGCATTGTTTGTAAGTGTTTTATTGTTTTCTGTCTTCTAGCAACAGCAAAGATCTGAGAGATATGCATTTCTCACAGAAGATGTTAAAAATTATGTTAGTATCTGTATAGCCTGGGAACTGAAGCCAGAGAGAGACACTAGACATTTTGTGTTTTGTTTTGACCTAGAAACATCCATCATCTGCACTTGCCTTGCTAATAGTAAGTAACCAAGGTACAGTAATTTCTTTTAGATATAGTTAGGAATATAGTAAAGATTAGTTTAGATGCTTTCTGTATTTATTTGAGACTGTCCTGCAATGATGTTTTAAAATATTTCCTGTGATAAACTCTGAATTAACTGTGCTTGTTTTCTGAATATTGTCTTGTTCTTTTATTTATTATTAATATATATTTAAACCTATCTTTGTGGCTGATGCTTGTGAAACATATTTAAGCTCTTAGGGTTCTTGCATATGTATTTGGTGACACTGTACAGACCACTTGTAAATAGCCTTGCAAGTCTTGGTCAACACTACCATTTGGATAATAATAACATTACACAGTAGGATTAGACACCCTTTGTAAGGGCCTTATAGTAGCTGATAAAGAATTGGTTGGTGGCAGTGATAACTACTTTATATTCTGGGCAGAAGGGGCATAGCTGGCAAATCTGTGCCAGCCTTTCCTGTGTGTGTGTGTGTGTGTGTGTGTGTGTGTGTGTGTGTGTGTGTGTGTGTGTGTGTGTGTGTGTGTGTGTGTGTGTGGGTGTGTGTGTGTGTGTGTGTGTGTGCATGTCAGCTACTTGAGCAGGGACACAAAGCACTGGTTGGACAGACAGGGTGCTGGAGGTCTTAGCTTGGCCACTCAGCTGAGATCTTAACCCCTGGCAGATGTGCCAGTGGGGAGTCTTACTGGGGATCTGGCAAAAGAGGGAGAAACCAGCCCCAGACTGTGTTCTCTGTGTGCTCTTAACAGAAATTGTACTTTACTATGTGTGTACATGTCATCCTCCCATTGTGTTGCCAGTGGTGAGGATTGAGGCTCCTTGATTACTTGGCCAGTGCAGGGTTGTCACAGTGATTACTATGCATCAGCATAAAACAAGCATATTTAGATTATGGATGCTCCATTGCAGACTATTAACTAAGCAGTGCATTGTGGAACTCTCACAGAAATTATTTCTGTATCAGAGGAACAATTATGTCCTTTGACTCTGAAAGTTCTGTTGAATAGGCAGGATTGGAAACAGTGGATAACATTATGAGAGAATCCTGTCTTGGGTAGTTTTTTAGCATTAGGTCATGATCAGTGAAGTCATTGGTTTTCTTAAGCTAAGAAAATTTATACCAATAAGTTTCAAGTTATTCATGTTAAGATATACCTCATATGTTAAAGTATTTAAAGCAGTCATAGTGACATAATTATGTCTAAAGTCATATTATTTATTGCTATGTATGCCATATGTTTGTTTCTATTCAATACTTTGTTTGCTAAGCATGTTAAAGCATTTTCCAAGAGTTTTAGTCAGCGGGCATAGTTTTGCAATGAGTCGAAAATCATTAGCAGTTACTGGATTTAGGTTTTTACCCAATGTTTAGATCATGTTTAAGACTATGTGGAATAGTTCTCCTGGTTTAGGTTAGATGATCAAAAATGACTAAATGTTTACAGAAGCTATGCTTACCCACCTTTAAGACTTTAGGGAGAACTATGCATAAAAATTAAAGTTACTATGCATCCGTATTGTCCATTTCATTCTTTCTTGGCTTATGAGTTATGGATCTGACCTCGGATCCAACTTGGCTGCATATCACAGACTTACGGATCCAACTCTCAAGCTCCTCCCTCTACCCATAATGCCCCGGCCAGACTACAATACCTCAGATCAAGTTTGCTACCTTACAGATCCTAAGATCGAGTAGGAGAACAGTAAGCTAGGGTTCCAAAGTGTTCATAAGATTACTCCAGAAAATGACAGAAAGGGGGAAGGAAGTTGAGTGAGAATGAAAATGGACAACATATGCATAGTTTTGGTGAGCACATAATTTTAACATCTGATGTTGTCCTTTTCATTCTTCCTCAACTATGGGACAGAGTCCACAGCTACATGAATCTTGGGTGGCCCTCATGAAAGAATATTCCAGAGAACTGCCTATCCAAAAGCAGCTCTGCCTCTAGAAATCAAGTCTAGTTTGTAATGAGTAATAAAAGTAGGAGCATTAGACCAAGCAGGTGCTGCACTAATATCACCAACAGAAGTTCTAGACCAGAAGGAAGAAGAAGAAGTGGCCATGGATCTAGTAGAATGAGCATTAGGGGGCTTTTATAGGGAGAGGCCTTACTGAGTATATACAAAAGAAATTATATCAGTAATCTATTTTGCCAGGTTAACTTTAGAAACTGGTGATCCCAGTCTGAAATCCTTTGTCCTGTGTAGATAAAAATGTAGTTGTCCATATACATCTAAAAGGTGTAACATGTACTCCCCTTAATTTGAAAAGTTAGGGAAGAAGACAGGAAGGTGAATAGTTTGATTGATATTTCATTCAAAGGCTATTTTAGGTAAAAAGGAAGGTTTGGTTTCTAAAGTAACTCTGTCTTTGTGAAAAACAATGTAAGGAGGTTTGGATGATAGAGGCTGGAGTTCGGAAATTCTTCTTACAGATGTAATAGCAGCTAGAAAAACTGTTTTCCAAGTCAAAAATGGTGAAATCAATTGTGGCTGCATGTTCAAAAGGTTGCTGCATCAACTTCTGGAGTATGACTGTCAAATCCCAAGGAGGTGATGGGTCTTTTATTGAAATCTGAGTTAGAAGGTACTTTTTAAAAAAAGTCTTGCACAATTTGGAAAGAGCTAAAGAGGAAGCTTTCTCTCCTGAATATAAATTTGATATGGCTGCTAATTTTACTTTGAGTGTGAAAAACAAGCACCTTTCTGAAAAACAGAAGCTAAAAACTCCAGAACCAAGGAATAGGAGCAGTAAAAGGGTCAGTTTCCTTTTTAAGGGCCCAAACTAAAATCTTCCTTGTAGAAGCTTTCTGGGATGATAAAAAAATATGAAGAACCAAACAGGAAAGCCTGGGCTGCTAGCTATGAATGGAATTGGAGAAACTATGCATTTAGTTTGAGGCCTGGAGTATTGGGATGCTTCATCCCTGAAGGATGTGAGAGAAGATCTGGACTTGGATCCAGTATCCATGGAGGATAACAAAGATGAGACCAAAAGAAGGGGAACTTGGTGAGGCCAGAAGGGGGCAATGAGGATAACTGAGCTCTTAAACTGACTGGCTTTCTGCAAAAATTTTGGAATCAGAGGTAATGGAGGATAAGCGTAAAAGAGACCGGAGGGCCAAACGTGGACTAGAGCATCTCTTGGTGACATTCCCTGAGGGGAGATTAGAGTAAAATGCCAGCTATACGTCTTGTTGTGAGGAGATGCAAAAAGATTGCAGCAAGGCTGGCCCCAGTGATGGAAAATCTTCTCCACCACTGATTGATTGAAAGACCACTCCTGAGGTAACAAAATTGACCTGCTGTTTTGTCTGCTAGTACACTAGATTTTCCCAGAATGTGTGTTGTGGCTAGAAAGAAAACAGTTGGAGGACATTACCCACTGCCACATTCTCATTGCCTCTTGACAAATGGGATAAGATCAGTTCTCCCTAGGCTTTGATGTATCAGACCACAGACATGTTGTTGGTTTGTATCAAAATATTCCCTAGAGGATGAATATTTTGAAAAGCCTGCAATGCTAATAGAATCACTCTCATATCTAGGACATTGATGGGTGAATTGGTCTCTGAGGGGACCACGTGACTTGGACATCCACCCCAAGAAATGCTCCCGCACCCCAATTGGGAGGCGTCCATGGTCACCATGGCCACTGGAAGATTCAGAATAAAATGACAGTCTTGATAAATCTCATCTGACTGAATACACCTAGAAAGATGATTTTTGCATAGTCAAGTGTGTTTAACTGGGAAGAATAGAGGATGCTGCAGAATAGATCACTAAACAGCTAGAGTCCATTGAAGAACACACATATAGAAACGTGACAGAAACTAAGATTATGGCCACTGCCATGGAACCTACAGCCTGAAAGAAAAGTCTGGCTGGAGGAGTAGGATAGACACAAATTTGCTGTACCTGGAACTTGACTGTATCCTCACAATGACTAGGTAGAGCTGTAATCTGAGTTACAGTGTTTGACTGGGCACAGATGAACTCCAGGCTCTGTACTGATTGCAGTTTTGATTTGTAGATGTTGACTGAAACCTCTAGTGTTTGACAAAGTTGGAGCAACTAGCCCCTGGACTGTTGTAATATATATCTGGTTGAGGTGGTGAGGAGCCAGTCATCTAGATATGGAAGCACTCGCAATTCCAGCAGTCTTAGGTGAGCAGCTACCACTGCCATACACTTAGTAAACACCCTGGGGGCTGTGGTGAGACCAAAGGACAGGGCTTTGAACTGACAGTGACTGGCTCCTAACTGAGTCTGTTCATCAAGATGTGATAATACGTGTTGAGAAGATCAATTGAGCATATCCAATCATCCTTGTGCAAAAAAAAGGCAGGATGAACTGAACCATGACCATTCAGAACTTCATCTTCTTCACAAACTGGTTCAGGTTGCTAAGATCCAAAACTGGTCTCAAGTCCCCTATCTTCTTTGGCAGTAAAAAGAACCTTGTGCAAGTTCTGAATCCTCTTTGGTCTGGTGGGACTTCCTGGATGGGGGAATATGGAAAAAATGACATAAAATAACCGCTAAATATTATTCTTAGTGCCCAAGAATCTTTTATTATGGAAGCCCAGGTATATGGGTGCAAGGACATGTGTCTTCCAACTGCCTCTAGAGGTAAGCAGTCAGGCAACCCTTCAGGGTCACTGAAAGGGTCTATCCAGTAAGGAGTCTTGGAAAGTTTTGCAATCCTCCTCTGCCATGAGGATGGTGTCTTTTGTTTCAACTCCTCCCTCTGCCCCTGATGGAGTTGTCCCCACATGGATCCTAGAAAGATCCCTGGGATTTACTGAACCCCATTTTCTTACCCCCTCCTTGATTGCAGGAAAAAAATCATTGTAGGGTAGAAAATTGAATCCCTACAGCAGACAGGGTCTTTCTTTCCTGTTCACCATGGGAAAGCCTTTCTTTAACAAAAAGGGCCAAACGAGGAGGAGCTTCCATCAAAAGATGCATTGATGAAGGAAGACTTGAAGGGCTCCACAAAATCACAAAACTGCATCCAGGCATGTCTCCAGATGGTAATGCCTGAATTAGCAACACAACAGGCACCTTCTTCAGTGTGGGATATCAACCTCATGGGCACATTGGAAATTAATAATATATAGGCTAGTTTTGAAGATGACCTCTTATAGTCCTCCACAGACATGGACTCCAAAACTGATTTGGAGAGCTCCTTGGTCAAATCTCTCTGAAGCCTAGTAAAGTGCACTAAATAATTCGGAGACTGCAAGGCAAAGCTCACTGAAGCAAAAATGTGCTTCCCAAATCTGTCCTATGCCCTTGACTCTTTGTAGGGGAATGAACAGAGGAGCTCTGCTTAGCTAGCTCCTTTTTTCTGGCTGCTGCCACAACCATTGGATCAACAGGGACTCCTTTGCTCGAATGGTGCCTGCCCTTTGGTGGTGCCAAAAACTTGTCTCGAAGTTGGGGTATTGGTTCAACACAGCCTGGTTCCTTCCATGCCTGGTGAGAGACTGGGTCAATAAGCTCATCGGCTGGGGGATTCACCCAAGACGTAGATAGGCCAGAACCAAAAGCTTCCAGAAACACTGGCTCCTCTATAGAGGGAGTATCTGAAGACCATCCACCCTTTAGCTTAAGAAACTCTAGGATGTCTCCAAAAGAGATCTCATCTAGTGGAGATCTGAGGGACCATTCACCTTCCTTGAAGACAGTATCCTCTGTAAGAGATTCCAAAGGGGAATCTATGTGCCTCCTCTTGCATGTTTTTTTCTTCTTGGCTAAATCAAGACTGTTCTGGTAAATTATAGCCTCTACTCGTACTACCATGTGAGGAAAAACTGTAGGGAATTACAGAATTTGGCAGCCTTCATGAGAAGTGTGTGTGCGTGTGTGTGTGTGTGTGTGTGTGTGTGTGTGTGTGTGTGTGTGTGTGTGTGTGTGTGTGTGTGTGTGTGTGTGTGTAAATAATTTGTTTGCAAAGCAATTACTGTGATTAAAGGGGCAATGGAAGGCAAAATTGTTTACAGAGAAAATGGTAGGAAAGAGGCCCGGTATGCTAGGCCAAAGACTTAGCTTTGCAAATGATCAGTGTCCACACTCAGCGTGATTCTGGATGCTGGAAGGCCAAAACTCAGGAGAGTATCACATTCCCTTTAGGATATGGTGCCAGTTTGCATTTAGTGCATTGATTACTGCGTTAGATTGAGTTCACTTTCTTTTACTTTAACCTATTGGGTACCAGTGGTTTGACTTAAGACACCATTCCTTTGGTAGTTATCAGAACTATTTGTAGCAATGGATTAGATCTAAGGACAGTAACTGCTGTACCTCAGATACCCAGGTACCAGTTACCCATTACAGACCGGAAGCAGTAACAGACCATCCATGACATTAATTGGTTTAAATAGTGGGATTCAAAATTTAATAGTGCTAGCTGATCAACACATATATATACGTATATTGAAATCTGATGAAGCGTATGATGCATTTCGTTGTTTTCTGGTTTTATGGAATAAAGAAGAAGTTTTTGCTTTATCCTGGACTGGTGTTCATCCTCGAAAATAGTGACTGCAGCAGCCGTTTTGTTCTGGTTCACTTGTGTTCTACATTTGCATTAATTGGTTTCAGTTGATGAGGACAGTGGAAGCAAACTTATTCACCCTAAAGAAGTTTTGTATTGAAAGGTGTGTGAATATATAACCTCAAGGTAAAATGTACAGAGGTTTTGATTGTGTACAGCAGTTATTTTATTTTTTGAGTCAGCTAAGTTCAGGAACAGGCAGAAATGAGTTCTGACAGCTATGATAAAATGGCACTGCCACCACTGACAAATGTAGGAGAAGCAAAACAAATCCAGCATGTTAATATATCCGAAGATGAAATTGTGACAGCTTTGTGGGCATCTCGAATGCAGTTTGGAGTCAGCCAAGCTGTAGCCATTGCTATGGTGGAGGAAAGTCAAGAACAATCTGTTCCATCCCAGAAGGTCATCAAAGCTCAATAAAAACTACAGAAACTGACACTTTGAAATGAGACATATGAAAAGCACAGCAGCTGAGAGAATACAGCAGCCCGAGACAACAGAAAAGGAGAAGCAGTGCCAGAATAAGAGAGAGGTAATCATCCTTCTCCAGAGATGTGTCATGGGGAAGGGAACCAGACTCTAAAAGCCCAGGAAAGTGTAAGACATTTCCACTAACATAAAGAGGGAAATAATTTTGATTGCTATATAAAGGCATTCAAAAGGGTGTAAATTCAGCACCAGTTTCATCAAGTGTACAGGGAGAGGTTTTTATCTCCTTTGGTAGCAAAAACAATACGTGTAGCTTTTAAATTTAGTGATGCTGATGTTTAAATGATGCTAAACTTAAAGAAGGTTTGCTTGGATGTTTCAAGTTAACTCCAGAAATGTACAGAAAAAAATTAGGAAAGCACAGAAGAAAGTTATGTGACAGTGTGAATGAATATACTCCAAAAATCAGCACTTATTTTCATAGATAGGTGGGTGTGTGGCATTAAGGTCACCACATCTAAAATACTTGCAGATCATTTGCTCTGGGAACCAGCCCTTAGTACTCTGGCTTAGAACCTGAGGATTTGCTTGGAAGACTGAGAATGTAAAACTGCTGAGGAGATGGATAGGAAAGTGGACTTCTAGCTAGCTAGCAGGTTGCCATTGCACAGGACAGGGTTACCCAGCACTGTACATGTGTGCAGCGGAACTCATGGGAAGCACTAAATCATTACAGCAGGTTCAACAGGAAATAGTGGAAGCTATGTTTACTAGTAAATGCCAAAGTTTTGTGGTTAGACGCTTGAGATGTAACCAAATGTGGTACAAACAGTCTCATTATCCACTAAGACAGGGTGGGGAACAAAGATGTCAAGAAGTAACAAGCAGCATGGCGCTTTAACACTGGAGGGCTGTCTGAAGTCAGCAGCTACACCTAGCTTTCACCAAAGTCTATATCCTATACTGGTAGAGGAGAAAGAGGCAATTGTCAAAAGGGTCACAACCTCAGAAATAGCCACAGTAAAAACAACGGTGGTCAGACAGGCGAAATACTTGCCTGGGCAATCCACTCCAATTAGGCCTTATGAAGGAAAACTTTCCGGGTACCTATGGCCAATATTTACCTTGATTGGGAAGGAGAACATGCATATGGCTTATTTGAGGGCATCATTGCCAGTATCTTAATACAGAATGACTTTGACAATGTGGTATCTGGTATGCATGCTATCACACGCTGCCAGGCATGAAGGCAACCATGTGAGGAAAGAATCAGGAGGACCAAGGCTCCCACATTCCTATCAGGCCAGAGGCAGAGATGTTCAGTAGCAGTGAACCAGAAACTCTGCCACAGCAGCAAAAAAGTAGTGGGTTTTCTTTGGAAGGTGATACTTCAAGGGAGAGACATGTGGCAGTAGTTAGCCAAGTTAGAGGCATCAGTAATAGATGGTACCAGACTTCTTTTGGAATGAAAGTTTGAGAGGATTGCTAAGAAAGAACTAAGGCAGACTCAGCCCTCAAACCCTACTTTAAAAGAAATGAGTGAGGTAGCCAAGGAGTGTCCTAATACTGAAAGGTAGCAGCAGCAGTCCACATACTGAGAACAGAGGCATATCATGGGTAGAGTGAAAGGGTAGCTGTTCTGGGTTCAAGGTGTGAAGTGGAGTGATGATTAGTTGCCAGCTGGGCAATACTGCATTGCTGGCATTAAGAAATAAATATGAATACTGCAATTGCTGTAATGGATGAATCATTTTGTGTATGATATTCAAAATGAAGCAAGGTTTTATGTTCTCTACTTATAACTGAGGGGGTGCTACATTAAGGACCAACACCAGGCACTAGATAAGATAGCTATGGCTCTGACTGGGATAAAGGAATGCTGTATAAGGAATAGGCTGCTGAAGAAGATCTAGTTGGAGAAATAGCACAGCAGATAGTAGTGCCCAGGGCCTACTGATAGGTATTCCTGGCCATAGTCCACAATAATTCTTTTGCAGACCATAACAGCATAAAGCACACTAAAAACAGTTTATGCAGAATTTGATTGGCCACAGACTGCAGATTATGGCAGGACCTGTGATCAGTGTCAACAGGTTGGGAAGGCTGGAAACAAAGCTAAGTCTGCTTTGTTGCCCTTGCATGTTATAAAAAAACTGTTTTACTTTTATTTTATTTATTTTACATTTGTTAACCAGGGGTGTCTGAGCCAAAAAGGCCCCTTTTCAGCAGAGGCCCTGGGAGAAAAGCTCCACATAGAAAAATTACAGATACATTTAGATATTTACACATGATCAGTATACACACAAATTACAATAGACATGTTTTTACACTGGTATGCAACACATCAACCGTTACAGTGGAGAGAACAAACAAGAAAATATTAATTTAAAAATAAAGGTAATTAATAAATTTGTGGTGTACAGCTGAAATTTGGAACATAGGCAGAATACATACATAGTATACAGGTACAGTACATACACTGTACATTAGCCAGTGTTTGTGAGTAAGAGTGAAAACTATTATCAAGTACTCTAGGTTTAGTATGTGTACCTTATCCGCCTTCACTAACCTAGGGAGCAGTCACGGCACTGCCAACTTTGCTTGAGATGTTGCCTAATGAGGTTTATAAAGGAGGCTTTGGACGATGTGTTTTGTATGCTAGTGGGGAGAGAGTTCCATTTTTTAGCCAATGAACTACTATATAGTGTGTCTCCAAAACAATTGTAGTTGTTGGTGACTTCTAGTAGTAGTTTGTTTGATGATCTAAGAGGCCTTTTGGCTGAGTGATGTTGTACTAGGTTTTTGAGGGCAGGACACTTATTGGGGTGGTAATAGAATGACAGAGGCAGAGCTGATTGCAGGTTAGGAGGTTGGGCAGGTCAAGTCAGTGGAGCTGTCTCAAAGCAGTACAGGGATGAGTTATGTATGAGCAATTTGCAGAAAAGCAGGCAATTCTGTTATAGCAGGCTTCCACTTTGCATAGTTCAGTTTTGTTGAGATTAGTCAGAATGGGAGATGCATACAGTAGGGTGGATAGAAGTTGGAAGCGAGCAATGGCTGATCTTGCGTTGTTGGTAAGAAATGGTTTGAAATGGTTTGATATGGTAGAGTGATTGCAGTTTGGCATGTAACTTTTTAATAGTTAAGTTAAGATAACTATCAAATTTTAGGTGGGAGTCTATGGTTATTCCAACAGCTTAGCCTGTGCCACTGGAGCGATTGGAGTAGCATTTGTGGAGTAGACAGTGAATTGACTGTTATCAGTGTTTTTGTTATAACTGGTTATACTCATAAGCTGAGTTTTCTTTGGATTGAGGATAAGTTGGGCTTTGGTAAGGTAGTTTTCAACATCAGAAAATGCTAGTTGAGTTGTTTGCAGGAGGGTGGGAATGTTTTGTGCAGCACAGATTAAGGTAGAATAATCTGCATACTGAATGATAGATGCATGCTATGTGGAGGTATGGAAGTCATTTGTGAAGATTGTGAATAGTAGTGGTCCTAAGATAGAACTCTGTGGGACTCCTATAGTTATGGGCAGCTAAGGAGAGAGAGAATTTTCCCATTTCACAGCTTGGTACCTGTCAGTTAAGTAGCTTTGGAACCAGGTAAGAGTGGAATTTGATAGGATATATTGGTTTAGTTTGTTCAGCAGGATTTGGTGCAAGACTGTGTCAAATGCTTTGGACATATCCACAAAAAGAGTTGACACCTGCAGGCCTTCATTTTTGAGATGGTTTACTGCATCTGTGAAGCAGAGGAGGGCTGTAGTGGTACTAAGGGCAGGTCTGAAACCACATTGAGTAGGTGACAGGATGTTGCTGTCTAGGAGATATTTTAGCACCTGGGTATGGATGCATTTTTTCTAGGATTTTAGCCAGGGGGGAGAGTAAAGCAATGGGTCTGTAGTTATTAATTTCAGTGGAGGTCCCGCCTTTATGTATGGGTGTAACACATGATATTTTCCAAAGTTTGGGCACATAGTTTTCAACAACTGATCTGTTTATGAGTGGAGATTGGGATAACAATAGCATCTGCTGTGCATTTCGAGAAATAGCTGGGGAGTAGATCAGCAGCTGTTGATGAGGTTTTTAGTTTGGAGAGCATGCTTTTGATTGAAGTGGTGGAAACTGTTTTGAGGGTAAAGCTTTCATTAGTGTTATTTGTGTTGTGGGGGATAGTGATGTTGGAATTGTCCTGTGATACTAAGGATAGAATTGAGTTCACAAAGTGGGAGGTGAATTGTGTTTCGATGGGAACTTTAGTGTCAGGGGTGGTTGGTTTGGGGGTAGCCTTTTGAGTGGATTTTAGTAGCTGGTTTACATTTTTCCAAAATTTTGGGGGGTTATGTTGGTATTTAGTTTGTATTGTGGTGTAGTAGGATTTTTTTGTCCAGCCTAATGCATTGTTTTGCACAGTTGCACAGTTCTTGGTACTTAGTTAGGCTTTGTGTTTCTTTGTTTTTTTGATAGTAAAGCCAGGCAGTGTCCCTGGACTTGAAGATTTGTTTGGTTTCTTTACTGAACCAGGGGTTTGTAGAGGTTCTAACATTGATTTTGCACAATGGAGCGACAGTGTCTAGGAGTTGTAGAAATGTTTTGTTGAAATATGCTACAGCCTGGTCAAGTGGGAGGGTTTTTAGGGGCGGTCCAGTCACAGTTACAGAGTAAAGTATTGAGGACCTCAGAAGAGAAATTGTTTGTGTTTCTAGTGGATTTATAGTTAGTGGTTTTGTATATGCTTGTTCTACTACGTGTAAGGTATATTATGTTGTGGTCACTTAAGGTGTCTGGGAGACTGCTTGTGTGGGGGGTATAATGTGATGTTGTTAGTTAGGACCCAGTCAAGGATGGATTCCCTTTTAGACTTTTTATCACATCTAGTTGGAATTTGGACTAGCTGCTGGTAGCCATGTAGATTTATTAGATTACTTGGTGGTTCTGAAGTCTTCAAGGCTAGCAGGTGTATTACCAGGTGGAATATAGATCACAATTGTGGTGATGACCTTTTTAGGGTGAAGTTGAAGTTGTGAGATAAGTATGTCCCAATTACTGAGGGAGGGGTAGGAATTTGGTATTTGATGTACAGTTAAGTTGGACTTATACAGTAAGGCAGCTCCACCCCCTTTACGAAGTGGTCTGTCTTGTCTAATGATATTGTAGCCGGTAGGGAGAACTTCTGAGTTAGCTATGTTTTTTATTTAGCCAGGTTTCTGTTAAAACAACTATGTCTGGGGAGTAGTGCGCTATTGTGGCCTGGAGTTCAGGTATTTTATTTTTGATACTTCTAATATTAATATTTAGCATTAAAAGATGGTTGGTTTTGCTGCTGTTGTTGATTTGCCCAGAGGATACATATGAACATTTTAGTACATTTCAGTACCCAGGTTCCACAGATAAGAAATGTATGCCAGTAGTTGTGAATTATGCCACTAAATACCCAGAGAAAGTGGCTTTGTCTTACTTTGAAACAAGGAAGTTAGCAAATACTTTGCTATAAATGTTTAACAGGGTGGATTTTCCTACAGAAATACTGATGTATCCATAGAAGCTCATAGGTTCATAGTTAATTTCCAGGGCATACAGTCTAGGAAATCATTAAGAAGCCTGGCCTAAATTCTCAATTGCCCCAAAGTATAGTGTGGTTAGTAACTTGGTCAAGGTCACAGAATAGGTAAATGAATGCTGTGTGACTCAAACCCTGTACAATAGGAAGCAGCTCCTTAACAGCTCTTAGCATTAGTCCTCTAAGTAAACTGGCACATGTGAGTGCCATCTTTATGTCAGATCTGCTGGTGTGCTGTGGAAGCAGTGTTGACCTAAGCATTTAGAGACTACCTCTACCATTCACAGACAAATGGTCTGACAGAGTTAAACTCTGCACCGAACACCATATTATGAACATTGGCAGACCAGTTCAAGATGGATTTGGACACATATCTTCTATTTGCATAAAAGAGATGCCCAAGGAATCTGCATTTTTTCATCCTTTGAGCTGTTGCATGGTCACAGGGTGAAAGGGCCCCTGGATTTCAGTTGTGATGTATAGAAATTTCAGTACAACTTCTACAAGGAGTCTGTTGTGGAGTTAAGTTCTAGACTTCAAGGTCACATTTATTGAGCTCATAGGGCTGGCTTAAGGAGCACAAAGAACAGTCTTGAGTAAAATCATTTAGTCTCTACTGCTCCCAGGACAGCATTTCTATTATAATGGGACATATGAGTTCCTCATTGTCCACTGGTACTAATAGTTGACCTCCTTTTTGATGTCTGTCCATGAACTGGAGCTTTCATCCTTTGATAAAAATCTCAAGAACCCATTTGCCTGATTTTATGCTTAACCCTTGCAGGCAGCTTGAAACCAGCTGATACCCTATCTTGGAAAGCGGATGTGGTATCCTGGAAAATAGGTTAAGGGCCAGAGCGTTATTTGGCAGACTGGGGAGAGAGAAGAAAGCTGTTGCAGTCACAGCTTTTCCCTGCTGTGGGTTGAGCAATAAGGACCATCTGCTTCTCTCTTTCCTTTCATAAGACCTTTTTGCTTTTTGGTTGTTTTCCCTTTACCTTGCCTCCAATAGTAGGATCCTTACTTGGCAGGATAGTTGGAATGGGAGGATGCAATATTTCATAGGTTCATAGAATAGTACTAGGCTAACTGCCCTTGTGGGCCACTTTAAGCCTAGCCAATCACCCCATGCAAGAATCAAACCCTGCACCTTGTGTTTGTAAGGTAAACACCTTAACCATTATGCTAACCTCCCAACCCTTCTTGCTTCACTGACTCCACTATCTTCCTTCTGTCCTCCAAAGTTTTTAATACATTACACGACCGAGGTATAATACGCATCTCCTCATCAAAAGGTGTATTTAGGAGATGTACTTTCACATCCTTGAAAAGGGACTGAGTCCTCAGCCAGGAGTGCCTTCTTATTTATTTATTGTTATTTTATTTACATTTGTTTACCGGAAATTCCAGCTGGACACAGGTCCTTTTTCAGTGAAGGCCTGGGGAAAAAAGCTCCACAGAACAATAAATAAGCAGCAGAGTACATGAAGAACAGCTGAATATACATACAATAGCAAATAATACATACTACAGCAAACATTAGCTATACATATAATATGAAACATAGTAATGAACAGATACACCAATATCTAGCTAAAAGCTTGGAATAAAGATAGGATGTATATACAGATAGTACTAAGCTCAAACAGATACTGTTCTAAACTCATACACCTGAACCTTATATACAAATATTGCACTAAACTCAAGCAGATATATAGCAGAAGCTCCACACGAAGGTAAAGCAAGCTAGAAGGGCTAACGGGATGGAAGGGGAAGATAGAGGAGTAGGACAGGAGACTGAGTGAGTAGTATATGTGGTAGTGAGAGGAAGCTAGGTGTAAGTCAGTTGGATATGTATTTGGAGTTGAGATGAAGTGAGGTAGTTAAGCATGTTATAACAGGTCTGAGAGATTGAGAAAGGAGGGAAGGGGAGGGTAAAGGGTGAGCCAGAGCCTGCAGAGGAAGGAATGCAATGATCAGATGGTGCGAGGCATGGTGGCTAGGGAAGGGGAGAGGAAAGGGAAGTAAAAGGAGGGTTACTAGTCCGGATTGGTGCATGGGCATAACCAGAGACTTTTTAAGTGAGTTTTTAGTGCAGTCTTGAAGTGATTGCAAGAAGGTAGTGTGGTTATAGAGGGGGGAGATGGTTCCATAATCTGGACATAACACAAGAGAATAGTGCTTCTCCCGCTGAGTTCTTGGGTGTGGTCACTAGAAGTAGATTTTTGCTGCTGGAGTGTAGCGGTCTAGTGGACAGTAGGGCTGGAGAAGGTTTTGAAGGGATGGGACTTTAAGAGGATGGTTTACCAACTTGTGGGCAAGGGAAAGTTGATTCAGATGAAGAAGTTGAGGGAGTTCAACCCAGTCAAGTTCTCTAAGTGAGATACAGTGGTGGCTGCAATAAGATGCACCATTGGCAAACTTAGCAATTTTATTGTAGCAAGCCTTGAGCTTGTTTAGGATTGTTTGTCTAAGGTAGCTAAGTATAGGACAGGCGTAGAGTAAAATGGAGATCAGGTGGGAATAGGCAGCAGAAATTCTGTCTGTCTTGGTGAGGAATTGATTGTTTCTGTACAATGCACCTAGTTTTTATGTGGACCTTTTTTATGGTAAGAGAAATGTGAGTGTCAAATCTAAGATTGTTATCAATCTCAACACCACGTAGTTTGGTGCATCCTGTTGGGGAGATGATGGTATTGTCTTTGGCTAGAATATTAAAGTGGGGGATAACTGGGTTAGATTTAGTGGGTTGGAAGATAAGCAGTTTAGTCTTGCTCGGGTTGAGTAATAACTGGGCATTAGATAGCCAGCTTTCTACAGATGAAAAGGTTTCCTGTGTGATCTTGTGAAGTTCAGGTATAGTTGGGGCTTAGCAGATCAGGGTGGAGTCCTCTGCATACTGTGTAAGAGAAGCATGCTTGGTGGCTGTGAATAGATTACTGGTGAAGAGTGAGAATACTACAGGACCAAGGATGGAGCCTTGGGGAACACCAAGTGTTACAGGAAGTCGAGGAGATAGGTCATTATGCCAGACAACTGATTGTTGGCGGCCAGTTAGATAGCTGTGAAACCAATCAGTAGCTGACTGAGAAAAGGATAGGTTAGTGAGAACTGAGATTAGTAGTTAAGACCATGTCAAAAGCCTTGGGTAGATCCAGAAATATAGGAGAGGAGAGCAGGCCATTATGTTTATGATGAAGGATAGCATTAGTGAAAGACAGCAAAGCGGTAGTAGTGCTGTGGTATGGCCTGAAGCCATGCTGGATGCTGGAGAGGAGGTTATTAGCTAAGAGGTAGTCTAAGACTTGAGAATGGATGCATTTCTCAAGTATCTTGGAACGTGGAGAAAGGATGGCTATGGGGCGGTAACTGGAAAATTCAGTGGAGGAGCCACCTTTATGGAGGGGAATGATGTGGGATATTTTCCACAGTGTGGGGAAATAGCTTTCTGATAAGGACCGATTAAGATAGAGACTGGATAAGCTAGGGCTTCTGCTGCTATTTTTAGGTATTCAGAGGGAGATTGTCAGCTGCAAGTATTGTAGGCTTAAGTTTCAGTAGAAGTTTTTTTATATAGGAGGTAGGCACTGATAAAAAAGAAAAGAATGTGGGCAGTGTATTTGGTTTTGATGTAGGAAGGGTGGGTAGAAGGTTGTGTTGTTTAGTCAAACAATGGTTTCAGTACAGTGTTTATTGAATGAGTCAGCAATACTGCTGGAAGAGGGAGTGGTAGGTGGGCGGGGGGCTACTTTATCCTGGTAGAGAATGGAGTTTACTGTGGACCAGAATTGCTTAGGGCTGTGATGGGAAGAGTTTAGGGCAGACTGATAATATTGGGTTTTATCTTCTATTTGCTTTTTGACCTTGTTGCGCAACTCTAGGAATTACTGTCTAGAGGAGGGGGTTTTGTTAAGTGACAGTGCTCCCAGGACTTATCTCCGATTTTCATTAGTGCACCTGGTGCTTTTTTGTAGCCAAGGGGAGTACTGTGTTTTGATTCTGGCATTTCTTATGGGGGCATGCGTGTTTAGGATGTTTAGGAATGTGCTATTGAAGAAGTGGATGGCTTCATCCAGATTGAGGTACTTTAATGGTGTCTTCTTGTAAATGAACTTGTTGCAACAGTCCTAGATGGAACATCCTTCAGAGTCAAAAGCACACTTGAGAGCATACTTCCTTAATTATAAATAACTTTTTTTTTTTCACTGTACTGGAGATTTTCTCCCCGGGTCTCCACTGAAAACAGGCTACTAGCCCAGTCGGACACTACCCGGTTATCAAATGTAACTAAATAAATAAATAAATAAATAAACTTTGTATTTCAGTGGGCATGGAAGATTTCTAGTTCTCATCCTGCACTCCACCAACTCTCAAAACACTATTTGAGGATGTGTACCTAATATTTGAAAACCTGGCCAGATTGCCAGGGTTGCTGAAGCATATACTTTTTCCCCAACTCTATCCAGTAACCCACTTCCCTTATAAATGGGAACAAAGTTACACCCAGGAATCGCTATTGCTTCTTTTGTACATTCCAGAGACAATGCATTTGGATCTGAAATAAAGTTCCTCTTGAAGAATTTGTGAGCGACCTGTATCCTGTAAAATCAGTCAGGCCACTTGGGGATTGGGTGTGTGGCTCTAAGGGAATGTGGAATCATCCAGGAGGGCTTCTGGTACTGGGGTAATAGCTACTGGTATATGGGGGGGGGCTTAGTTCCAGAGCAACCATATCAAATTTATGGAAGGCTGATACCTCATACATTTGACACTGGAATTGCTCCTTCATCAATTAGATGGTATCCCAAAATAACAGGTTGTCTGGCTGCAGTCATGTGCCGGGTGTCTTTATTGTCTGCATCAGAGGAGGATATTCCAGAGCTTACCTAAACAATCCTGTATTTGTTTTTGATTTACTGTGGAGTTGCCTGATAAGAGAAGTATTCTTGGAATTTATATTGTATTTCTTACCACTGTTTTTCACTATTTATAGGAGGGATGGGATAGCTTGTAGACAAGATTTACTTTGATTTATATTTTGTTGTTTTACCTTAAATTTTTACTGTTTAGGGTGGCCACTGTCGTGCAGTGGTTAGCGTTGCCGCCTCACAGCAAGAGGTTCTCCGGTTCGATCCTTGGCTGGGGGTGACTTCTGTGCGGAGTTTGCATGTCCTCCCTGTGGTCGCGTGGGTTTCCTCCAGATGCTCCAGTTTCCTCCCAGATCCCAAAGACATGATGTAGGTGGATTCGGCACTCTAAATTGGCCTGAGGCTTGGGTGTGTGTGTGTTTGTGCCTTCTGTGGAAGGTTGGGTGTCAGGCTGGCAACTCAACACCATAAAACTCCACTGCCAATCATGAGCGGACAGGTGATCCGCTGTGGCGATCCCTAACCGGGAAAAGCCGAAAGAAGACCTTAAATTTTTACTGTTTATTGTTAGAAAGGGACAGGTTTTAGACAGAAATACTGTAGGCAATCTAAGGGACCTAGTAAGCCATAAAGTCACACAGACTGCAGATAGGACAATCCAGAGCTTATCTAAACAATCCTGTATTGGTTTGTGATTTATTGAGTTTTAGTGTTAAAAAAGGGGTGCAAGTGCAAGCAATAGTGAGTAGAAGCTACTGTGCAATGTAAAGAAATTCCAGCTTTTGTCTGACTTTCAGAACTTGTACTGTCAGAGCAACAACTTTACTGTACTCAACTTAATATTCAATTGTGTGATTTTTATCACAGAAGTTGATTTAAGTTCTCTTTGAATTCTGTGGTAATTGATTTTGATTATTTTCTTTTATAATTTTGTATTTATTTGAAGTTGAATATGGATTCCTTAAATGAGTATGCCATTAATGGTTTGCTAAAGAACAAATATCTTGTACATTGTAATAAATGCTAGGTATATTTAAAGGCATCACCTGATAACACTGGTGATCTGTGATCCTCGTGTCAAAAGCTGGATGATTTTTTTACCTTTATTAGTAGTAAATCTAGACTTACTGATGACGATTGTACTGGTGCAATTGCCATAGCTTGGAGAATTGTTGTTACATATATTAATGATCAGACTGGTGAGATAAATAATGTTAGACAAAGAGCAAATAGAACACATTTAGGAAAGGATGTGTGTACTGCATTTAAAGATCACTATGAAACACGATGATGCCCCTGACAACTTTGGAATTCTGGATACAAGTAATTCAGCAATCTGAGGATTCAGTGTTTAGAAGAAAATAAAAAAACAAAGAAAAGAAGTTCTCAACAAATAATGAAAAAGAAACTGATAAATGTCTGTAAAGTAAAGATAATACATATTAAAAAGGATACTGTTTTGTTATGTAACACACAGATTACAGGAAATAATAGTTTTTACTATCAGAAAACCTTAAGTCTACAGAAAAAGACAGCATGTTTCCAAAAGAGACGGTAGAAAAAACAGGCAAGGAGCAAGTGAAAAGGAAGAAGTCAAAACTGAATGTGGAAGGATTGAAGAACATTACTGTTTTAAAAAAAGAGGAGAAAGATAGACATTGACAACATGACTCATGTTGTGGATGCACAAAGCCAGCTGGATGAGAATTGTATGCTTGCAGATGTAATAAGCAATGAAAACAATAGGATTAATAAGACTAATGGTGATGACGAACATTCCTTTCTAACAATTGATAGAACAGATATTAAAATGTATTCTTGTAACTGGAGATTTAACTATTAGAGGAAATGATACTTACATTTGCAGAGAAGATAATGAACTCTGAATCATGTTATGCTTGGCAGGAGCAAAAATAGAGAAAGTGTGATAAGCCTTAGAATGCCTTAATGTAAGGAAGTACAGATCTGGTTTTATTCATGTTGGTACAAATTATCTCATCCGCAAGGACTCTCTAACTCAAGGATCAAATGACAAATTCACCACCTTAACAGGTACAACCAAGCAAAATCTGAGGTTAATGTTACTCAATGCTAGAAGTCTAAACCTCAAAATACATTCACTCGAGGCACTCCTTAAAATGGAGAACATTGACATTTGTGCAGTGACAGAGACCTGGTTCAAGGCTCCAGAGAGCACCCCTGCATTACCAGGCTATAATTCATACCACACCTTTTGGCCACCTAACCTGGACCGAAACACTAAAGGCAGAGGCGTGTCCATATTCATTAAGGATATCCACACCTCCAGCCTAGTTGGTCAGCATAATGCATCCAAGATTATCCAAGTGCAACTAACTCTGGGCAAGACTGCAATCCAAATTGTAACTTGCTACAGATACCCCACCATACCCCAGGATTCCCACTCCTCATTTCTTGATACACTGGAAAATATTAGGGTACAACCCAACACCTTAATAATGGGTGATTTCAACTACCCCACCATTAACTGGGAAAACTACTCATGTACCAACTCTTTTGCTCAATGTTTTCTGAAATTCATAAATTCCAATGCCTTGGATTAACTTATCCACACCCCCACCAGGGGCAGCAATATCCTAGACCTGGTCATTACCAACATGGGTGTTAAATCAATGCCTAAAATTGTTACTGCATTGCCTTCTATCTATCTATGTAACTGTAACTATATGTCCGTATTTTTTCTGTATTGCCGTCTAGCTAGCTATGTAACTGTAACTATATTTCTATGTTTTATTGTAATCTGCAACATGTTTAATTTTATGTGGAGCTTTTCTCCCTGGGCCTCCACTGAAAATGGGCTTACCTAGGCCCAGTGGACTTTCCTGGTAAACAAATGCAATAAATAAATAAAATAACATTCTCTCAGCAATGTCAAAGGTGGAGGTGGAGGTGGAGGTGAGCCTCTCTGATCAGAGGGTCCCAGAACGCAAGGGTACCAAAGACACCGCTGACCCCAAGGGACCCATGCTTAGACCCGACATCGAGATCAGAGATGAGCTGTCTAAAGCTGAAGTCCCGAGAGGGAGCAACAATCCCAGAGGAGGGACCATTGACCCCAACCTAAAAACTCCAGCTTTGACGCCAGAACTCTGAGTTGCTAATGACCCTGAACTAGTCAGGGTCAAGGATACAAACAAACAGGATTGAACCAAAGAAGGCCAAGTTGTCGGTGGAAACTCAGACAGCCCTGACGACCTCTGATCCAAATAGGCTGAGGAAGAAATCCAGAAGGATGGAGCCAGGGGTCCTGATGCATGCAGGACTAAACCCATGGGGATAAGGTCTAACTGCATCTGTATCTGCATGCAGGACCTCAACAACTTTTTTGATTCCTCCCACTGACATCAATGGCCGAAAGGAGGAAGCCATAGAGTATGGCTTCAAGGATCTAAGGAAAGAGGATTCCATGTTCCAGATCTGAGCCTGAAATGCATCTTTGATCATGAAGGGGCTAGGAATGCTCACAGCCAGAGAAGTTATCTTCATTGACTTAGACGCTGAAGGTGATAGGCCACAATATGTCAGAGAAGATGTCAGTGCTACTGCTTCTGAGAAAACCAAAAGTCGGGAGACCTTCAGATCCAGTGAAACCAGAGGTGCAGGTCCAGAGGTGAAGGCTGAAGAAAAAGACTGCTTATACTCTCATTTAGCCTGTTTGGAATCTTACAACTAGACTTCTAGAACCTAGTCATGGGAGTCAGGGAGAAACCACTCTAGAAGAAGAAAAACAGAAACAGATGAGCCAGATGGTAGAAGCCCTTTCAATACAAGTTTGGCCAATGTTTATCGATAACACAAGAGCCAGAGCACTCATAAATGGAGCATCTTGAATCTAGATACCCCAGAAATACACACATTTTAGGTGCACAACCTGAGAGGGCAACTTGTACCTGCAAGAAACACACGTTTTAAAAACCTTATCCATTTAAAACCCTAGTACAACTGCAGCACACTAACACTAAGAAAAACAACAAACCTAATGAGTGCAAAGGGTGGGAAGGGTAAACGGGAACAAACAACATTAACTACCTAACACCACCTAGACAACATAAATGACTTACATGGGTAAGGGAAGAAAGAATCTCACCAACAATACTGCACTAACTCTGCAAATACGAAAAAGTCAAGTGGAGCCAAAGACTGAGATGCAAACACAAATGGTGGCAAACTAGATCTGGAGAGCTGATGAAGGCGAGAGGAGATATAGGTAAGGGAGGTGGAGCCAAATGGGCTAAAGACATTTGAACTGGCTAGTGTCAGATCAGAGCTGAATCCAAAGTCCCAGAGGCTGAAGCCAGATGGAGCACACAACATTGGATCAATCATATTAGGACATTGGAAAAAGGGCAAAATAAAAGTACCTAATATAGACAAACATGCACTGGTTTACACATTTAATTTTCCTATACACCAGGTTGATAAATCACATATTGCAAATTAGAAGGATTGGTAGGAGTCTATGTGATGACAGAAAAGCCAACATTTTAGCTCCAAATACAGAAATAGCCAAACAAAATGTGTAATTTATCTGCTCCCCATCTAAAATTACAATGTATTAGTACATTAAAACTTTATTAATACCAAACATTAGAGAAGTGTTTTATATATATATATATATATATATATATATATATATATATATTTTTTTTTTTTTTTTTTTGCAAAAGTAGGTTTTCTGGAACAAACAAACAAATGATGGTTTGGAAAATGTGTTTTGTTATATTGTCTACGAAATACAAAAATAAAAAACGGAAACACACTGAAGGATTGAGCATTAATATAGGAAGAATGGCTGAATATTTAGAGTACTAGAAAGTACAGTTGAGGAAGTCCTACTTACCCATAACAGTAGATGTCTGAATTTCTCAGTGCCTCAGAGTCATTATGGGTTATCAAATCTTCCAAGGCAACTCAGTACTGGGCAGCTTTCAAAAGCTTAGACTCCCCTTCGCCTCTCTGCCTGTGACAGATGATTGACTGAGCATATCTTGATAGGGAAGCCTTTAGCTCACTCAGGAAGTATGTTCAGTCTTTTTCTGCCATCCAGGGACCCCTTTCCTCCCATTTTATTATTAATAGATTTATTTTTCTCTCTCTGTTTTTATGTTTATTTAAACTACATTTACGTTAATATTTTATTTTTTGTCAGTGTTTACAGTAATTCCTCTGGGTATTTCTGCTTATAGCACTGTTTATTTGGCTTCTGTCTTGGCAAATGTATTTGTTTTTACTGTTTCTGTGGAAGGTTTCAGTATTTTTTCTCAGAAGTGCAGTGTATATATCTACTGCAGTATACACTAGGGGCTGTCTCGTGCAGTCAGAATTGCTCCTGTCTTTACTGTTGTTATTCTGCTTTGTTTTCATTTGAAGTTATTTGAATGTACTGTGGAGATTTTACTCCCTCTGTCAAGAACATGCCATTTAAATTGATATTGTTCATAGGTTGGTACTAGGCTATCGGCTCTAGGGCCTATACAAGCCTAGCCATAACAATTCCCTGGATATTTCTCCCCACAATATTTACTTCTCTGGACCCCTGTCTAGCAGGGCGACTGACATGATCCCCAAGGTGAATTTCCTATATCCTATCCAATCATCAAGGTTCCTTTTGAAGAGGGCCAAGGAGGCGCACTGCTTCACATGTATGAGCAGTCTATTCCAGAGTATGGGGAGTCTCTGGGTCAGGAACCTATCCCTCCAGCATGTTTTGTTCATTGTGATGACAAGGTTTAGATACCTGGAGCATGTGGCTCTGAAAGACTGGAATTTCTTTAAGTGGAGCAGGTCCAGCAGCTCAGGGTTTTACATGGCCTTGTATGTTAAGCAGAGATCCCCTCTGAGAAGACGATATGCCACAGAGTATAGTTGGAGTTTTTTTAGACGGTCAGCATATGGCATCTGCTTTAGGCCTGTGATTCTTTTAGTGAGGTATTTCTGTAGCCTTTCCAGCTGTTGCAGATGTCTTGTGAGGTACATACCAAAGGGGGCATTATACTCTATAATGGATCTAATCAGGGATGAGTACAGTGGGGCAATGACCTCCTTTTTTCTGGATGAAAAGCCCTTAGTGATGAGGTGTGCCACATAGAAGGATTTCCTGACTGTTGTGGTGATGTGGTTATCGAAAGTGAGACCACTGTCCACCTGTGTCCCGTCTCTCATCACACTTTCGATGTTTAGTGTACTGCCACCTATGTGGTAATTCATGGGTACAAGTTTTTTTCCAAAGGGGATAACTATACATTTCTTGGCATTAAGCTTGAGCCCATGGCTCTGGCACCAGGCATCTGTTTCTGTAAGGCCCTTTTGTAGAATATCCACATCATCTGGGGATTCAATAATGGCTCCCAGTTTGCAGTCATCTGTGAACTTTGTTAGCCAGAGTCCCTTAGTGTTGGCCTGTACTTCAGAGAAGTAGATGCCAAACAAGAGTGGTCCCAGGACTGAACCCTGAGGTATTCCACTTGTCACTTGTCTGGAGCTGGATTTGGAGTCGGCTACTTTTACAGTCTGGGTTCTGTCAGTAAGCCAGTTGGCAACCCATCGAGTGATGTAGGGATTTATGCCAAGCTTAGTAAGTTTATCTATGATTCCAGAGTGGGAGATAGTGTCGAAGGCCTTGGCGAGGTCCAGATAGGCTGTGTGGACTGCCTTACCCTCATCCACAGCTCTGGAGACTGATTTGAAGAAGTCAATCAGGTTCAGGAGACAAGATCGGCCCTTCACAAACCCAAACTGGGTGGGGTCCAGTGTTTGAAGGTTGCCAATGTCTTTGTTTATAAGTTCCATGATAATGCGTTCCATGCCCTTGCAGATCAGGCTCGTCAGACTGATGGGATGGTAGTTCCCGGGATCCAAGGTGGATCTCCTCTTGTGGAGTGGGATAACTGTAGCTGTGCGCCACTCAGTGGGCACAAAGCCTGAGGTGAGGCTATGATTAAACATGACACTTAGGTGAGGTGCCAGTTCATTTTGTAGTTCATGTAGTATACAGCCTGGGATGTCATCTGGTCCCATGGATGCTGTATTCTTAGCTTTGGAGAGTGCAGTTTTTACCTGTGTGGCTGTGCTTACTGGAATTTGGCAATCTTTTGGTATTGAGATGGGCCCTTTAGGGGTTGAGAGGGGGGGTGAAGTTGGCACTAAATCGATCTGCCAGGATATTGGCAATATCCTTGGGATCAGTATATTTAATGCCATTCTGTTAAAGCTCAGAGCAGATCTGAGCATTGCCATTTAGATTCTTGACATAACTATAGAATGCCTTGTGGTTGTCTTTGGAATCTTTGGCAATTTTATTTTAGTAACTAGCTTTTGAGGATTTTATGAGGGATCGCAGCTTCTTACTGAGGCTGGTGAGGGAGGTTTTTGCATCCTGGGATTTTCCTCTTTTCTGCAACAGTTTCTTCCTTCTGTTGTACAGTTTGTTTATAGCAGGGGACCACCAGATTGGCTTCCTTTTTTTGGAGAGCATCTTGGTTCTATTTGGGATGGCATGATTCATGCATGAGTGGATGTGCTTGTACAGTGCCTTAGTGTAGGATTCTGCAGTCGAACTTTCAGATCCCGTCTGCATGGGTGTCATGAAGTTTGTCACTTCTGACTTCAGTAGCATGAAGTTATTTATTTATTTATTTTATTTATTTTACATTTGTTAACCGGGGGTGTCTGACTGAGCCGAAAAGGCCCTTTTTCAGCAGAGGCCCAGGAAAAAGCTCACAAAGCAGACAAATCAGTATACACACAGATTACAAGAGACATGTTTTTTACAGTGGTATGCGGCACAAACAGTTACAGAGAGAGAACAAAAAAAAGATATTAATTTTAAAAAATAAGGTAATAGTAAGAGATTTGTGGTGTACAATGAACTGGAATGTAGGTAGAAATAACACATATAGTACACACACAGTACACACACATTAGATTAGCCAGTGTTTGTGAGTAAGATTGAAAAACTATTATAAATTGCTCTAGATTTAGTATGCATATGTTAGTATGCAAAGTTGGCTTTGGAGAAGGTTTTTAAGGAGGTTTCCTTACTGGGGGGTGGGGGTGGAATGAGGATGTCAAGGGTGATTTGCTTATGGTCAGACCTGACCAATGAGGGGGTGACCACTGGTGTGGAGCATCTATCTTCCATGTTGGTAATGACCAGGTCTAGGATATTGCAGCCCCTGGTGGGACAATGGATTAGTTGATCCAGGGCATTGGAATTTATAAATTCCAAGAACCGTTGGGAAAAGGAGTTGGTACCCAAGTAGTTTTCCCAGTTAATGGCAGGGTAGTTGAAATCACCCAGTATTAGGGTGTTTGGTTGTATCTTAATATTTTCCAGTATGTTTAGAAAGGTGTAGTGAGAATCTTGGGGCATGGTGGGGGATCTGTAGCAAGCTACAACTTGGATTGCAGTCTTACCTAGTGTTAGTTGCACCTGGAGAATTTCAGATGCATTGTGTTGAGCAACTAGCCTGGAGGTGTGAATATCCTTGGTGAATATGGACACTCCTCCACCTTTAGTGTTTTGGTCTTGGTTTTGTGGCCGAAAAGTGTGGTAAAAGTTGTAGCCTGGTATTGCAGGGGTGCTCTCTGGAGCCTTGAACCAGGTCTCAGTTACTGCACAGATATTGATGTTCTCCATTTTTAGGAGTGCCTCAAGAGAGTGCATTTTGAGGTTTAGACTTCTAGCATTGAGTAGCATTACCTTCAGATTTTGCATGCTTGTATCTGTTACGGTGGTGGTTTTGTCCTTTGAACCTTGCCTAAAAAAGACACTATAGGGGTGGCAAGAGATTTAGCCAGTAACCTGAATCCCAGGGGTGACAGGTGCAGACCATCTCTAGCAAAGAATCATGGTTTGTCGATCATTTCTTCTCAGGCAGACAGATACTGGATCCCCTTTGAATGACACCAGAAGCTTAGCCAATTGTTGAAGTCAATCATTTTGTCCTTATACTGTATTATATTGTACTTTATTTTATGGCAGTACCTTATATTGTACTTTATTTTATGGCAGTTTAGTGCGATTAAAGTGTGTGGAGATAATTTTTAACACTGGTTTTGCACATTTTTGCTTAGTTGTTTAGACTCAAAGGATGCCGTATAGGCCAGGTACAGATCACCTCTTAAGAGTCTATAAGAGATAAAATATTGTGAACGAGCTTTGAGGTGGTCTGTGTACATCATGTGAATTTCTCTGTGTATTCTTTTTGCAAAGAATCTCAGTGAGAACTTTGGTTGTTGGATATGTCTTGGCAGGGGGAATAATACTCAATGATGGGACTGATGAGGGCTGAGTACATTGGGTCAATGACATCTCTCAACAGAGATGCTATCCCTTTGCTTATAAGTTGAGCAATATAGAAGGACTCCTCACAACAGTACATATACGTTGGTCAAATTTTAGGTTACTGTGTATGTATATTTCCAAATCTCTAACTACCAGATCAACTCTTAACGATGTACTGTCAATGTGGTAAATTCCTGGCGGTGGTCATTTTCCCAAAAGATACAATAATGACATTTCTGGCATTTAGCTTTAGCCCATGACTCTGGCATTGTTTATTTGTTTGGAACAAGCTCTCATGGAGAATGGTTGAGTCTTTTTGGGATTCAGTGACTGCTCGCAGCTTGCAGTCATCTCAAACGTGGTCGACAAAAAACCCTTGATCTTTCCTTGGACTTCACAGAAGTAGATGTCAAACAGTAGTCCCAGCACTGAGTCCTGTGGGACTCCAGTAGTGACTGGGCATTTTGTGGGACTCCACTAGTGACTGGATGTTTTGTGGAAATAGCTTCCCCTATCTTGACTTCCAGTATCCTGTCTGTGAGCCAGCTGACAATCCAGCAGGTGGCACAGGGGTTCATTCCTAATTTAGCAAGCTTTTCCACAATGCCTGAGTAGGATACTGTGTCAAAAGCTTTGGCCAGGTGTAAGTAGATGGTGTGTACTATCTTGCCTTCAACTGTTGCTTTGGTGACTCTTTTGAAAAATGTCCACTACATTAAGTAAACATGATATACCTTTGATGAAACCATTGGTTGAGAAAATGGGAGCCCTGGATTGGGAGACATTTGACCCCACCATTGTTGCAGCTTTGACTTTATGAATCCAAAAAATGAAATGCCCTGGGGGGGGGTTGGGTTCACATGTTTTTGAGGTACCACTGAATCCTTCTCATATGTAGCCTAGCAAGTGGTATCATGGTGATCACAGAGGCCATAAGTTTCAATATCTTGAGAAATTCTCAAGGAGAAGCTAAAGAAAAATGAGAAAAGTTCAGCAATATTACCAGATACAGATAAACCTTGTCTTGAAGTATAAAGGCATTTTGCATGACAGTGTCTAAAAGGTACCCCAAAACACAATCTTATGTGATGGAGTAAGGGAGGATTTTTGCAAATTTATCTGGATTCCCAGATGAAATACAAAAGGCAGAATTGGTTAGGAACAGTGTTTCTTTTAAAAAAAATGTTATATTTCTTCTGTACTATTAAATTATATATTTTATTATGTTCTTAGAATACAATTTGAATTTTCCACATTTATTTATGCATTTTAAGCAGTTTTCATATGTAAAGCATGTTTTTTACATGATTTTTCTTTAAGGGGGTGTGTCATTTTAAATAACATATTAACTTTTAATGATTGTTTTACCCAGTTTCCTCTGTACTATATAAATGGTTTGTGTAAATTAATTCATTATCTGATGAAGTTCTGAAGTGGTCAGGACGAAAGCGCTTATCATTTGTTTTATTTTCTTCAATAAAGTGCACAATTGGTTTGAATGAATTTGGCCTGAATATGTGCATTTTTTACTGTGGAGTGGCTCAACCTTTTGTTCCTGTTTGGCATCTTTGTGTTTTGCAACAGATTTGGTGCAAACTTCATTCCCCTGTCCTCACCAGACATACCTTAAAGAATATCTGGCATGAGTCCTCTGCCTAGTATCTCTAGAGATTAGGTCACATCTGTCCTCTCCAAGGCCAAAAACAGAGCCTCAATGGGACAAGATAACATCACAGGTTGTTTGTTAAGCAATCTAAAGCAGGACCTAGCAGACCCACTTGGTTTTCTCTTTAACCATAGCCTGAGAACTGGTTTTGTTCCAGCAGAGTGGAGAACAGCAACAGTAATCTCTTTGCACAAAGGGGGGCCATCAACCGACCCTGGAAACTATAGACCCATAAGTCTAACCAGCCTCATCTGAAAGGCCATGGAAAGAATCATTATGGACCTTATCAACAAGGTCACTGGTGACCGTCAAACTCTAGACCCAACCCAGTTTGGCTTCTTTAAGGGTAGATCATGCTTATTAAACCTAGAAGACTTATTTGAGAAAGTCACCAAAGCCCTAGAAGAAGAACTAAGACAGTGCATACTGCCTATCTTGACCTAGCCAAGGCTTTTGATACAATCTCCCACTTAGTTATCATTGAGAAACTCTCCCAGTTGAGGATTAACCCTTACTTCACTAGATGGGTAGCCAATTGGCTCACCAGCAGAAAACATACTGTCAAAGTTGGTGACTCCACCTCTACCAGTTGATCCGTCTCCAGTGGCATACCACAAGGATCTGTGCTGAGCCCTTTACTGTTTGGAATCTATTTCTTGGAAGTCCAAGCTAAAGTAGACAGCCTTTGGCCTACCAAATTTGCTAATGACTGCAAATTGGGTACAATCACAGAGTCCCCCCATGATGTAAACATATTACAGGAGGGGCTAACACAGACAAATGACTGGTGCCAAAGCCACAGTTTAAAACCAAATGCAAAAAAGTGCATTATTATACCCTTTGGCAAAGCAAACTTCCCCCTGCCAATTACAATACTGACAGCACCCCCCCCCCCCAAGTTCAAACCCAGTCATGCAAAATTTAGAAATACAGCTAGATGGCAATCTGAACTTCAACAACAACGTTTCCACATCTTATAAGTAAGGGCATTACACCCAGGTCTAAGGATATTACAACTCCACCTTACTCAACCTTCATCAGACCATTAATAGAGTACAATGCCCCCTTCCACATGTACCTCACCAGACATCTGCAGCAGCTGGAGAAATCACAGAGATTTCTCATCAAGAAAGTACAGTTGTGTACCTACCATAAATGTAGATGTTTGAGTGTATTCACTGCTGCAGTCATTACACTTGGGTTATCCTACTGGCAGGCGACCCGTAGTCGGCCCGAGTTCCAAAGTCTTGGTCTGGCATAGTTTGCTGTTGCAGCTTCCCTGACATCAGTGCGCATGCATCTTCCCTGACATCAGTGCGCCAGGGGTATAAAAGTTGCAACCAACGCCATTTTCTTCAGTTTTTCTTGCCCCAGATGTCAGGTGCCCCTAGATAGGAAGGCTGAAAAGATAAAAATAAGCCAAAAAAACATGCATATATTACTATAAACATTTCCTTCATCGACAAGAAAATACATCACATAGGTTGTATAGAGTTGAGAAGAACAGAATAGTCCCAGCAAAGAGGGGGATGGTGGTGGGTAACCTGGAATGCAACAGTGAATACACTCGAACATCTACATTTATGATAGGTACACAAAGTACAGTTTTGTACCTACCATAAATATAGATGTCCGATAGGTATGCATCTGCAGTCATCATATATGGGTTGTCCTGCCTCAGGCAGCCCTTCGGTCGGCCGGATTCCAAAGTCTGGGTCCGGCGTCGGCTGATGTCACCCGTTCCCTGACGTCAGAGCGCCTGGGGTATAAAAGCGTCAGCCGACACCATCTTCCTCAGTTTTTCTTGCCCCAGATGCCAGGTGCCCTCTAAAGAAGGCTAAATTTGGAGAAATGCAATAAATTCCAAACATGCACAAAAATATATACATGTATTTATTTATTTATTTATTTATTTTACATTTGTTGACCGGGCTAGTCTGGCTGGATACATGTCCATTTTCAGCAGAGGCCCGAGGAGAAAAGCTCCACTATATACTAAGTACATTACATAAAAATTGACTACTATAAGAGGGGAAGGAGGGAGGGTAAACCTGACTGCAGATGCATACCTATCGGACATCTACATTTATGTTAGGTACAATATTTTTTGTCTGTGTGTGTAAAAAAAAAAAAAAAACTAAAAAAACCAAAAAAATACTTCTGCTTTCCTAACTTTCCTAGCTAGTTGTTCCAGTGATCAGATTTTGCTGATCCCTGGGCTTTGTATTTGGTTCCTGTGTTCCTCCATTTTCTTGTGTGGCCAGAGGGAAGTTTCTTTACTCACCAGTGAGAGTGGGGAGTACTGAGCTGCCTGTTTGTCCTCAGAGGAGTGGTTAGAGACAGTAACTGGTAATTCATTGGCCATTTTGGGTCATTTCCTGTTTTTTCTAGCCCCCTGCTATAAAGCACGCTTTGGCGGGCTTTTCTGGCATTAGAGAACTTGGCATAGCTCCTCGTGGTCCCCTGCAGAGTTCCTAAGGCAACAGAGAGCAGAAAAAGCGACTTTCCTGATTCTAAGTATTTTTTAAGCATTTTTATTGCTTTTTTTGACCTTTTGTGCATTTCGACCACTGTTTCTGCATATATTATTGTGATATTACCTGTTTTCTCTGTTTTTCTGAGCTTAATTTGTTGACTGCACTTCTTAGCTTAAGTTTTGCTTATAAGTTAACCTACAGGCTAATACACTCAAGTGTACTAGCCTTTGATAGCATTTAGTCGAAAAAACAAGCATTTACTGTATTTTCTGTCTGTGTGTGTAAAAAAAAAAAAAAAAAAAAAATACTTCTGCTTTCCTAACTTTCCTAGCTAGTTGTTCCAGTGATCAGATTTTGCTGATCCCTGGGCTTTGTATTTGGTTCCTGTGTTTCTCCATTTTCTTGTGTGGCCAGAGGGAAGTTTCTTTACTCACCAGTGAGAGTGGGGAGTACTGAGCTGCCTGTTTGTCCTCAGAGGAGTGGTTAGAGACAGTAACTGGTAATTCATTGGCCATTTTGGGTCATTTCCTGTTTTTTCCAGCCCCTGCTATAAAGCACGCTTTAGCGCGATTTAGCGTGTAGTTGCCACAGGAGCACACAAGAGCAGCGGCGGTTAATCAAGGTTAAACTATTCGGGCTACCTAAAGGCCACTCTTCAAATTTTCCCTTAAAACAGCCTTCCTTGAACTGTACTGCTGATCTAACCAGCGTATTCTATATCTAAAAAGCTCAGCTCTACTTGATTCCTAAGTAGAATATTCTCTATCTGTAAAGCCTAGCACTTGCTCCTAAAGTACTTTTTTACTTGATATAGCACGTTTATTATACATAGTACCCCACCAGCCAAAAACCCCTTTCGATCACCCACATCCCCCGGAGTCTTTTAAAGTCCTTGTCTATTCCTTCTAGCATGTCGAGGGATCAGTTGCTAGTGTCCTCTCCTGCTCAGCTGGTGAATCTGGGAATATTGAGGCAATGTTACAATTGTCTCATGTACACGGACAACCCTCTCCTTCTCCCACAAAACACAAATACATGCAAGAGATGCAACTATATAGCCAAACTGGAGGCTGAGCTCTCTCAACATAGGACTGGTAAGACCAGACAGGAGGAGAAGGTAACCACACACACCACAAACCCAGTCTCACATAGTACTATCACAACTTCAAATCATACACATAAAGACATATTCGGAGGCTCTGATCAAAAATCTACCAAAACAGCACAGGCCACCAAAGCAGACACCCAAACAACTGCCACCTCAGGACACAACACATGCAACACATAGACCACATAGTCAGTGTGCCAAACAGTCACAGCCCTTAAGGCCAAACACAATGCCAGACACACTCGTCATTGGTGACTCCATAGTCAGACACACTGACGTCCCGCTCACCAGATTGAACAAGGAAAAGGTCACAGTAAGCTGCCTGTCGGGTGCTAGAATTCGCCACATAACGCAAGCACTCAGGTCTCTCAACAGCAGGTACAAGTACGACTCTGTCATTGTCCACGCTGGTGTGAATGACCTGAGACGTACCTCTTTGGACTACATGAAAAGAGACATAGAGGAGCTCTCTGATTATGTAGCCCAGGCAGGTATGACCTTGAGCAGTATCCTACCTTCACCAAGAATGATGCCACAATACAGTGACAAGATGATCAGCTTTAATAATTGGCTTAAACTCTGGTGTCATTCAAAGGGGATCCAATGTCTGTCTGCCTGGGATGACATGCTGGACAAGCCACGCTGCTTCGCAAGGGATGGCTTGCACCTGTCACCCTGGGCTTCGGATATTGGCAAAGGCTCTTGCCACCCCATAGTGCCTTTTTAGGCAAGGCTCAAATTCTAAACCTACCACCCTAGAACACAAAAAAGGAAAAAAACTAAGGGTAATGCTGCTCAATGCCAGAAGTCTCAACCTCAAGATGCACGCACTCGAGGCCCTTCTCAGTATGGAGAACATCGATGTCTGTGCTGTGACTGAAACCTGGTTCAAGGCTCCCGAGAGCACCCCGGCACTATCAGGCTTTACCTCATATCATGCGTTCCGTCCCCAAAATCCGGACAACACCAAGAAAGGAGGGGAGTGTCTATATTCATCAAGAACACCCACACCTCAAGGTTGGTGGCAACGCACGATGCATCGGAGACCATCCAGGTGCAATTAACCATAGGCAAGACTGCTCTGCAATTTGTAGCATGTTACAGGCCACCCTCTCAATCTCAGGAACCTCACATAGCTTTCCTGAAAACACTGGAGGGGATAAATGTATCTCCAAACACCATCATACTAGGTGATTTCAACTACCCGAATATAGACTGGGATCACTACTCAAGCCCCAATACTCTAGCCCAAAGGTTCCTAGAGTTCATAAACTCAAATGCCATGGAACAACTAGTCACCATCCCCACAAAAGGAGATAACATACTAGATCTCATCATCAGGAACATGGGGTCACAATGTTCAACACCGGAGGTATACCCTTCACTGGTGAGATCAGACCATAAACTAATCTCACTGGAAGTCCACATCCCGCCCCCACCTGAGATAAAAAAGACCACAGTGAAAAACTTCTCAAAAGCCGACTTCACACTTCTAAAGGCTAGTGTGGTCTCTTTTAAGGCCCCTGAGACTGCAAAAACCATTACTCAAGCCACTGAATCACTTACAAATGCCTTCTACCAGCACCTACAGGACTGCATGGATCAGGCAATCCCAAACATAACAAAGACTCTTTGTACCAAAGGCAAGCATCCAGTTTGGTGGACCCCAGCCGTAAACAAGCTCTACAACAAAAGGAGGAAGCTACTACAAGATAGAGCAAAATCCTTAAAAGGGAAAACACCCTTGATCATTATAAGTAAAAAACTAAGATCTCTCATAAAATCATCCAAGGCAAAATTTTGAGAGAAAAGTCGCTAAGGACTCAAAGGACAATCATAAGGCCTTCTTTAGCTATGTTAGAAACCTGGGAGGAAACTCCCAGATATGCTCAGAATTAGTTCAAAATGATGTAAAAATTACTGAAACTACAGACATTGCCAACATACTGGCTGACAGGTTCAGTGCAAACTCCCCCCCCCCCCCACCCAAAAGGTGAGATATCTATACCAGAGAATTATAGCCCCCCCAAACATCTCTAACGCTCAGGTGAGAACTGCTCTCTCCAAGGCAAAATCACAGCATCCATGGGACCAGATGGTGTCCCCGGATGTGTGCTCCACGAACTCAATGAGGAATTAAACCCGCAGTTAGGGCAGCTGTTTAATCTTAGCCTCACCTCAGGATACATGCCTAAGGAGTGGCGTACGGCAACTGTGGTCCCACTACACAAAGGCGGTGCCTCCACCAACCCGGGAAATTACCGTCCCATCAGCTTGACAAGCTTGATCTGCAAAGCTATGGAGAGGATCATAATGGAACTCATAAATAAAGACATAGGAGACTTGCAGACTTTGGATCCGACCCAGTTTGGCTTTGTCAAGGGCAGATCATGCCTTTTAAACTTGGTTGACTTTTTCGAAACAGTCACCAAGGCCATTGATGAGGGAAAGGCAGTCCACACAGCCTACCTCGACCTGGCAAAGGCTTTCGACACAATACCCCACTCAGGTATCATTGAAAACTCACCAGCTTAAATGTAAACCCATACGTCACAAGATGGGTTGCAAATTGGCTAAGTGACAGAACCCACAGGGTCAGAGTTGCTGGCGCCATGTCAGACTCAAAGCCTGTCACAAGTGGTGTCCCACAGGGCTCAGTCCTGGGCCCTCTCCTGTTCAGCATCTACTTTTCAGAAGTACAAGCAAACACAGGAGGATTATGGCTGACAAAATTTGCAGATGACTGCAAACTGGGCGCCATAGTTGAGAACACTTCTGACACAGATATTCTTCAGAAGGGTCTTATAGAAATGGAAAACTGGTGCCAGAGCCATGGCCTAAAGTTAAACGCCAAAAAATGCATAGTCATACCCTTCGGGAAAAACAAGGTTACCCCTAGCTACCATATAGGTGGCAACCCACTAAGCACGGAAGAGGTTATCAGGGATCTGGGTACCCAGGTTGACAGTAACCTTTCATTTGACACTCACGTTGCCAAAGTAGTTAGGAAGACCTTCTACATTGCCCACCTGATCATGAAGGGATTCACATCTAGATCAAGGGAGGTCATCATCCCCCTGTACTCATCACTCATCAGACCAATGATTGAGTACAATGCCCCATTCGGAATGTATCTAACACGGCACCTGCAGCAACTGGAAAGGCCCCAAAAGTTCCTCACCAAAAGGATAAAGGGTCTCAAAAATATGTCCTATGTTGCCCGACTGAAGGAACTTCAGCTCTATTCAGTCGCTTACCGTCTGCTCAGAGGTGACCTGTGCCTGACATACAAGGCCATGTCCAACCCAGAATTGATGAACATGCTTCACCTCAAAAAATCTAGATCCCTCAGAACTACAAGGGTGGGAGTCTTAAACCTTGACACGGTTATTAATAGGACGTGCTGGAGGGACAGATTCATCACCCAGAGACTCCCTATGCTGTGGAACAAAATCCCGGTACATGTGAGGCAGAGCACCTAGCTGGCTTTGTTCAAGAGAAATCTTGACCAATGGATGGGAGATCGCAGATATATCCCAGGGATTATCTCAGTGTCACTGCTTGACAGAGGCACAGCAAAATAATGGGCATAGTATCCTCCAAACTAAAGGGGTGGCGAAAGCCACAAAACTCTGGGCTAGGCTTATAAATGCCCTTGGGCAGATAGCCTAGTATGAACCTATGAACCTATGAACCTATAAGGATGCATCTGCAGTCATCACATATGGGTAGAATACCATAGCCAATCTGGGGGTGGCGGATCTATGTAAAGGATGGTGTAGCTAAAATGCCCTGCAAGACTGCCGTAGCAAAGCCTGCTCTGGATCTGGAATATAAAGGTAAGTTGTAATGCTTGGAAAATGTATGCACGGAGCTCCATGTAGCAGCTTCTAAAATGTCCTTGGTAGCCACCCCTCTTAAGAAGGCTGTGGAGGTGGCTGTGGCTCTGGTCGAATGAGGTCTAATGTTAGCTGGCACAGTTTTTCCATGAAAGGAGTAACAAAAACGAATGCAATTTCCTATCCATTTTGAAATTGTCTGTTTTGAAATTGCTTTTCCTTGTGCACCAGCAGCATATGCTACAAACAACTGGTCAGTTTTTCTGTAATTTTTTGTTCTGTCCAAGTAGTAGCGCAACTGCCTGTGTATGTCCAGGGTGTGCAGAAGCTTTTCCCCTTTGTTTTGTGGATTTGGAAAGAAGGTAGGTAGGTGAATAGCTTGGTTTAATGAGACCTTAGATACTACCTTTGGCATAAATGAAGGATTGGTTCTCAATGAGACTCTGTCTTGATGAAAAATAAGAAATGGCTGTACTGCCATGAGGGCCTGTAACTCAGATACTCTTCTTGCTGAGGTTATGGCCAGAAGGAAGGTAGTCTTCCAAGAGAGGAACTGTAGTTCTGCAGATGCTGCTGGTTCAAAGGGAGGCAGTGTTAGTTTTTCCAATACGAAGTTAAGGTCCCAAGTAGGCACTGGTGGTTTCCTTAGAGGATTGATGTTTTTAATTCCCCTTAGAAACTGTCTTAGCAGAGGATGAGAGAAGACTGGTGGATCAGTATTGTACTCTGCTGAAATTGCTGAAGCATGAATTTTAATGGAAGAGTAAGACAGGCCATTGTGGAGCATTTCTGCCAAATATTTCAGGATATGTGCCATGTTCATAACTGTTGTATCTAGGCCCTTTGAGGTGCTCCAGGTGTGATATCTTTTCCATTTTGCTGAGTATGCCTTTCTTGTGGAAGGCCTGCGAGCTTCCATGATGATATCTTTCACTCTCTTGGATAGCTTATCCTGGTGATGAGTCAAGGTATTTTCCAGGCAGCTAGTTGTAATGTTTTCAGGTTGGAATGCAGAGTTTTGTAATTGTGCTGAGTCAGGAGAAGCGGCCATTGTGGCAGAAGCCATGGTTTTGTCTGTGACATGCTCTTTAGCAATGGGTACCAGTGCTGCCTTGGCCAGTCCGGAGCTATCAGAATCACTCTTGGCTGCTCTGCCCTGATCTTCAGTAAGACCCTGGTCATTAATGGAAGAGGTGGGAATGCATACACTGTTAGAGTTCTCCAGCTGAAAGAGAGGGCGTCCACTTTCCAAGCTTGTGGGTGGTATGTCCTTGAGCAGAATTTCTCCAGCTGATGATTGTGTGGGAGGCAAAGGTCTATGTCCGGTCTCCCCCATGATTGTGTTATCTGATGGAAGATGTCTGGGTGCAGCATCCATTCGTGTGCATCCATGATGTTCTTGCTTAAGCTGTCCGCCAGTATATTGTCCTTTCCTGGTACAAACCGGGATTGCAGATGTATATTGAGAGTCAAGGAAAGTTCCCATAGATTCATTGCCAGTCTGCAAAGAGGGTAGGAATGGCTGCCTCCTTGCTTGTTTATGTACCACATAACTGTAGTGTTGTCTGTCCTTATTAGTAGGTGGCCTTGATGTAGAAATAACTTGAAGGCCTCGATTGCATGTATCACTGCCAGCATTTCCTTTTGGTTTATGTGCATGCGTAGCTCTTTTTGTGACCATAGTCCTTGAATGCATCTTCCTTCCATGTGCGCTCCCCATCCGTGGTCTGAAGCATCCGTTGTAATGGTTTGGCTGGCTATTGGTTTGCTGAAGGGCAAACCCCTGTTTGACTGGCTTGCTTGAGCCCACCACAGAAATTCCCTTTGAAGGCATGGGATGAGTGGTATCAAAGTTTCCAAGTTGTGACTGTGCTGAGTCCATAAACTCCTTAGGTACCATTGGAGTTTCCTCATATGTAGCCTTGCTTGAGGAATCAGAAGAATGCAAGAAGCCATGTAACCCAGGGCCTGCAGGATTTTTCTTGCAGTCAGCTGAGTTTGTCTTGACAGGTTTGTGAAGTAATCCGGTAGTTGGTTTTGTTTTTCTTCTGTGAGGAAAGCCATTTGGGTGGTTGTGTCTAGATCCGCACCCAGAAAGGTTATTCTCTGGGATGGTACAAGTCTTGACTTGCGAATGTTGACTGTATATCCCAAGGCCTGAAGAAGATAGATGGCATAATTCAAGTGTTTTACCAAAATTTGTTGGCTGCCCGCTTGTATAAGGCAGTCGTCCAGATACGGGTATATTTGCATCCCCTGAAGTCTGAAGTGTGCAATTACTGATGCCAGGCATTTCGTGAATACTCTGGGCGCAGTAGATAAGCCAAAGGGCAATGCTGAGAATTGATAATACTGTGAACCTGCAAGAAATCTGAGGTGTCTTCTGCAACTTTGTCTGATAGGGACATGCAGGTATGCCTCCTTGAGGTCCAGAGTTACCAGCCAAGACCCCTTGCCCAGCATGGGAAGGAGTTGCTGTAGAGTCAGCATTTTGAATTTTGGCACAATGAGATAAGTATTTAGTGTGGACAAGTCGAGAATAGGCCTCCATTGCTTTTCTTTTCTTGGAACAAGGAAGAGTCTGGAATAAAATCCTTGGCCTTGTTCTGCGAGAGGAACCTTTTCTATTGCTTTCATTCTCATTAAGTTGGAGATTTGTTTCAAAGCCTCTGCCCTTTGATTTGGTGGCAGGTCTGGCATGCCTTTTTTTTCGGTAATGTGTGGAAATGGAACCTGTATCCTTTGTCTATAATTTGTAGTGTCCATTTGTCCCTTGTAATAATGTGCCAATTTTCTGAAAATAAGGAAAGCTTTCCGCCCAAAGGTGCTTTCAATTGAGCCCTGGTTGGCGGTGTCAAAGTAAAGTCATTGAGTCTGTCCTTGTGCAGCAGTTGTAGGCCCTGCACTACCTCTCTGGTTGGAAGGCTGCCATTGACGTCCTCTGTAGGAGCCTCTAGTGTGCCCTCTACCTCTGGCACGCCTGTTCTTGCCTCTCTGAAATCTGTCTGTGTCTGGAAAGGACCAGTTCTTGGAAGGCCAATTTCTGCTGAATCTTGGTGGTTGGACTTGCATAAAATCTTTGACTGTTTGTACAGATTTTGCCTTTTCTTCAAATTTCTTTAAGACCTCCTGAGCAGTGGAGCCAAATAACTTTTGCTTTTCCAGTGGAGCATCCAGAAGCTTTGCTTTAACATGGTCTGGCAGAGATTGTTCCTTCAGCCAAGCATGCCTACGTATGACTGCACCTGTCATAGCTGACCTACATGAAGCTTCCAATGCATTATAACCACACTGCAAGAAATGGTTGCTAACCTGTTGAGAGTTATGTACCAGATCCTGAAGCGATCTGCAATCTAGGGGTTCAGGTGAAGACAGCTTTTTATGCAATTCATCTAACAAATATTCTTGGTACTGTATCATTTGAAATTGACAGTTTAAAGCCCTCATAGAAAGGGTAGCAGAAGTATACACTTTTTTACCCCATCGCTCTAAAGCCCTGGACTCCCTTTCAGAGGGGAGTGGATTTTTAGTAGTGACAGCTGTAACCCCTTTAGGGCCCTGGGAAATAGTTTCTGGATCAGCAGAGTGGGCCTTGTAAAGGAAAAGATGTGATTCCGAGACCCTGTAGTACCTATCGGGTTTGGCAGAAGCCGGAGGGAGAGTGTCAGGGGTTGTGCTAGATTCAGAGTACACATCATCAATGACATTCAAAACAGGGGGAATAGCCAAAGGCCTATGCTGAGGCAAATGCAAGAAGGTCCTTAATCTCTTCCTGGAATCAGAGAATTCCTGGCCCTGCCATTGGAAATGCTCCCTCATAGTGTGCAAAGTTTCCCCAAAGACAGTTCTTCAGGAGGGAGGCCGAGGGATAGATTCCTCTGCATCTGAATCCTCGTAGGCCGAAAAAGCCTCCTCCTGGTAGTCCGAGAGGGCAGAGCCATCAGAGGCCTCATCTGAGGAGAGGGGATCAGAGGGCTCAACCCTGGGCCTTTTTGCTGTAGAAGGTTGAGAACCCCTGTCCGGATGAGGCTGAGAGCCCCTAATTAATGAAATAAGGTCCTCTGCTAGACTAAGGATCTGAGAACCTGTAGTGGGTCCCTGAGGGATAACCCTGGGAGGCATAGATTTTGAGTGTTTAGCAGCTTTAGCCCTAGAGAATGCCTTAATAGACATGGATGCAGGAGGCCTGGTTGCACCACGTGCTAGTGTAGTTTTGTCTAAGGGAATGGCATCGGAAGGTTCCTGGACACCAGATTCCAAAGGAGATTCAACAACCAAGACAGTAGAAGCCTCCGGGGCCGAGGTTGTCGGTTGCACGGTTTCGGTGGACGGTAGTACCAAGGACTCGGTTTCAGCCAAAACCAAGACACTCGCGGTAGGCCTGGCCGTGGTTTCAGCCGAAACCGCGGACCGCGGGTGTCGGTCCTTGTCCCTGCGTTTCTTCATTAAATGTGAAGTCGGAGTCTCCGACGACATTTTGTAAGCAAAACTAGCCCCAAAAAATTCCTCTGCAAACTCCGACCGACGTCTTAGAGTGCGTCGGTTGAAGGAAGCACAGGCGGAACAGGCCGAGACGTCGTGGTCTGGGCCTAGGCAAGGTAGGCAGTAAGAGTGGAAATCCTTATGAGGTATTTGTTTCCCACAAGTCAAACAATTATTAATTTTATCTGACATCGGCTGAGGCAAGAAAGAGTCCCCAACGGGGTACTTAGCTTTTGAAGTCTTCGGTTTAGCTGAATTACAGGAGCTGGCTGACCGGCACTTGCGAACTGCTTCTGCTTCGGGCACCACACGGCAAGAAAGACTGAGGAAGATGTTGTCGGCTGATGCTTTTATACCCCCAGGCGCTCTGACGTCGGGGAAGGGGCAACATCAGCCGACGCCGGACCCAGACTTTGGAATTCGGCCGACCGAACGGCTGCCTGAGGCAGGACAACCCATATGTGATGACTGCAGATGCATCCTTGAAGGACATCTGTACTATGTTCATCGTGTTTCACTGTTGCAGTCATTACACTTGGGTAGAATCCCAAAGCGGAGGTTGGGTGGCTGGGTCTAGACTGGATTTGGCGGGGCTAACAAGCCCTGCAGAACTGCAGTGGCAAAGCCTGATCTGGATTTGGAGTAGAGAGGTAGGTGGTAGTGCTTGGTAAAAGTGTGCACTGAGCTCCAGGTTGCAGCTTCTAAAATGTCTTTGGTTGGTACCCCTCTGAGGAAAGCTGCTGAAGTGGCTGCTGCTCTGGTAGAATGAGGCCTAATGCCCTTAGACGCCGATTTGCCATGTTGTGCATAACAGAAGCGGATGTAGTGTCCTATCCATTTGGAGATTGTCTGCTTTGTAATAGGCTTTCCTTGTGATCCTGCAGCATATGCTACAAACAGTTGCTCAGTTTTTCTGAAAGCTTTTGTTTTGTCCAAGTAAAATCGTAGCTGCCTGTGTATATCCAAAGCATGCAGAAGTCTTTCCCCTTTATTCTGGGGGTTTGGGTAGAAAGTAGGCAAATGAATGGTTTGATTTAAAGCCACACTGGAAACCACCTTTGGCATGAATGTTGGGTTTGTCCTGAGAGAAACCCTGTCCTGATGACAGATATGGAAAGGTTCCACAGCCATCAATGCCTGTAACTCTGAGGCTCTTCTTGCTGAAGTTATTGCTAGGAGCAGGGCAGTTTTCCATGACAAATATGTTAGATCAGCTGTGCTGGCTGGTTCAAATGGAGGCAGTGTTAGTTTTTCTAAAACAAAACTGAGGTCCCAAGTAGGTACTGGTGCTCTCCTAGGGGGTCTTATATTCTTTGCCCCTCTGAGGTACTGTCGTAATAGAGGATGTGAGAAAATAGGAGGATCCGTACTGTAATGAGCTGAAATGGCAAGAGGCATGGATTTTAATAGATGAAAAAGATAGGCCTTTGTCCAGCATCTCAGTCAGGTATTGCAAAATCTGAGGTATATTAGGGACCAGTGGGTCGAGCCCTTGTGCCTGGTTCCAAGCACAGAATCTCTTCCATTTTTCTGCATAAGATTTCCTAGTGCTGGGCCTCCTGGCTTCCAAAATTACATCCATAACAGCTTTAGAGAGAGGTGAAGACTGAGTGGCTACATTATCTGCCATGCTGCCAGGTTTATGGTTCTGAGTTGACTGTGCAGAATCTGTTTTGTTGTGTCAGAAGATGACGGATTTGAGGTAGAGTCCAAGGTGGTCCTTGGGACAAAGTCTTTAGGATTGGGTGCCAGTCTGGTGCAATCAGGATCATTTTTGGCCTCTCTTGTCTGACTTTTAGAAGCACCTTGGTGAGAAGAGGCATCGGAGGGAAGGCATAAATTGTCAGGTTTTTCCAGCTGAATGATAGAGCATCCACTTTCCATGCTTGAGAGTGATAAGTCCTTGTGCAAAATTTCTATATTTGGCAATTGTAAGGGGAGGGAAAAAGATCTATGTCTGGGCATCCCCATTTCCTTGTTATCATGTTGAACACTTGTGGATTTAGCTTCCATTCATGAGGATCCATGAGATTTCTGCTTAGTTCATCTGCCAGTGTATTTTTTTGTTCCTGGCAGGAATTGTGCTTGCAGATGTACCTGGTAGGTCAGTACTGTGTTCCACAAAGTCATGGCTTGTCTGCGTAGGGGGTAGGAAAGTGTGCCCCCTTGCTTGTTTATGTACCACATAACTGTGGTATTGTCTGTCTTTATTAATAGTTGTCCTGGATGTATTAAGTCCTTGAAGGCTGTCAAGGCATTCTGTACAGCTAGCATCTCTTTTTGATTGATGTGAAGATGCATTTGTTCCTTGGGCCACGTGCCCTGAATACATTTTCCTGCCATATGTGCTCCCCAGGAATAATCCAATGCATCTGTTGTTATTGTCTGCCTGGCTGTAGGTAAGGTGAAAGGCTGTCCCTTGTTGTGGTGACAGGCCTGGGACCACCATCAAAACTCCTGTTGTAGGCAGGGAATCAAAGTTATGATTGTCTCTAGGCTGTGACAATGCTGAGTCCAAACACTTTTTAGATACCATTGTAGTTTCCTCATATGCAGTTTTGCATATGGAATTAGTAGAATGCAGGATGCCATGAAACCCAGGGCCTGCAGAATTTTTCTTGCAGGGAGCTGGGTCTTTGTTGCCATCATTTGAAAGTAATGAGTCAGTTGTCTTTGTTTGTCTGGAGTGAGATAAGCCATCTGGGCAGTTGTATTTAAGCTTGCACCCAGGAATATTATCTATTGAGAGGGCACTAGTTTTGATTTCTTTTCGTTTACTGTGTACCCTAGGCAAATTAGCAATCTTTTTACAAACTCCAGATGCTTTAGAAGAATGTCCTTGCTCTCTGCTTGAATAAGGCAGTCGTCCAAGTAGGGATATATTTGAATTCCTTTTTGTCTGCAAAATGCAATTACTGGTGCCAGGCATTTTGTGAAGACCCTGGGCGCAGTAGATAAGCCAAAGGGCAGTGCAGAGAATTGGTAATGCATTGAGCCTTCTAAAAATCTGAGGTATCTTCTGCATGATTGTCTGATTGGGACATGCAAGTATGCCTCCTTGAGATCCAAAGTAACTAGTCAAGCCTCCTTGCCCAGCATGGGCAGTTGTTGTAGTGTTAACATTTTGAATTTTGGAACATCCAGGAAAGTATTTAGTATTGACAGGTCCAGTATTGGTCTCCAGGTTTTGTCTTTTCTGGGTACTAAGAAAAGTCTTGAGTAAAATCCTTGTCCCTGTTCTTGTGGAACCTTTTGAATAGCTCCCATATCCATAAGAGCAGCAATCTGTTTTTGTGCCTCTGCCCATTGGTTTTGTGGCAGGCTTGGCATACCTTTTGGTTTTGGAAGTGGAACCTGTACCCCTGAGAAACTATATTCAGCACCCATTGGTCTTGGGTGATCATGTGCCAATTTTTTGAGAAAAGTGCTAGCTTTCACCGTAGGAGTGCTGTCAACTGGTAAGAGCTTGGCATTTGCAGAGGGAAGTCATTGTGACTGTTTCCTATAAGGTTGTGATTTGTCTTCTCCTTTGGGGGCTGAAGCACCCCATTGTTTAGGTCTGTAGGAGCCTTGGGGCTGAGATCTGCCTCTTGGCCGTCTGTATCTGCCTCTTTGTGGCCTGTCTGACACTGGAAAGGACCAATTTTTTGAAGGCCAGTTTCTGCTAAATCTAGGTGGTTGAACCTGTAAGAAATCTTTCACCGTCTGCATTGACTTTGCTTTATCCTCCATTTTCTTTAACACCTCTTCTGCCTTAACACCAAACAAAGGATCATGCTGTAGTGGAGCATCCAATAATTTTACTTTAACATGGTCAGGTAAAGTTTGTTCTTTCAATCAAGCATGTCTTCGTATGACTGAGCCTGTAACTGTGGCTCTACAAGAAGCCTCTAATGAATCAAAACCACATTGCGGAGTATGCTTTCCCACTTGTTCAACTGCATGCAATAAATCCTGCATTTCTTTACTGTCAGGACTTTCTATATTTGTAACCATTTTCTGCTTTAACAATGACATGAGATACTGTTGACATTTAAGCATGTGAAACTGACAGTTTAAAGCTCTTACAGCTAAAGTAGCAGAAGTGCAAACTTTTTTCCCCCATCTGTCCAGAGCTCTGGAATCCCTATCTGAGGGGACAGGATGTTTGGCAGTGGAAGCTTTAACCCCTTTAGGGCCCTGAGAAATTGTTTCTGGGTCTGCAGCAGGGTTTTTGTAAAGAAATTTATGAGAGTCAGGGACCCTGTAGTACCTGTCTGGCTTTACTGGTGCGGGGGGGGTAAAGAATCTGGAGACAGACGGGAATCAGAAAAAACATCATCTACAATATCAAGCACAGGGGGGATAGCCAGAGGCCTGTGCTGAGGTAATAAAAGGAAACCTCTGAGCCTTTTCTTGGATTCTGAGTAATCCTGGCTCTCCCAATGGAAATGCTCCCTCATGGTGTGCAGGCTTTCCCCAAAAGAATAATCCTCAGGCGGTGAGGCTGAAGGAATGGACTCTTCAGCATCAGAGTCCTCATAGGGAGGGAGAGAATAGCCCTGATCAGAAGAAGAATCAGAGGAAATGGAAACCTGATCAGAGGAATCATAATCAGTGTCTTGCCTAGGCCTTTTGTCAGGAAGGGGATGGGAGACCCTGATTAAGGTAATAAGGTCTTCGGCCATTTTAAGCATCTGTTGCTTTGGCATGGATGACTGTTCTGGAGAATGCTGTACTTGTTTCCTTGTCTTTAATGGTGTTTTGGACTTTGCCTTTGCTGCTGTAGTAGCCTTAATTGTAAGCTGTGAAGGTCTGAAAACACCCTCAGAAGCCGGTGCCTGCTCAGCGGCTCCGGACCCATCTGAGGGGATAGTTTCCGAAGGCCCAATACTTTGAGTTTCCACAGGCCTCGGTGTCTCCACGTGGCTGTCGGTTAGGGCCTGTGGCTCTGAGGTAGCGGGTGTCAGGGGCTGCAAAAGCACCTCCCTGAGACCCGGCGAACCGGCGACTGGCCTAGAAGAGGCTTCGTTGTCGGTTTTGGACCTCGGATGCCTGTCTTTTTCTTTGTCTTTGCGTTTTTTATGCATTCCAGTCGCCGGTTGTTCCGACGGCATTATATAATTAAATCGTCATCCAAAATAATGTAAGGTAAAATCAAACCGACGTTTAATAGTGCGTTTATTGAATCTAGCACAAAACCGACATCTAGTAACGTCGTGGTCAGGGCCTAGGCAAGGAATGCAGTAAGAGTGAAAGTCCTTATGAGGTATTTGCTTCCCACAAGAAATACAATTATTAACTTTTACTGACATCGGTCTGGAGCAAGAAAAAGTTTCCCCAATGGGGTATTTAGCTTTATTGAAGACTTTGGTTGAGAAATTCAATTTTGAAAATCTCAGGAGTCGGCCGACCAGCACTTGCGAACTGCTTTTGCTTCAGGCACTGTGCGGCAAGAAAGACTGAAGAAAATGGCGTCAGTTGCAACTTTTATACCCCTGGCGCACTGACGTCAGGGAAGATATGACAGCAACCGACGCCGGACCAAGACTTTGGAACTCGGGCCGACTGCGGGTTGCCTGCTAGCAGGATAACCCAAGTGTAATGACTGCAACAGTGAAACACGATGAACATAATACAGGGCCTGCAAGCCATGACTTATGTGGACAGACTGAAAGCCCTGTCACTGTACTCTGTATCATACAGGCTGCTGAGAGGCAACTTGTGCCTGACCTACAAGGCAGTCTCTGACCCTGCTATGATGGATATGCTGCACATCTGCAAGTCAAATGGCACAAGAGTAACTCACTCTAGGGATCTTAACCTAGCCTGTGACATTAACAGATCATGCTGGAGAGACAGATATATCTCCTAGAGATTGTCTCCATTCTGGAATAAACTTCCAATTCAAGTGAAGCAAAGCTCCTCACTAATCCTATTCAAGTGCAACTTGGACAAATGGATGGGAGACTGCAAATTCACCCTTGGGGAGGCACCCTTATACCTCGTAGACAGGGATAGTCAGTGTTTATCATAGACACGATCTGCAAATTATGTCCATCTAACCAAAGACAATTGAAGCAACTCGAGATTAACATGGCTAGGCTTGTAAGGGCTCTACGGCCTCTAGCCTAGTAACCTCCTATGAACCTATAAAAATCGACTTCATAGTGCTCCTTTTGGGGAACAGAAACATTCTGTAATAATAGCCCTTTCCTTTGTGTTCTGCAGGAACATGTTCTAAGACCCCTGCTTCTAGCATATGTTGGAGTAGCTGGGGAAACAACTCTGTTTGACTGGCAGGATTAGGGAGAATCCCCCTGAAGGGAGAAGGATTATATCCATTGCCAACTGGAACCCTTCTGGATCACCTTTAAAACTCATTTGTTTGAAACTATCTGATGCCAGTTGGGGGAGTTGAGAGTCAGATTTTGCAAAAAGGGAATATGTGTTGTGGCAGGAGGGGAGGGGAAGGTGACCAGGTTCCCTGCATAGTCAATGAATTGCTGTTGCTTGACCCTTTTTTTGTGAAAACATCTTGTGTTTTGGGGTTAGTATTTATGCCCTCCTGCCACTTCTTATTGGGTGTTTGCCTGTTACTTGGTGCCAGAAGAGAAGACCCTAAAAACCTAAAAATTTGTAGATACACTGTGACACCCATGCCCTAGCCCAGCAATTAAGGAGCTTCAATCCTCACCACATATGAGGAAAGGATAACAAATACACACAGTAAAGTGCAATTTCCCTTAAGAGCACACAGAGATCACAGTCAATCCAGGGCTGGTTGCTCTCTTGCTCTTCAGGTCCCCAATAAGACTCCCCACTGGCAAAGATATATGGTCCAGATCTCAGCCTAGTGTGCAAGCTAAAAACCTCTAGCACCCTCTCTGTCCAACCAGTGCTTCGTGTCCTTGCCCAAGTAGCTGACACACACACATGCACTTTGAGATAAGAGTTTATACAACCACACAGACACTCCTGGGGAAGGCTGGCACAGTTTCTCCAGCTATGACAGTTTCTCCCACACTATACGGTAGTTTCACTTGCCACCATCCATTAATATTTAACAGCTACTCAAAGGCATTTAAAAGGGTGCCAATTACTACTGTGCAATATTATTATCCAGATGGTAGTTGTGACTAAACAGTGAAAGCTTATTAAAATGACTTGGTACAGGATCCTTATATACATGCAATTTACTCTTAGAGCTTAACTTAGCTCTAGACAAAACAGCCACAGTTAAAAGGGTCTAAAAATATTTAATAATAAATAATTAAAAACACAAGACAATACTTTCTACTACACAGTGCTATTCAAGAGTTCAGAGATCACACACAAATACTTAAAATAATTCATTAGTACAGTTCGGACATCACAGAAAAACACTTAGTCTAATCTTTCTAGTTCATAGCTATTTCTAAAAGAAAACACAAGTCTAAGATAACTTACATATGAGCAAGACAGTGCTGTGAGTTGGCTGTTCAAGACAAAAATGCTTAATGCCTTCTGATTCTCTCTGTTTAAATTGCTATTGCAGTCCTGATTCCCATTACATAATTTTTTACACTTTCCTGGGGTTCCCAGGCTGACAAAAACTGCATTTACATTCTTTTTCACCTAGGCAGAAACCAGAGCAATAAAGGACATTCCACATGTAAATTCTGGTCATTAACTTTAGCCTTAAAACAATATGCAAGAAGCCTTCATCTAGCCCGGCTGAAGCCAAATTGTAAACATCAAAGACAGATATGGTCAGAATAGCAGGTGCCATGTCACACTCTAAACCAGTTACAAGTGGTGTCCCACAAGGCTCAGTCCTGGGACCTCTCTTGTTTGGTATATATTTCTCCGAGGTACAGGTTAACATGGATGGACTATGGCTAACCAAGTTCGCAGATGACTGCAAACTGGGTGCTATAATCGACTCTCCGACTGACACAAGCATCCTCCAAAAGGGTCTCACAGAGACGGATAACTGGTGCCAGAGCCATGGCCTAAAGCTAAATGCCAAAAAGTACATAGTCATCCCCTTTGGAAAAAACAAAGTGCCCACAAATTACCACATAGGTGGTAATCCATTAAGTACGGAAAAAGTAATTAGGGACTTGGGGACCCAAGTAGATAGCAATCTCTCCTTTGACAATCACGTTGTCAAAGTGGTTAGAAAGACCTTCTATATAGCCCACCTTATCATGAAAGGGTTCACATCTAGATCAAGAGAGGTCATTGTGCCCCTCTACTCATCACTTATCAGGCCCATAATTGAGTACAATGCCCCATTTGGGATGTACCTTACCCGACACCTTCAGCAACTGGAAAGACCCCAAAAGTATCTCACCAAGAGGATCAAGGGGCTCAAACAGATACCCTATGCAGTTCAGCTAAAGAAACTCCAGCTCTACTCAGTTGCGTACCGCCTACTCAGAGGCAATCTGTATGTGACGTATAAAGCCATGTCCAACCCAGAATTAATGGACATGCTTCACCTCAGGAAATCTAAATCCCTTAGAGCTACACGCTCCAGGGACCTGAACCTCAGCACAGAAATAAATAGGACATGCTGGAGGGACAGATTGATATCCCAAAGGCTCCCCTCACTCTGGAACAAAATCCCAATCCATGTCAGGCAGAGCCCCTCACTGACCCTCTTCAAGAGAAATCTTGACGAATGGATGGGAGATCGTAAGTTTACCCCTAGGATCTCTTCTGTGTCGCTGCTTGACAGAGGTACAGTAAACAAAGCTTAAAAGGGCTACCTTCTGTGACATACTATATAGAGGCACAGTCAACTAATCTAAAGGGGTGGCGAAAGCCAAACATACTCTGGCTAGGCTTATAAATGCCCTAGGGCAGATAACCTAGTATCAACCTAAGAACCTATGAAATAATTTCAAAGGACAGACAAGAAATGCGTGACTTAGCTTTCTTTACAGCAGAGGGCAATGTTGCTACACTCTTTTGAGTTTAGCATTTTACAGCATATTTTTTTCATTTAAGAAAACAAGCCTGTAATTCAACATTCATATTTACAAATGACAGAATTATGTATAAAATCTTACCTGGCTAGACTGGCAGCCTTCATATTTCTACCCCCAGAGAACTCAAGCTAGTTTTTCAAGTGACCCTTCAGAAACGCTGCTTGAGAGGGTCAGGTCTATCTAAGTATACCTACCCCACTCCCTATCTTGAGAGCCCATCTGCATTGGCCTTTCAACTCCCACTGTGGTGCTGCACTGACATATCATATGCTTGCAACCCCAGGTTCCATCTTAGCAACTTGGCATTTTGCTGGCTGGCTCTGTTTAACCATGTTAGGGGGTTGTGATCTGTCATAACAGTGAATTTCCTTCCATACAGATAAGGCTGAAGTTTCTGCAGTGCCCACACTATGGCTAGACATTCCTTTTCTACAGCCGCATAGCATTCCTCCCTGGGTTGGAGCCTATGACTGAGATAAACCACTGGGTGCTCTTCTGCCACTGAAGAAATCTGGCTAAGTACAGCCCCCATCCCATGGCTTGAAGTATCCACTTGTACAACAAATTATTTGCTGTAATCTGGACTGGCTAACACAGGAGGTCCTCTCAAAGCTTCTTTAAGCTTCTGGAGTGCCTGCTCACATGCTGGGGTCCACAATATCTTATCTGGCCTGTTATTCCTTGTAGGTCTGTGAGGGGAGCAGCTATGGTACTATAACTGGGGACGAACTTTCTGTAGTACCCTGCTGTCCCTAAAAATGTCCTCACCTGCTTTTTAGTAACAGGTGCAGGCCATGCCTGAATGGCTTCCACTTTGGCAGGTTCTGGCCTTATCTTACCACTCCCCACTCTATGTCCTAGGTAGGAGACCTCCTCCATACCCACCTGACATTTGTTTGGCTTAATGGTCAACCCTGCCTTCTGCAGTCTGCCCAGCACCTCCCTGATATGCTGAAGGTACTCTGGCCAGGAATGGCTGTAGATGGCAATATCATCTAGGTAAGCAAGAGAAAACCCTCCTGCTCCTGCTAAGATATGATCTACCAGTCTCTGGAAAGTCACTAGGGCATTTGTCATCCCAAAGGACATCTTTGTGAACTCATACAAGCCAAAAGGAGTCACAAAGGCTGACTTCTCTCTAGCACCAAGAGTCAAGGGCACCTCCCAGTAACCCTTAGTAAGATCAATGGTTGTAAGATACTTAGCCCCACCTAGCTGATCTAGGGCTTCATCTGGTCCTAGGTATGGGGTAAGCAAATGTCTCGGTGTGAATATTTAATTTGCTGTAGTCCACACAGAACCTGGTGCTGCCATCCTTCTTTGGCACCAGCACCACAGGAGAAGCCCAGGGACTGTTGGATGCTTGAATCACCCCTAGTTCTAACATCTCCTGTACCTCCTCCCTCAGAGTCTGTTTGACTCCCTCAGGCACTCTATAAGGGGTCTGCCTAATAGGCCTTTGGGGTCCTGCATCCACCTGGTGCTGCACCAGGTGGGTGCACCCTGGTTTCCCAGTGAACATGTCCCCAGATTCCTGCAACACTGCATAGATTTCTCAAACCTGGGTAGGAGATAGCTGCTGGGACATTGCTACCCCTTCAACTGAGGTGTCAGCTCGAGCCTCACTGAGGAGATCAGTCCCCAGATCTCCCTCAGACTCCTCCTGCAATCCACTGCAAATGCTCAGCACAAGGGCCTCCCTATCAAGGTAAGGTTTCATGTGAACATGGTACAATTTGTGCCCCTGCCTTCTGCCTAGCAGTTCCACCATGTAGTTAACATCACTTACCTTTCTTACCACCTTGTAGGGACCCTCCTAAGCTGTTTGCAGCTTATTGTGTCTGATAGGAATGAGAACCATTACCTTTTGCCCCACAGCATACTCTCTAGCTCGAGCATTCCTGTCATACCACACCTTTTTCTGTTGTTGAACTTCTGCCAGGTTCTCCTGGGCCAAGCCAATGTGTTCCCTGAGCCTTGTCCTGAGGTTTAGGATGTATGTCATAACAGACTCCTTGTGAGACTCGCACTCACCTTCCCACTCATCTCAAATTAAATCTAGAGGTCCCCTCACCCTATGCCCATACAGCAACTCAAAGGGTGAAAAACCTGTGGATTTCTGGGGAACTTCTCTGTAAGCAAGCAGATGGTGCACATATTTGTCCCACTCACTCTTAAACTGATCTGCAAATGCCCGTAGCATAGACTTGATTGTAGAGTTTAAACTCTCAACAAGACCATTAGTCTGGGGATGATAGGGAGTTGTCTTCATGTACATCACCCCCACAGGACTTCCACAGACAAGCCAGCAGGTCTGACATGAAATTGGCACCTCTGTCAGTCAGTATTTCTTTTGGGAAACTTACCCAGCTGAAAATCTGCAACAAAGCATTTGCCACCTTCTCTGCCTCAATGGAGGACAAAGCCACTGCCTCAGGGTATCGTGTAGCATAATCCACTACCACTAGGATATACTTTTCCCCTGTGGAACTTGGGGTACTCAGAGGACCCGCAAAATCCATAGCTACCCTCCAAAATGGCTCTTCAATCACAGGCAAAGGCATCAAAGGAGCTCTCACCTTGTCTCCTGCCTTGCCTACCTTTTGGCACTGCTCACAGGTCCTGCAGTACCCTGTTACATCTCTGGAAATTCCAGGCCAATAGAAGTTCTGCACAATATGCCTCTTTGTATGTTTAATGCCCATATGATCTGCAAAGGGAATATCATGGGCTATGGCTAGAAGCGCCAGAAGGTAGGCTCTAGGCACTACTAACTGATGTACTCTCTCACCTTCTAGTCTTCCCTCAGGGGTCCACACTCTGTATAGTAACCCTTTGTCCCAGTATACAGATTCCCCATTTCCTTGAGAATCAGGTGCCTCCCTAGCTACCTGCCTCAGGCCTTGCAATGTAGGGTCTGAGAGCTGAGCCTATCTCAACTCTCTCCTTGTAATTCTTCCCAGCTCCCCTTCCACAGGAAGTCTGGCATCCTCTGAGAGTGATGCCTCACTGTCAGCCTAGGTATTACTACTCACCTCTACCTTTGCAGTCACTCTGTTCAAGGGACCATCAGTACCCACAAGCAACTGTGGCTCACCTTCAGTCTCACTGCTACAGAGTAGCTTCCTCCCTGAAGTAACCACCTCACCAGTCCTGGCTGCAAGTATGCAGTCTGTCTGGGTCTCCCCCAGGCTACCAGACTTACATGTTTGTCTCAAAGTCTGACTGCATGTAACTGCACAAGCACAGGGTACTGCACTATCAAAATCATTCCCTGTCAGGACATCTGCAGGCATATCCTCAAACACACCTACTTGCTGGCTTCCTTTTCCACCCTCCCAGTCAAGGTGAACTCTAGCCAAAGGTATTTGGGATGGGATCCCACCTAAATCCCTGACTGGATAGACTGCCCAGGCAAGTAGGGCTCCTCTGTAACCATTGCAGGCTTTACAATGGTTATATCAGATGCTGTCTCTCTCTTGGCAATAGCCTCTTTAACATTCACTACAATAGGATACAGCCACTGGTGGTAGTTCGGTACCCTTGTTGTCCCAAGACAACCTACTATTGGCATTTTGCCTTTCCCACTTACTGGCTCCCTCACCTTTTGTTCCCCACCTTGCCTCCGTGGACACCTGTATGCCACATGGCCCCACTGGTTGCATTCAAAACATTTAACCCTAGTTCCTGCACATGTACCTGGACTAGTGGCTTCCCCTGCTACTGGCAGATTCTGTTGTGGCAGGCTGTGCTGCCCACCATGGGCTCCTTTAGACCCATGGGCAGTACTAGGGGTACCCTTCCTGTGCAGGGCTGCCCTGCTTGCCAGGTATAGGTCTCCCTTCTTCCCCAACTCATCTGACGTAGCACATTGTCTATAAGCTAACCAGATCCTCATGTCCTCAGCAAAGTGCTAAGGGCTTGTTCCCTCACCAAAATGTCTGCCAGCCCTTCCTATGGAAATAAGTGCTCAATTCAGCAACATATTCACACACACTTTCATCTGCCTTGCATCTATGCTCACAAAACTTTTTCCTATACATTTCAGGTGTTAGCTTAAACAATTCTAACAGACAATTTTTTGCAGCAGTATAATCAAAACATGCAATGTCAGACATTTTATATAATACAGTTACAGCTTTACCATGAAGTAAGGGGGTCAGGAACTGTACTCATAGCCCTTGGTCAACTTCATACTGTTTACATACCCTCTCAAACATATGAATGAAACTATAAAAATGATCCCCCTCTTTAAACTTCAGAAGAAATTTACTGCCTTTTTGTGCTTCTGGGATACAGTTACTCCCTTCCCCCATTACCTCCATGACTCTGGTAAAAAGTCAGCATCTCCTTCTCATGCTGCTTCTGCTTCTCTTTTTCCTCATTTTCTAGGTGTAGCAGTTTCTCATTCTCCTCACTCTCTAGACACCTCAGTCTTTCAGCTGCTTCTAACTCCAAACGCCCGGCATCCAACTCAAGTCTCATTAGCTCCAGCTGGATTTTTAAGTCCACTGCAGAAAGGTTGTGCTGTCCATTCTCGAGGGTATCATATCTCCACTGCAAGTCTGATTGTTCTCCTGGTTGCTGTTTTCTGATGTAGCTGTAACTGAGGCTGCAATCAGGTCTGCCTTAGTCAGGTTTCCATGCACCAGTCTCATAGCCTGGTACATCTCCACCAGCTGACTCCTTGTCAGCTTTCCATAATCCTCTACTGACTCACCCTGACTAACTAAGCTAACAAAATAAATAAAACAATTGTGATCTGAACTCTAAGTATTCACTGCCTGGCTGTTTTAGAGTACAAACACACCTTCAAAGCTCACTGTACACAAGCACAGCATTCACTCTACCCATGCCACCACAAGCCAATTAGTATTTGCCACCTAATTAATATGTGATGTGGATATCCCACCACTGCTACCAATTAATATGTGATGCCTGTGCCCTGGCTCAGCAATTAAGGAGCCTCAATCCTCACCACTAATACCACAGAGGGCATCTCATATATGAGGAAAGGATAACAAATACACACAGTAAAGTGCAATTTCCCTTAAGAGGACACAGTCAGTCCAAGGCTGGTCACTCCCTTGCTCAACAGGTCCCCAATAAGACTCCCCACTGGCACAGCTATAAGGTCCAGATCTCAGCCTAGTGGGCAAGCTAAAAACCTCTAGCACCCTCTCTCTCCAACCAGTGCTTCATGTCCCTGCACAAGTAGCTCACACACACACACACACACACACACACACACACACACACACACACACACACACACACACTTTGAGATAAGGGTTTATACAACCACACAGGCACTCCTGGGGAAGGCTGGCACAGTTTCTCCAGCTGTACCCCTTTCTCTCAGACTATACGGTAGTCCCACTTGCCACCACCCACTAATATTTATCAGCTACTCAAAGACCCTTAAAAGGGTGTCCAATTACTACTGTGCAATATTATTATCCAATTGGTAGCTGTGACTAAACAGTCAAGGCTTATTAGAGTGACTTGGTACAGGATCCTTATATACATGCAATGTACTGTTAGAGCTTAACTTATCTCTACACAAAACAGCCACAGTTAAAAGGGTTTAAATATATAATAATAAATAATTAAAAACACAAGACAATGCTTTCTACTACACAGTGCTAGTCAAGAGTTCGGAGATCACACACAAATACTTAAAATAATTCAGTAGTACAGTTCTGACATCACAGAAAACACTTAGTCTAATCTTTCTAGTTCCTAGCTATTTCTGAAAGAAAACACAAGTCTACGATAACTTACATATGAGCAAGACAGTGTTGTGAGATGGATGATCAAGACAAAAATGCTAAATGCCTTCTGATTCTCTCTGTTTAAATTGCTATTGCAGTCCTGATTCCCATTATATCATTTTTTTACACTTTCCTGGGGTTCCCAGGCTGACAGAAACTGCATTTACATTCTTTTACACCTAGGCAGAAACCAGAGCAATAAAGACCATTCCACATGTAAATTCTGGTCATTAACTTTATGCTTAAAACAATAGTCAGGAAGCCTTCATCTAGCCCAGCCGGAGCCAAATTGTAAACATCAAAGACAATCATGAAATAATTTCACTTTAAAAGGACAGACACAAAATGCTTGACTTAGCTTTCTTTACAGCAGAGGGCAATGTTGCTACATTGTTTTGAATTCAACATTTCACAGCATATTCTTTCATTTAAGAAAACAAGCCTGTAATGCAACATTCATATTTACAAATGACAGAATTATGTATAAAATCCTATCTGGCTAGGCTGGCAGCCTTCATATACACCTTGCAATATTTTACCCCTCTCATCCCACTTATATATATATATATATATATATAAAGCCCACTTATTACATTTGTTATATTTCTCGAGTTGTCACTCGGCATATCAGAGAAAGCCTACTGTTAAGGGTCAGTTACTTAGTCTAGCAAGAATGGTCATGGATTTTGATACATTTTGGGAGAATGTGACAAATTGAGATGCTTGCAGAGAGAGGGTATCCTCATAGGTTTTTGGACCCAATAAAGGATGAAGTTGTTTATAAAAGGGAAAGTGTGATTTATGCTCCTATTATGATCAAAGGAGTATTAAGTAAAGTTAATAAAGAGGAGAATGATGTGAACATTGATTTTAACAAGTTGTTCATCACACTTTATAACGTGGGAGGAGAATGATGTGAATATTGATTTTAACAAGTCATTCATCAACACTTTATAGGTTGAACTGCTGGGCTATTAGACAAATATTTTACAAAAACTAGGAGTTTTTTTTAGCCAACCAGAAAATGAGGGACTTTCTTGGTACCTCCCCTGGGATTATTTTTAGAAGAGGTAAATGTTTCAAAAATTATTTTGATAACATGTATTACGTGATGAAGTGGGGTTAAAATGGTCTCCCTAATAAAAAACAGGTACTTTTAAATGTGGCTATTGTAAACAGTGCCCTTATGTCTTAAATAGTGTAGTTTTATTAGAAAACAACTGATACAACCTGAATGGCATATTAATTATTTATCAAGGAGTGTCATTTATGTGGCCCTCTGCCAACATTTTATATTGGGAAGACCCAGCACAGATTTACAGATAGGATATATGTACACATGTAGGATATTAAGACAAACATATTTCCATCAACAATTCTCATGAATTTTTATTTTTTGCCCTGAAACGAGTGCCTGAAAATGTAAGGGGTGGGTCTTGGTCTGAAATTATGGAGCAAAGAGAACTTTGGTGGGAATTATGTTACATGCTTCTAACTTTCCTGGTTCAAATGATATAATACCATTAAACAGTATTTAAAATTGAGGAATTATGAATTGTGATTAATGGGGTGAATATTTATTATTATTACCTAAAATTGCCAGTACTTAGAGTTGCATTTTTAAGATTACTTTGTAGAGTGTTGTGGCAATAAGGAACATTGTTACTTTAAAGACTGACAGGGTGTGATGTCATATGCAATGTTCAATTGATGTTTGCGTCAAAAGTTACTTAAAATGATTTTGTATTTTTTAGAATTTCTCTGAAGAAGTTCCTGTGTTAGGGGACAAAAGCACCAAGCTTTTTATACAATAATAAAAGTTTGTTGGTTTCTTGCATTTCAAGATTCTATTTGTGTAATTTTTGCTCATCCGAGGTTTTGTGCTTCCTCATATGCAAAACCATGGAAAAACTTATCATGGAATTAATCAATCAGGACATAGGGAACCTTTAAACACTACACCCGTCTTTGGTTTGGATTCATCAAGGGCAAGTCATGCTCACTCAACCTGGTGGATTTTTGTGAAAAGGTCACCAAAGCAATGGATGAAGGCAAAACAGTATACACCATGTTTCTTGACCTGGCCAAAGCTTTTGACATAACTCCCCACTCAGGCATAGTAGAAAAGCTAAATAAATTGGGAATAAACCCCTATGTCACCTGCTGAATTGCCACCTGGCTCACAGATAAGACTCAGATAATCAAAAAAGGGGAACCTACCTCCACAAACAGACCAGTCACCAGTGGTGTCTCCCACTGGGGGGCACAGGAGAATAATTTTCTTGGGTGGTGAAAGCCAGAGTACCTTTTTGGCTAGGCTTGTATACGCCCTAGGGCCGATAGCCTAGTACCTACCTATGAACCTATGAAGATTCTGTACTGGGACTTCTCTTGCTTGGCATGTGCTTTTTTGAAGTAAAATCAATATTAAAGGTCTCTGGCTGACTATGTTTCAGAATAACTGCAAGCTAGGAGCAGTTATTGAGTTCCCAAATGACTTAGCCATCCTGCAGGAACATTTGTCTCAAATAAATAACTTGTGTCAAAATCATGGTCTAAAACCAAATGCCAAAAAATGCATTATCATATCCGCTGGGAATTCATCTACCCAGGAAACTGCCACATTGACAATATGCCCCTAAGAGATGGCCCAGTTGTTCAGGATTTGGGAACTTATGTGGCAGTGACCTAACTTTGGACCAACATGTGCCTATTACTGTAAAAAAGTTCTTCCATGGTACACACCTTATAAACAAAGGGTTTGTGTCTAGATCTAGAGATGTTATTGCCCCCCTTTACTCCACCCTCATTAGCCCAGCCAATGAATATAATTCCCCCTTTGCCAAGTATCTCTCCAGACACATGCAACAACTGGAATGTGCACAGATTTACCTTACTAAAAGGACATAAGGCCTAAACAACATGTCCTATATGGACTGACTCAAAACCCAGTCACTAAACTTGGTATCCTACAGACTGCTAAGAAGTGACTTGTGTCTGCATACAAGGCATCCTCCGACCCATTACTGAAGGATTTATTGCATATTAGCAAGTCAAATGGCATTAGAAATACTCTGTCTAGGAATCTAAAACACTTCCGCAACAACAGCAAAATGGTTTTGATGGGAAGGTCATTTTACAGTGGATACCATTGCTATGGAATAGACTCCCCATTGACATAAAACAAAGTTTATCACTGTCAGTTTAGATATATGGCTGAAATACAGTAGATTTACCCATGGACTGCCCCCCATACTATTAATGGACAGATGCAGCTCCTAAATTATTTATCCCATGAATGGGTCCCCTCAAATTACTTTGGCATGATCCACGTTATTCTCTTTAGGGGTAATATATAATTATTGACCAGTGGATGGTTGACTCCAGTCAATAACCAAATGGGATGAGTTATTTTGAGCATAAAAATGGGAAACTGGTGAGGGTTAAAAGGCCCAACAAGGACTGCTAACCTAATACTTACCTGTGAATCAGTAATTTTTAAATCCTCTACACAAAGTTCCCAGAAGTGCACATACACACAAAATGCCCTGTCAAACAGAGATATTTTCCTGAAAGTGAACTACCCAATAAATATGCAATAAATTGTGTTATCATGAAAAACACATAAGCATTTACACAACAGCCCATTTTCCTTTTAAAATATAATTTTCAACTGTCACAAAATGCCAATACACCTAAAAATAAGTACAGAGTAAGCCCCAAGTCACAAAATGACATTATATTCCTAGAAAGCAAATTCCTGATAACAATGGCACTCTAGGAACGTCTGCTGATGTGCCTGACAAGCCAATATTCTTAGAGAGATATACTGCAATTGTGACAGAAATCAAGTAGAAAAACTGAAAATATTATTATTACAGAACAATAAGAGTGGAAAGTTTCTCAAAAGGTGTCTTACCTGTCTGATAGGAAGCCTAGCCAGACTGTTCCAGTGAAGGCGCAAAGGTACATCTGTACAAGACAGCAAAAAAGTGCTGAAAATGTTAGTGATTCTGGATGCTTTTATAGTTCTCTCCAAGAAGACTTAGTCTACAGCCAGCCAGAGTGTGGGAGGTTTACTACCAAAATGTTGAATGACACTTACATGGATTTTGGAATCTCGTAATCACATGGGCGACTAGTAATAACAGCGAACTGAAACCTTACAAGCTCGTTAAATCAAAAGTAAGGAAGTGATTGGTTCCTGTACAATCAACACTGACCTGAATGGTGATATTAAAGGAACAGTGGAACTGGTTCAAATGTCATTTTTACCATGTTTGACATATGGTAAAAATGATGTTCACAAATTCAACTATACGAGTCAATGAAACAATATGCTGTCTCTTTCAACATTTTTATAGTAAACTGCATGGGAAAAGGTTAGAGTTTTGGGAAGCTGGCCAGTTGCTGTATCCTTGGCAGGATACAACCCATAGGCTACTGTTGCAGTGAGAATGATGAACCTCTCTCCTTAATTCCTAACTTTCAAACAAACACATTTCCTTTAAGAAAAAGAAAGATGGAATTCTACCAGTATATATCTGTATATATATTTGCTATTGCTTATAAATAAACCAGACAATAAAGTCATTTTCATATATACAACATAAAATGTATGCCATTGCTACTCATAATCCTTTCTTTACAACTATATACAAGCATATCCTTCAGAAAGCTTTACTAGTTATGAACCCCTTTCTATCTCAATCTACACATTCTGACAGTTTACATCTCAAACATTTTGCCCATCTAAATTTATAACTTACTGCATTTCATTTCATTTTTGTATAATCAGCTATTTATTTATTTCTCTTTTAAAGCTTGCATTTCCATTCATGAACTGATGAGGGGGATTTCCATTTGCATGACATACACTTACAAAAATGTAACTTTTTCTCTCTGTGTTCACAGGAACCAATTTCTCCACCCTTATAATGCCAAGTGGGAATAACAGTGCTAACTTATGTAGGGCACAGAAAAACATTTGCATGATTATCAACCTCTATATCCACCATTTATCATCAAAGTTCTATATTACATCTTTCTTCTCACCAATTTCATCCTATTTTTCTGTTCCACATATTCCAACAGGAACTGGGTTTAACATCTCCAAATTGTCTTAAACACTGCTCCAAAACTGGCATTTTGCCATTCATACCTATAATTCCAGGTATAGAGTTCCCCTTTCAGGACTGGGCCTTTGGCACTGGATTCCCATCTGTCCAACTCTATTTCTCTAAATTAAGTATAACTAAAGGTATCTGAAGAAGTCTTTACCATCCAACTTAATTCTTAATATGTTTTTAACCCTTGAGTCCTGTAAGGTTGGTAACTTCTTCAAAGGCCTTTATTTCTCACTTTCTCTAACTGGCTTCAAATATTGACTCTTTTATCTTGTAAATTCCTCTTACACGAGGAACAGGTAAATGCAAATTCAACCATGTGTGTGTTATTTGTGTATTCATCTATTGATGTCTATTTACTCCCTTCATTTCCTTTCTCCTTTTCCAGTTATAACTGAATTTGCTAAGACAGACTGCATTATGTGCTTTCCAAGGCATGTTTTAATCCTCTCACTGCCATACCAACTGTATCATCAAGTGGGTGGCCAAAATACATCTTCACAGATTCATAGGTAAACACTAGGCTAACTGCTTTGAAGGGCCATTTTAAGCCTAATCAGTAACCTGAGGTTAGAATCACATCTTGTACCTTATGTGTATTAGGTAAGGCCTTACTCATTATGCCAAACCTTCCCGTTTCCTATACAGATCTTTTGTCCTCCATGTATCAGGAATACAAAATGTTACACTAATTTCACAATTACCCTTGCTGTTCATCAATTAAGATCCACCAGAGTTTTTGCCCCACTGGTAAATTATTCTACCACTTGGCCTAAGCACAGTTAGCTGGTGTACAGTCACCTGGAAATATTGTCGTTCTTTTTCCTAATATGTGTTGGGCTACTGTGAAGGTCAATAAGTTTCCAATTTACAATGTACTGAATAGTTTTTACGGCTGGACTGGAAGAAATTCAGGTTTCTAGCTCTTTTGGTTCTATAAATCTCTACTACCAGACGTAATGAATGGTCATAACATTTTATAGGGAACAGAACAAGATCCTGGGTTGAAGGGTGTAAATGAATGACAGAAGCACTATTTGTCTTGTTTATTTTATACCCTATTTGATGAAAATTATCAAAAACGTTCCTTAATGTTTTAGTGAAGATCCAGGTCTATTACACAAAGCAGTAGATTATATGTGAAGACACTGGCCTTATGCTCCCCATCTCCAGTGTTTAGTCCTTTGAATTGCTTCCTTGGCGTAAAGTTATTGTCAAGGGCTCCACTTCTAATAAAAGCAGTAGATAACAGGGACATCCCTGCCTTCTTCCCCTCTCCAAATGCACCAGCTCCAGATATATAATGCCTCCAACACAAAGTACCGTTGCATAAGTAAAGTTACCATAACAGTAGATGTTCAGTGATCACTGCTGTAGTAGCCTTAGCTGTATGGGTTATATCCTGCTAAAGATACAACAGTTGTCGATGCTTCTAAAGCTTCAGGGCACCTTTCATGAACACAGTCAGCTTGCCTTGAGCTGACTAAAAACTCAGAAGTGGGTACCATGCCCTTCGACCTTTCATGCTAACAGAGAGTGGGAGGCTAAAGCCCTGAGAAGGACAATGCCAGAAAAATAACAAAGGACCACACCCTTATATGAAAGACATACAAAAATTAGGGGGATGGAGGGAGGGAGCAGCAAGTGCAGCAGTGACCATTAAAACATCCATTGTTATGATAAGTTTACTTGCACAGCTCTACTTTATTCTTTATATGGGTAGATTAACACTTTGTAAACTGACTTGGGGAAGCAAGGATGAGGGTCCATGAGTAGCTGGCGAATGGTCCTAGTAAAGCCTGTCCTAGAACTTGAGAAGAAATCTAGTTTGTAGTGCCTTGTAAAAGTGTGCACAGATGACCAAATTGCCACTTCTAATATACTTCTAGCATCCAGCCCTTTCCAAAATGCCAAACACAAAGCCAAGGCCGAGGTAGTCTGAGCCTTGACCCTGCCTGGAATGGTTTTCTTGTGGTGGGTATAACACAAAGTAATGGCATGAGCCAACCATTTTGAAATACTTTTTGACACAGGTTATTTTTTATTACTTTTACAGGAAATTAACTGATCAGAAGTTCTGAAAGATTTTGTTCTGTCAGGATAGTACCAGAGATGTATGTAGAGATCTAAGGTATGGAGAATCCTTTCTTTCTCATTTTTAAATTCTGGAAAGAAGACAGGGAGCTGGATAGCTTGGCTCAAGGTACACATTGATACTACTTTTAGGGAAAAATGAAGGTTTAATTATTAATACATATATATATATATATATATATATATATATATATATATCTACACACACACACACACACACACACATATATATATATATATATATATATATATATATATAGATAGATAGATAGATAGATACACACACACACACACACATATATATATATATATATATATATATATATAGATAGATAGATAGATAAACACACACACACACACACACACACACACACACACACACACACACACACACACACACACACACACACACACATCTTTGTGGAAAATGAAACAAGGCTGACCCACTATTAAAGTTTGCAACTCAGATACTAACTGAGCAGTAAATCTGATAAAGGGCTGATAGCCTGAAAGCACTTATCTGTTCTGTTTTCTTGTTTGCCTTTTATTAAAAGTGTTTTTAAACTGGCTTTGGTTGTGTTGACCTCACCAATGTTTCTGCTTTTACTAATTGCTCTGACCTCTGCAAAAGAGTAAGATTTTTTTCCATGTTAAGACCCTCGATAAGCTGGTTCAAATGGAACAAGAGTTAGTTTTCACAAGTAGCATCTCAAGGAGGAGTCATCCATTTCCTATGAGGCTTCTTAAGCAATACTCCTTTCAAAAACATTTTCACATGAGGTTGCACTGACAGATGAGGATCAATGGGCAGCATGCTGAAATGGCCAACAAGTGAACTTTGACTATTACGATAGTAACTCACAGAAAATCTGTAGAAGCAAGAAAACACTAGTCCTGGTTGGGTGCTGTTTCTTTTGCTGGCACCAACCAGAAAGTCTTTTCCATTTTCTAATATATGACTTCTAGTAGCAGGCTTATTTGCCTCCATTAATACGTACTGCACGTCTTCACAGAAAAGGTGCCTGAAAGGTATTACAATTTTTTCATCCAGTTAGTCAGTTGTACTTGTTTGGTGTTGAGATGTACCAAACACCACTGGTCTTGTGTGTGTAAATTCAGTCTGTAAGGAAGCTGGGGGTAACTGTCCCTGGCCATTTCCAAAAGAAGAGAAAAAGTATATTTGTGTAAAATCTTACCATAAAGATAGATGTCCTTCTCTTCACTGTTGCAGCATTCATAACATGTGCGAATTCCCTGCTAAGGATGACCCGACATCCAGCTAGTATACCAAAGCCTTTTGCTACTTGCCAGTACATGGGATGTCACATGCATGCTCCCTGCTTATGCAGGGTATAAATGCAATGCCCACAGATACTATCATCAGAACTGTATGTCCCAGAAGGAACGCCAGTCTAGGGAATCAAGGAGGTAAATCATACATCCATATGAAAAAGCAAAACCCAGGGGGTTAGGAGGTAGGTACAGAATATTGAAACAGTGAAGAGAAGGACAGCTATCAGTATGATAAGATTTTACACAACTACATTAAGTCCTTCTTTTTTACTGTTGCAGTATTCATAACATAAGGGACAGTACCAAAGCTCTTGATGAAACTTGGGAGGAGGAAGGGGCAGTACAGCTCTCTAAAAAGCCATGAAGAATGGCCCTAGCAAAACTAGCTCTAGCTCTGGAGATTCCATCTAACTTGTCATCATCAGCCCCCCTTTTCCTATTTTTTTTTCTACATGGGGCTGGGATAGCATGTTAACTGTCGCCAACTCTTTCAAATTAGTGCAACACTCCTGCCTTCTTCAACACTCATGCCTGACTGTCGCACATTTTCTTTCACTCAGTCCCATCCACCTCTTTGCTGGAATTCCTTGCTTCCTCTTACTTTCTTCCTGTCTGTTCCAGATCTTCCTCACCAGACTGTCTTCTGCTTTTCTGCACATGGCCAAAGCACCATAATCTGTTCTATTTAATCTTTTCTGCAATTGGAGGTACTTTGGCCTCTGCTCTTATGTCCTCTTTCTTCATCTGTCCCAAAGTGTGCATCCTACCACCACTCTCAGGCACTTCATTTCCATCACCTCTATCTTCTTCAACTCTTCTGCCTTTACTGTCCATGTTTTTTTACCATACAGTAATACTGGTCACACCACTGTCTTGTACACCTTACTTTTCAGCTTCTTTGGCATTCTTCCATCATAGACTACACCTGACACTCTATGCCAGCTGGCTGCAGCCTCTCTGATTCTAGCTTTGAACTCTTCACTCAGACTTCCCTTCTCCTCAACCACCCCTCCGCAGATACCTGAAGCTGCTTACCTCTTCCACTGTTTTCCCTTCTGTCTCTATTCTCAGCTTCTTCTGATTTCCACAGTTTGCTGCCATTACCACAATCTTATCTGTGCTTGGTTTCATCCCATGTGCCTTCAGTTTTGCATTCCATTCTCCTATCCTTTGCTGAAGTTCTAGCTCAGATTCAGCCTGTTATGCCACATCATCTGCATACAACTTTGTTGATCTGTCCCCTCCAACCAGTTTGCTAATGTAGTCCATCACCAGTATGAACAGGAGTGGGCTCAGAGCTGAACCCAGATCAGCTTTCCTGGGACCCTGTCATATGCTTTCTCCAAGTCTAGCAATGCCCAGATGGACTCTCTCCTCATCACTAGCTTCTTCTGTAGTATCTGTCTCACTGCAAACATCGGATCAATTGTGCTGCATCCTGATATGAATCCGAACTGCTTAATCTCCCATCTTACACTCTGCTAGACTGTGTATCCATTTATCGATCACCCTCTCCAGAACTTTCATGCAATGAGATAGGAGACTGATGTCTCTGTACTCCCCACAGTTGTGGATGTCCCCTTTGTTCTTGTAGAGACCAGTTGGCATAATAGTTCAGGTCAATCTAACTTGTAGTGTTTGGTAAAGGAATGTACAAACATTCTGGTAGCTGCTTCATGAATGGAATTAATGTCCAAACCCTTGAAGAAAGCACCAGACTAAGCCAGAACCTTAGTAGAATAAGCCTGAACAGAGAAAAAAAGGCTCTTACCATGAGAAACATAACACAAAGAAATAGCCTTAGAAATCCAAGAGGGAATAGTTTGTTTGGAAACAGGCAATCCCAATGACCTAGGATAAAAAGTAACAAAAGGCTGATAGGATTTCCTGATAGCCGTGGCTTTATCCAAATAAAATCTGATATGTCTGTGCATATCCAAGGTGTGTACCTTCTCACTAGGAGATTGTGGGGAAGGGATTGATTAAGTGACAACTCATTCACAACCTTGGGCATAAATGAAGAATTAAGATTGTAAGGACATTCTGTCCTTATGGAAAACTAAAATAGGAGGAGAAGGTATAAGGACTTGAAGCTCAGACAACCGTCTAGCTAGTCAAAGCTAATAGCAAAACAGTCTTCCAAGAACAATACCGCATCAGGCTCAAAAGCAGCCAAAGTCAATTTCTCCAAACAAAATTAAGATCCCAAGGAGGAAGAACAGGCTTCCTGGAAAGTCTAATATGTCAAACTCCTTTAAGGAATTGTTTATCCTCAAACCTAGAAGCTAAGAGGAGTTAAAGGCAGACAGCAGAAATAGCTGATAAGTGGGCCTTGACAGAGGAATAGGCCAACCCAGCATTGAGCAATTCACATAAATGAGAGAACCAATGGAACATCCACAGTCAATGGATTCAAGTTATGTGAAAGACACCAAACAGAAAACCTCTTCCATTTAGATAAGTAGAAGTTCCTAGTATTAGAGTTTTTGGCCTCCTGCAGAACCCAAAGCATGTCCTCAGAAAAAAAAGGTGTCTGAAAGGAATCAAAATTCTATCACTCACAGACTCAGTTGCAGAATTGACAGGTGGGGATGGATAAGAGATCCTTTGTTTTGTGTGAGAAGGTCCATCCTGTAAGTTAACTTGTGATGATTATTCTTGGCTAAATGCAGAAAAAGAGGGAAACACTGCTGTCATGGCCAAAAGGGAGTCACCAGGAATATTTTGGGTTTGCCCTGATGAATCTTGAACAGGATCTTCAGAATGAGAGGAAGGGGGGCATACATAAAGAAACATCCCCTTCCATGGAAAATATAGGGTGTCCACCTTCCAAACCAGAGTAACTGGAATCTGGCACAAAATAGAGGAAGTTGTCTGCTCAGAGGGGAGTTAAATAGATCTACTTGAGGAGTACCCTCCACTGGTGGACAATGTCCAGGAACACATCCCTGTGAAACATCCATTTATGGGATTGAGTCAAGGACCTGTTCAGAGTGTCTGCCACAAAATTCTAACTGGGGGAGATGTACACCACCTGAAGTGTGACACGATACCGAACTACAAGTTCCCAAGTCATGACAGCCAGCCTGCAAAGAAGATGAGATATCATCCCTCCTGCTTGTTTAATAGCAGATGACTGTAATATTGTCTGTAAACAGCTAGAGAGGACCTGGAAGGAAAAGAGGATGAAAAGCCTGAAGAGCCGGCAGAAGCATTCTCATGTCTTTGATGTTGATGCATGTGCTCCTTTATTTGGTAAGGTGACCAGACCCCCTGTATCTTCATGCAGCTGAAAGCTGCTTCCCAAGCATCTGTGAACAGCTCTTGAGAGGGAAGAAGAGGATGCAGAGGGAGACCTGGGTTCAGGGTCACCTGCTGACTCCACTATTGGAGTTCCTTCTTCAGACAAGGAAGAAGAGGAACCAAAGCCTCTAGGGGATGTGCATGCTACATACAAACTGTTTTCAGGAACTACTGAAACCTACTCCTGTGAAGTTTGGCCAAAGGTAACACTGAAATTGTGGATGCCGTGAATCCCAGAAGTCTGAGAAACTCCCTGGCTGTGACAGAGGGTAGAGGGAGAACAGAGTGGAAGAAAGAAATGAGGGACAGAGCCTTTGAAGGAAGGAGACAGGCTAGCATAAGGTCTGTCTGTATCCTGCACCCCAGGAAAACATGATCCTGAGAAGGAGTGAGGGATGATTTTTGTGAAATTTATGATGAACCCCAGGCTTTGCAGAAGGGAAATGGTAAAGTGTAGGTTCTGCAGCAAGATGTCTGGGGAAGATGCCTAAATCAGAAGGTTGTCTTGTCTAAGTAAGGGAAAACTTGGATGCCTTGAAGCCTGCAGAAAGCAATTACAGGTGCAAGGCATTTGGTGAATACCCTTGGGGTAGTAGAAAGGCCAAAGGGCAAAGTAGAGAAGAGAAGAGAAAATGCAAGGAAGAAACATATAATCATAAACATGTCCTGTAAAGTGGATAAATAGGAATGTGAAGGTAAACACCCTTGATATCCAGTGATGCCATAAAAACCTAAGGAAGAATGAGAGGAAATAAAATCTGAAGGGACAACAGGCAGAAAGGAAACTTTAAGAAGGTGTTGAGGTGTGAAATGCCCAGAATTGGTCTCCAGTGACCATCCTTTCTGGGCACTAGAAACATTCTGGAATAAAACCCTCTTCCTCTGTGGGTGGGTGGAACCTCCTAAATTGTTCCCTGATTCAACAAGTCCTGAAGCGCCTCTGGAAATAAATGCAGCTGTTCCCAAGGAGGCTGAGGAATGCCAGTGAAGGGAGGAAGAGATTTCCAGACCATGAAATAACCATTTTGAATAATGTAAAGAAACCACATGTCCTAAGTAATGTTTCCCCAAACTGGAAGACAAAGAGAAAGACAAAGGGAAAGAGGAATAAGGCTGCGGCGACAGTGGTAGTCAGAGACTACCTGGCTTGTCAGCAAAAGGTTGCTTTTGGGCAGGAGCCGACTGAGAAGTCTTACAAGTCTTTGGTGGAGGAGGTCTTCTACCACCTTTTTAGTCTTAGACAGAGGAGTGCAAACCTGTTTTCGCAAAAAAGCAGTCTTGGAGGGATACCTTCTGTGAAACTTAGGTAAAGGTGAAACAAAAATGTATTTCAAATCCTGTAGCTTCTTAACTTTCTCCTGGAAAGACTTAAACAAATCAGCAGCAGCAGAACCAAACAAAGCTTAATAATCTAGAGGAGCATCCAGTAACTTAGCTTTAATATCATCTGGTAATGGTTGAAGTCTTAACCAGAAATACCTTAGTCTGATGCTTTTGCCCTAGAAGATGCTTCTGGTGCATCATAACTACACTTAATTGAATGCCTTCCTACCTGAGAAGAAGCTCCCAATAAAGACAAGGCATTAGTTTTTCCTTCTGAATCAGGAAGATCAGAAATAACATGAGTGGCCTCTGAAAGAAGTGCCAAAGCATATCTGGTCATGAGTATGATAATTAATAGCACGGAAAGTTAGGGTAGCAGAAGTATAGACCTTCTTCACAGGCCTTTCATAACCTTTTTTTCCTTATCAGAAGGGAGAAGTGAAGTAGATGGCAGTAATCTGGAAGGTTTATCTGAAGCCACAGAGACCACAGCAGGATCAGCAGATGGACAGCTAAAAGAAATTTGCTTTCCTCTGGCACTTTGTAAAAGCAGTCTGGCTTCTAAGGGGCTGGGAGCTGAAAATCTGGAGTTTGAGATGCTGAAATGAAAGCATCTAATAAAGCAAGCAAAACTGGAGGAACAGCAGGAGAGGGGGGACTCCATTTGCAATAGGTCATATACCTCTTCTGCACATCACTAACCTGGGAACTATCCCATTTAAAGAACTCCCTCATTTTGGAAATAGTTTCCCCAAAATTAATCTTTTATATGTGAGAATCAGTACCATTAGACTCCTCTTCTGGAGAAGCATACTCCAGAGGAGAAGGAAAAGGAATCTGGGTAGAGTAGGCTAATGATTCATCATCTGAAGTAATTTTTTCTTCAGAATAATCCTGTTCCCTAATTCTCTTTTGTGGTGAAGATGTCCAAGGCGGACTGTGGACAGAGACACCAGAAGGAGGCTTAAGGGTCATAAGGGCCCTAAACAGGCCTTGGGTAAAACTCTGCCATTCACTTTGTGGATCTCTGGGGGAGTGGAATGCTTGGTCTTTTGCTTCTTTTTAATATGGACATCCACCTTATGAAAAGTGAAAAGGCCTGACGTAGGCCTACACTCCACAATTGTAGTCAGGACTTCCTCTCTAACTAGTATTTGAGGGACCCCTTGGGCCTCCTGAAATCATGAGTTTTGGTTCCCCCTGAACATCTGAAGTGGATCTCCGCTGAACCTCAGAGGACATGCTTGTCTTTGAATCCATGGCCACCTCTGAACCAGCTACAACTGAAGAAAATGAACCAAGGACCGGATGGATCTCTGGGCCTTAATCAGCCCTGAAAGAGATGTCCGATGTAAGAGGCAGAGCTAAAGAACCAAACCTAGTGTGTTTTGCCTTTCTCTTCCCAATTAACTTGGCAGAAGACCCAGACCTACCCTCTACAGCATCTTTTGCTAAGCATTTTAGACATTGGTTTTCTAGATAAATACATAGCAAGGACAGCCAGCTACACAAAGTCTTAGGCACATAGGCCTGGAAAATGGAGCAAGTTTTATGGTCATTGGTAGGGTCTAAACAAAATAAGCACTGGTGATGACTATCCTTATGTGGAATCTGTCTCCCATATTGGCATTTGCCTTTCTTGGATGACATGGAAAAAACTCACAAACACAGTAGCAAAAAAGGAGGAGAAAAAATACCAACAGTGCACTTATCTGAAATGGCTTGATACAGTAGAAAACAACTCAGGTGTTCATACGATCGAAGATTGTGTCCGGACTAGCAGCAGAGAAGTTCTGAGGATAGTATGTGCAGACATCAAATGTATGCCCTACGTACATAGGGAGCATACATGCGACATTCCACATACTTGAAAGTAGTAAAAGGCTTTGGTATACTGGCCAGACTTCGGGTCGCCCTTAGCAGGGAATTCCCACATGTTATGAAAACTGCAACAGTACAATAGAAGGACATCCACTGTTGCCTGGGTCACAGGGGAGTCATCACAATGATCTCTGGAGAGTCCTTCTGAATCTTCAGAATGACTTAGCGGAAAATCATACAGGAACATTTCTGGTTATAGGGAAAAAAGCATCTGTCTTACCGGCTTACTTTGTATGGAGTAGAATTTTGCCACCTACTTATTAGAATGGAAGCAAACAGATCTATTTGGTGTGTTTCTCACAACTGGATTAATTCTTAGAAGATCTCCTGATTCAATTCCCATTCATGATGGTCTGTACTGGTCTTGCTCAGTTTGTCTGCCACACAACTTTGCTTTGATGGCATGTAAGATGCCTGTAGAGTGAGACTGTTCTGAAAAGCACTATAACAGATTACCATGGTTAGTCTGGACAGATGATACAACCTCATTCCTCTTGCTTGTTTATGCATCAAATTGCTGTAGTGCTGCCTATAAACACTCAAAGAGGTCCCAGAAATCACAAATGATTGCGAGAATTGACAGCATTTATTTATTTATTTATTTATATATATTTTTTGTATACAATCTAATATTAATTATGCATTAGGAATTATATTATATGTATCTTTGCATATATTTTAAATATGAATATATTTATGTTTGATATATATATATAAATGTCCACCTAAATGTTTAAATGGATTTTCAGTATGTCACATGGATCTAAAGGTTTTTTAAAATAGTTATGAATGACTGTATTTGCTTATTGCATAATAGTATATCTTGCTTTAAGAACTGAGCACTAGTAAGCTACTTCTTTAAATGGCCAGTTCATTGATTGTTTAATTGTTTAATTAATTACTTAATTACAAACAATGAAGTGGATGTCTGACTATATAAGCACACAGTATTAACTTGAAGTCATGGTCTGAAGAAGCGTATTTCTGAATACGCGAAAGCGCTTACTGTTTGTTCATTAAAGTCTACTTTTATTTTATTTTCGTGGTGAGTCTGAAGTTTTGTATTTATTATTAGCATTTATAAGAGCTAATATTTCTTTCATGTTTATGTATTTTGGTCTGTCCATTTTGTTCCCAAGAACCTGCACTTTTATCCCCATAGACAATTCTCTGCAAGCAAAGTCTGAGATATCTCTTCAGACTGTGTCTGCTGGAGTAGGAAGGGAGAATGGCAGACCTGGATTTTGAGAAATATGGTGTCTCCACCACAAAATCTCCCTTTTCACAAATTGCGAAACTGGAATTTGAAATATCAAGGGATGCTGATAATGGGACCAAACTGAATTCAGGTACCACTGAATTTTTCTCATGTGAAGTTTTGCAGGAAGCATAATGAGTATCATATATGTTAAGAAACCCATAAACTTCAAGAATTCCATTGCTGACATGGAAGTCTTAGTGAAAAAACTCAGGAAATGATCTTAATACAGACCTATTTGTTTCTTGTGGAAGAACACTCTTTGGACTGAGGTGTTCAGGAGACACCACAACAAAACAATCCTGTGAGAAGGAGTCAGGCAAGACTTCTGTACACTCTCTTGGAATCCTAGCCAATGATGGAGATCCCTTACCTAGGAGAGAGATTCCAGGCACTTTGAAAAATACTCTGCAAAGATAAGTAAGTCAGCTAAATTTGGAAAAAAATTGAATAACTTGCAGCCTGCAGCAGGCTAAAACAGGAGACAGACACTTTGTGACCACCCTTGGAGCAGACGACAGACCAAATGGTAATTCAAAGAACTGATAATGTTATCCAGGCACAACAAGCCTTAAGAAAAGTCTGAAATCTGGGCCTGTCAGAATGTGGTGTTTTACATCTTTTAAATCTAAAGTCACTGAAAAACTCAAATGGAGAATAAGAGGTAACAAGTTGTGAAAAGACAGCATTTTGAACTTGGGAACTATCATAAACTGATTGAGAAAGGGAAGATCCAGAACTGGTCTCAAAGAATATTCTTCCTTTGGCACCAGGAACATCCTGGACTAAAGCCCTTTCCCCTAAATGATATGGTGGACAGTCACTATCACCTCCCTTGAGCAACATATGCTGGATGACAGGACAGAAAAGCCTGGTCTGTTCTGGCAGGTGAAGAGTAACATCTCAAAAGGGATGGAGAGACTTTCACTGTCATGTGTGACCTTGATGGATTATTTTCAGAATCTACCTGTTTGAGACAATCTGTTGTCAAAGAGAGAATGAAGGTTTGGACTTTCCGGAAGGATTAAGGGGGCTACCAGGGTAGGAGGGGGATTGGAAATCCTTTTTATAGTCATTCAAATTTATTAGACTGTCCTTTGTTCTGGGGGCATACCTGTTTACTTTTTGGAACCTCCCTGCATTGCTTTTTTAAACATATGCTTTCCAGCCACCTTGCTGGGACTGCTTATTTTGTTTTTTAAGGAAAGTTGTGGAAAGAGCACTGAATCTCTTGGCAAACTTACAAAAAGAGGGCTGAAAAATCTCTGAGATACCTTGAATCAGCTTTCCTTTCTCGTCACACTTTTTAATGAACTCTGCAGTAGAGAGTCCCAAAACTACTTCTCTATCTAAGGGAGAGTGCAAAATCTCATTATGATATCCTCTGGGAGGTTGAAGAATGCAGCCAGGAAAACTTCCACATAACAGTTCCAGTGGCAGCAGCCCTACAAGTGGCATCAGCAGAATCATGAGTACATTTTAAACAGTGGGCAGTAAACCAAGTTGCACAAGGCATATTTACCCTCAAAAGAAGAAAGAGATGACAAAGTATTCCTCAAAATCACATATGAGGTAAAATAAACTTCAACATACAGGCTTAACAATTGAGAAGTCTACAAAAAGTGCTGCAGAAGAATAGACATTTTCACCACATTTATCAAAATTCTTCACCAGAAAGAGAAGGATTAGTATTAACCATATGTTTAGCAACAGCTGGGTCCACTAAAGCAATAGCTGCTGAGTCAGATCTGAAATCAGTGTCTAATAACACACTTTATAAAGTACCTCATTCTTTTATTACTTATAAACTTATTACTTGTGTAGTTGCACATCTACAAGCACTAAACAAATACACATCAATTAAACATAAGACTGAATAATTACAGGGTTGTTAATTTCCCTGTCTATAAGCAGATACATATCCTATTAAAGGACAGCATACCCCAGCTTCCTGCTTTAATATTTCCTCTCTTGCTCTTTACAAGTAGGTCTACCCTTCCTTTACACACCAGAGCTTTTACTTCCAACTGCAACTCTAATATCTGTACTTTGTCTATTTCATCCAACCCCTCATACATAGCTTCATTTTTATTTGCTCTCAGACATTTTTTCCTTGATCTCAAACTGTCATTTCATTGCTACCTCCCCCTGTAGTAGTGCTGCAGCTGTACATACATTTTATTTCTGCACTTTCAACACTTTACCTTATATATTATTACCTTCTGAGTTTTGCTGTTTCACTGATTGTTTTTCTTTATACTGTCTGCTTTTTAAAACATACTGCCAGGGAAAACCCGCTCCATTTTTCCTCTCTTTGCTCAGCCTCAATCTGCTCCCCAATCCTTCTGCCAATTCCCACTAAACTCCACTACAACTACATTTATAGCTACCTACTACCAATGATACACAACTTCCCATACTAATGTCTCCAACCACACCTCAACAACTTCTCACAATCCATAGTAATATCTCCCACTCACACAATTATACCATTTCTTCTCCCCTGCAGACACTAATACTCCATCTTCATTCACATGTACTAATCTTACACACACCTTGCTGTTTCTTAATATTACTACAACAGCACCACAGAACTCTTCCTACAATGGCTAAACTTTGAATTCTGCCACTTGAAATACTTTATTTATTCAAGTCTTTCTTGGTCTTATACTACCTTTTCCTATATCAGCTAGCTCACTACTCTTAACAGCCTACCCATCAATATGCATATACAGTGTTAGCAATCTTTCTCCTCTCTCTCACTCAACTAACATACTTTCATAAACCTCTTAATATTAACCACACATGTAGCCCCACCTCAACTAACAGCCTTACAAATGTCGTCAAACAAATCATCATCATACTACACAACCGCTACAACACCTCTTCTCTCCATCTTTTTAAGTACACCACATTAACACATAAAAACCTGCATCCAATACCAGGAATAAAAATAAAACTTCAAATAAACAATTTCCTAGATTATACTTCCTCGCATCATTAAAACATTGCAGAGACATACATCCAAGCCCTGGTCCAGTTTTAAAACACACCCTAACCAAATCCTTCACCCCCTCCACTACCTACACCCTAACATCGAAAACACCACCACAAAACAAAGGTCTATAGATCATAAAAATCAACTCAAGAAGCCTATCAAACAAAGTAGCTGACTTACATGTTTTCATATCCTATCATATCCCAGACATAAGACCTGGTTAAATTTCACCATCAAAGACAATGGTTCATTTCCACCTGGACATAGTATAGTTAGAGAAGATCATCTAGTGAAAAAAGCAGGTGGAGTAGCCATTCTATACTCCTGTCATCTAAACATCTCATCATCAGAGCTAACCCCAATACAAGTAAGCATAATTACTCATTTCTTTTCCAAAATTTAACTCCCTACTGTCAGTAAGGCAGTATTTTCTATGAACATCTACTGTTACAGGTTAATGAAACTTATGCAACTGTACTATATTCAACAAACACACTACCTTATTGACATATGGGCAGATTTCCAAGGCTTGCTCCAGCTGGGAGGAGGAGGGTTAAGGGTCCAGAAGTTCCCCAGAAAATGGAGCTCTCGATGCCTACTATGGATCTGGGAAATGTATCCAATTAGTGGCATCATTGCACTGTACATTCCCGCATGGAAAGGATACCCCAATACTTAAGGACGTTCTGTCTTGGGTATCCGGTAATACAGCCCAAGCAACTTTAATCTGGGAAATATAATTCCTGATTGGCTCCAAATTAATTCTGTCAACCCAACAGCCAGTATTAATCTTTCTGGATTTAAACAACTTATAGATACTCCAAGTAGATACAACAAAGCCACAAACAGAGTTTTAACATTAGATTGGATACTAACATCCCACCCCTATAACATCTCCAACATAAGCTTGCTACCTGATGCCTTAAGTGATCATTTGCCCACATTTCAGTAGGTCCCTACTCACTCCTCAAAGCAAGAACAGTATAAATTTGTAAGTAACTTAAACAAATTTAAAGCAGAAAGTACAGCTGTGCAAGTTCCACTTACCTGTAATAGCAGATGTTCATAGAATACACTAGCTCACTGGCAAATGGGTAGTAGTTCCATAGTACCCTCCCTCTGGCAGTTGCCAAAGCTGAGAACTTGCTTTCCTGCTTATCTGTGGCTGTCATGGACCAACAAGCAGCTAGAACCAGGAACGACCTTCATAGCTACAGATGGCAACAGTTCAGTTCTTTAAGGGCTAACACTAACACTAGATGCAAATGCAAGATTTGTGAACACCCACTGTTTCAAACTAAAAACATACACATACACTGCAACAAAAGCTGCTCAACAAAAACAGCAGCAACCATGACAATACACAAAGTACACCTAACCAAAGGGAGATGGTGGGAGGGTACTGTCAGTAAGACAGTATTTTCTATGAACATCTACTGTTACAGGTAAGTGAAACTTATGCAACTGTACTATATTCAACAAACACACTACCTTATTGACATATGGGCAGATTTCCAAGGCTTGTTCCAGCTAGGAGGAGGAGGGTTAAGGGTCCAGAAGTTCCCCAGAAAATGGAGCTCTCAATGCCTACTATGGATCTGGGAAATGTATCCAACTAGTAGAATTTCATAAAGGTATGGAAAAAGGACCATAAGGCTATCTCTAGAATACCTCTACAGTCCACTCCTTTCCAAAACATCACTAAAGAGGGAAAGGCCCCAGTATAATGTGCCTTTGCATTGCCTATATTTGCCTCGACATAGTGGTTATAACAAAAGCCATATTACAGGACAACCCACATGCAAAGGTTTGCTTAGAGACAAGTTGGCCTTTCTATGCTCCAGAGAAAAAATAAAAAAGCCTTTCAGGTTTCTTAAAGTGCTGTCCTATTAAAGTAGGATCTGAGCTGCCGTTGTATATCCAAGGCACAAAGTATCATCATTTCTTAATTCCAGAGTTCTGGCAAAACCCAGGAAGAAAAACAGACTGGGTGAGAGTGAATTCTAAAACCACTCATGGTAATAAAGATGGATTAGTGTATATCACAGCCTTATGCCTACAGAAATCAGTTAAGATGTCTCACCATGAGAGCAGCATCTCTGAAACTAACCTTGCATATGTCAGGACCATACATAAAACAGTTTTCCTTGTAAGAACATGACATCAGTGTGCACTGCTGGTTCATGTCATTTTTTTTTCAAACATAAAGAGATCCCACAAAGGAGAAATCTGATTGTTTGAGACTCCCATATTTTGTATTTCCTTCATAAACAGTTTACCAAAAGAAGAGGAGGGGGGGTCTATAGGCAGACATACAGAGATGGTAACTAAATGCATACAAATGAACACATCTGCTAAGCCATCTTGAAGAAGCTCACATTAAAATATCAAGACCAGAGGGATATTAACTGCAATACACCCCCATGTTTCCCTTCAGGCACCACCTAGAAAATGACATCCATTTTCAAAACACAAGATTTTCTTGTAGCAGATTCTCTGGCCTCCTTTAACAACAAAACAATTGCCTAAATTGAGTCAAGATTGAATCATCCAGTCTGTCAGTTGAAGTTTCTCCAAATCAGGTTGCACCAGTCACCCTTCTGACTCTGTGAGCAGATCTAGATTGTGAGGAAATCGATTGTAATTGCCCTTAACCAATACCATTAACAGGGAGAACTTATATTGCCTAGGCCAACAGGGAGTCACCACAATGGATATTTGGCATTTCTTACTGAACTTTCAGAGTTGCTTTAAATATCTATGGAAAGGATGGAATGCATACAAGAACATTCTTATCAAGGGAATAAGAATATGTACATTCTCAAAGTATGTGTGTGAGGATATCTAGAAAATAATTTTAACAGCTGTGTGTTTTGAAAAAAAGCAAACAGACCTATTTCAGATGTTTCTCACATCTGAACTAGATCCTGGAACACCACAGCCTTAAGTCCCCACTTGTATGGGTCTATCCATCTGCCACAATGTTCTACCCTGACAGTATGAAAGATGCCTGTTGAATCCAAGAATATGAAGAAGCCAACTCCCCAGGCTAACCATGCCAGCTATTACAAACGATAAAACCTTATACTCTGAGCAATGTCGAGGTGCCACATGTCTGTGGTAAAGTCTGTAACCACCAAAGGAGGACTAGGAGTCCAAAAGTAGTGAAGGATTTTCAAGGTGCGAACCACTGCCAATAACATCAAATATAGACACGCTTTCTTGCATCCTTGGGTCTCCAAGTGTCTAGCACTTGCCTCCCCATTGAAACAGCTCCCCAAATGAAATAAGACAAATCCATCAGTATAGATTGCAATGGAGGGAACAAATGAAGTCTTATAATGATACTTAAGTGTCTTCTCTACCACTGAAACACTCATCTGAAGAAAAAACAGCATCAGCAACTAGGATTCCAGAGAATGAATGTGCTGGATCTGATAATTTTGTCACAACAAAGAATTTCCCTCAAGAAAAGATACAAAGGTACCAGAAATGACTTCCTGAGGGTCAACTAGAACCCTAGCTAGGAGAGGGTGATTCGAGACCTTCTCCTGCAATTCCAAGCACCTGGCAGCTGACTCTGCAGGACCTCACAAGTCATCCATATACAGAAAAAACAAGCAAATGGTCAGAGTCCAACAGTGGGCCAATACCAGGGCAAGGCATTTAGTAAACACTAGAAGTGCAGTTGACAGCACAAACCAATAATGCAGATCACACAAGAAAAAAACATAGAAAAAAGAAGGGTCCAATACCAGCCTCCAGGATAGCATTGAAATAGGATGAGGGAAAAATAGAGAAGGCAATTTCTCACTCTTTCTGAAGAAAGGACTAGTTAAATTACTCTGTCAACTAGCATTTGCCAGAGAAAAGGCAGGAGTAAAGTCAGGTCCAGCAATTGAAAGGGTGCCCCCTTGAATGGAGGTGAATAATGTTACCACTGCTACCTGTAACACCTGCCAACCACTTTGCTGGAAATCAGTAATGGCCAGGCTGAATTGCTGATAGATAACAATACAGATAAGGCACCTGGAGTGGGACTTTGGAAAGACAGGTGCTACATATCAGCATAGTCACAGGTGAGAAGGAGAATTATCTACTATGGGAAAGGAAACCCTATTCTTAAGCTTGGTGGAGAACTCAATCTGCCATTAACCTCAGGTACTTTGGTTTAGTTCAGCTGGGACTTCTATTTGGTAAACTGTCAAAAATAATCCTGATAATAGGAGTAAACCTATGAAAAATGAAATATTTTCAACAGCTCTGCCTCCACTCACTTCTGCCCTTCCAAAAATTAAAGATCTGATTAGTTGTACAAAAAACACAATTAGACTCCAGGAGCATATTAATTATCACAGGTATAAACTAATCAGAAAGATTCTGACTGTGTCAGCAAGTATACCTCTTATATTATCACTGACAATGTTGTATTTCTAGGAATAGTAATGGCCTCCTTCAAGTTACTAAATCAGATTTTGACACAAATGAAAATAAAAACTTTGACATAGACTTTTACTCGGGTGATAATAAAACAGCAGAAATTCTAAACTCTAAAAACTCCTCAACACAAACTTACACCTAATGCTGTGGTAGAAAAATACTTTAACAAGAATTGTGTTGAGCTGAGCCATCTTGCTTCCCTGGCAATTGTTTAGCATATCTCAAAGGACATGATTTGAAAAAGCCAAAGTACTTTTTACTAGGAGAGGTCACTGAAAATGCAGAAAAAGTGTCCCCAGGCAATGGGGCTTAGAGGCCAGGCATGGCCATGCACACCACAACATTTTTTCCCCCAAAAAACATTTTACCTGGCAGAGCCTGCAAGAGCAGAAGAGAATTACAAGCCTTCTTAACAAAGCTTCTCCAAAGCTGGGATCCATGGAGGAATCTGGGACCAACCAAAACAGACACTGACACTAGATCACCTACAAAAATTGGATCCAGGGAAGACAGAAAGCTGAGTATGCACCACGCAAATCTCTACTGAAACAATATGGTGAAAAGTCAGAGACTTCTGCTCAAGAACAAAGTAAGTTATAAGTCTGCCTTACTGCTTTTTTTTTTTTTACATAATCTTTGCATAATTTGTGCTAATGTGGGAATCCCCAAGGAGAGATGTATCATCACTAGCAACTGAATCTGCACCTTATGAGTCTGGTTCTCCCATGCCTAAATCAGGCAATGGTACAGCCCTGGAGGATGCGGCTGACCCTCATGTCATGGACAGCTGTTCTACCATACTCCACAACAGTGGACTTGGATGTTCATAGGTGTGTACTACGCTAATGGCCCTGGAGCCTTTACAAGCCTAGTCCATAGGATTACCCTGGCATCATGCCACCCGACCTTAGTTCCCAGTGCCCCTGTCAAGTAAAGCCACTAGAGTGATCCCTGGGGTGAATTTTCTATTTCCTATCCACTCATCAAGATTTCTCTTGAAGAGGGCAAGTGAGGTGCTCTGCTTGACATGTATGGGAAATCTATTCCATAGCATGGGCAGTCTCTGGGTTATGAACCTGTCCCGCCAGCATGTTCTATTGATTGTGGTAATGAGGTTGAGGTCTCTGGAGCTTGTGGTGCTGAGGGACTGGGATTTCTTTAGATGTAGCATTTCTAACAGAGCTGGGTCAGACACGGCTTTGTAAGTCAAGCAGAGATCGCAAAAGAAGGTGAGTAGTCTGATATCCTGCCCATGACTGTGGCAACTTGGAGTCACAAGCCATAGGGGTAGTCATAGTTTGTAATTTTTTAGTATGCGTTTTAGGTGCATAAGAGGTAAATGGTGGTGGTGGTGGTGTTAGTGGGGGAGCATCAAATAAGAATCCATAAAAATTAGGGGTCAAATTTCTAGCCAGACCATTCCCAAGTACTGGCTGCATGGTTAGCCCAGTAAACAGATGGACAAAACCCACTATTCTCCCTCAAAATAGCAAACAGAAGTCTATTTTTATTGGGAAGCTTTTCTGCCTACTGCACTAAGCAGAATGACAGCAATTTCAGTAAGCCAGCACAAAGCACAAATGCATGTCCCAATGGACCCTGACAATAACGAATAAAGGCTAGAGACACACCCAAAACAAAAAAAGCATAAACTAGTCAGACAAGGAATTAAGAATAAACCTAATTAAAAGTCCTGTCAGAAATGTTCCGTAAACAATATGGTGCCTATACATATCCCAAAGAATTCCAAAATTAAGCAGTAAAGGCTAGAATTAGCCCAGAATAACAGACATAGCATAGAATAGTCTTAGATCAGGAATTACGAATAAACCTAATAAAAATTCCCCAACAAAAAATGCTTCATAAACAAAATAGCACCGAGATCATATTTTAAATGAAAATAAATGTTAAAAATGTCACCAAATTACACAGTTCACTTACGTGCATGCAGATATGAAGAAAAACAGTAAAACAGCAGTTTTCCTGTCAAAATATTAAAAATAAAACCTGAAATCAGTGGAAAGAACAGTCACAATTTACTCACAATTATGGCAGCATAAGGCAATGTCAGAACTGCACTAAAATGACCCCAGCGCATGAATGCTCTCAAATATTCCTCAAAGACCATAAAACACTCAGAAACGGCTTTAAATTCCACAGAAATTAGTAATTAGCTTCACATATACAGTATAAACATATACTGTAAAAGAAAAATCCAATCTTAAAAATATACTTTTTTGTCTTAAAACATAAACCAGCACTCTACACAGTAAAACCACTGACAGAAAAAGAAGAGGGAGCTATAAAACCACCAAAAAGATTTCTTATTTGAGCTCTAAAATGCAAAGACCAGAGATGAGAGTCTTCTCAAAGAACCTTTTCTTCTAGTAAACTAAGAAAAACTGAAGGGCTGCTGTCAGTGTTTGTAAAGGACTTCCCTGCTTCTGGCAGCTGATCAATCCTTCACAGTCAGAGATATGCAGGAAAGGAGCTCTGAGCTTCGACAGCCTGCAAGAAGGAAGGTGGTACGGCACTACTATCCATATCCCAGTAAGGCAGTGTGTTTGTTGAACATCAATTCAGTTTATATCTCGATTTTTACAACTGGTCAGACCTAAAAACATTAATACTTGGGGAAGCCATGCTACATGCCAGCAAAACATTCCTCTCCATACTAAATGAATAGGCTCCAGTGAGAAAAGAGTCAAATTAAATCCTACTCCCTTGGCTGACTTGTAAAACTATAGACATAATTAAACACACGGATAAAGTCTGAAAAGTATTGCAATCTGTAAAAATACAAGAAAACAAACATTTCAGGCACCTTAGGAATAAAACTAAGCAAAATACAAGACTAGAAAAAAGAATCACTACTCCACTTTGCAAGAAACTCATCAAAACAATCCTATACTCATTTGGGCATCAAGATCAAACCTACTACACCCCAGGCCACAATTCAGCCTCTAATGACACTCCAACAAAAATAGCTTCATACAATCCATAGCCTCTGTACTAAAAAAAATAATACCATCTGTGACCTCACACTTTTGTTAGAATCCATTTCCCACCAAGAACACTACTCACTCAAACATCTATCTAACACAGTCATAAAAAAAACTACTCCTCAAGCTAAAAACACACCTCCCTAGCTGCAGACAGTCTGACACCTGAATATCTCACAATAGCTGTAGAAGCTATCACCCACTCCTTAACCCTTTAATAAACAGATCCATCAGAGAATGTTATGCCTCCACTATCTGGAAAAAGGCCTACATAGTATTAATTCACAGAGGAGGCTCTTCCAATGACTTTGCAAACTTCAGACCCATTGCACTATTACCTCCTGTATCCAAAGGTCTTAAGTATATATGAAGACTATTGAACTTATTATTAGTAAGATTTCCTCAGCACAACATGGCTTTTGACCCAAACACAGCACAAGAGCTACAATTTACCAATACTATTAATAAAAACAGAAACTAGCAACCTGATCTCTTCTCTATGTCTTGATTTATCACAACACTTATTGCAACAATGTTCTTCTCTTGGCCTTTCACTCTCTTCTCTCTCCTGGTTTACAAGCTACGTATCTGACAAATACTAAGCTGTCAAATGTCACACAGAGTAATTCTCCTTCCTGACTGTCACTGTTGGTGTTCCACAAGGATCCATATTTGAATCACCGCTATTTAATGTATTTATAAATTATCAACCTTGAATTGTTCTGCCCTTATATTGAATAATGTACAAGAAATGACCCATGAAACCTTCACATCTCCATTGAAACTTGACAATTCTCAGTTTCTATTGAATCTTAAACCTAAGCTTCTTCTCTTTGCTCCCAAGTATTAATCTCAAATCAAAGACCATGCTGACATTACTTCCTCTAACATCACCAAGACATAGGGTGGTTCTCATACTAAGCTTTTGGGTGTCACTATACTCAATATTGTGAAATCTGGCTTTGACATTCAAACGGTAATTAAAAAGATATACCAAAAGCTAGGCCTGCTATACAGAGAAAACCATAGCTCATAGATAAAGCCAAGGGAAACAGTTACAAGAATCTATTTACTACGTCCCTCATTATATACATCACAGTTCTTCACAAACCTACCAGTGTTCCAGAAAACAAAACTCAAACAGTGCTATAATAAAATTGCAAAATTTACCATTAACTCTTCTTAATGCATTCACCACTGCCACTCTATCAAAATGCTGAATTGGGTCAAACTACCCAACATGTTGCACCAATCCTAACATTTTAATAATACATAACTTAATATATAACCCAAATACTCAGTCCTCAAATGGCTGATGCAGCCCTACCACCCAAGCAGAAATCAAATATCTATAGATAAACCTCTATTATACAATGTCTCATTGTTATTCAAAAATGAGGATGCTGACTGAATGTCCCATCCAGCATGACCATTGGAAATCAAGCTTTGCCCTTGTGATCAAAGCATGTTACCCACACACAGGAGTGGATTACTGCTTAATTATCCATAAAAAGAAGTTACATACTCACCATAACATTCCACCTGTGTTGTCCATTTTCATTCTTCCTCAATGAATGGGTTTGGCTCTGACTCAGCTATCTTCAACAGATTCTAGGATCAGACTCTCGAGCTTCTCCCTTACCCATAATGCCCCTGACCACTGCAATACCTCAGATCGAGTTTGCTGCTATTATATGTGTTATTACCAGAAATACAATAACAACAATGCTATGACAAAAAAGTGATAGCTGAAAGATTAGGAGCTCAAACAGGAACTACATGGACAGGGTGAAGGAGGGAAGAAAGCTGAAGAAGAATGAAAATGAACACAGATGGAACATTATGGTGAGTAAATAAGAAGTTATGTACTCACCATAAAGTTCCATCTGAGTAGGTAAACTTCATTTGGTAGCAACCTATGGGTCTTTGGATCCATATCGGATCTGAGCCGGCAGTTTCCAACAGCTGAGATCTGAGCTCCAAGCTCTTCCCCCTACCCATAATCCCCTGCCATCCCTACCTGACCTCAGATCGAGTTTGCCTAATGCAAGACCTGCACCAAATAGCCAGTCTATGGTCTGACCTCGATACAATCAGATGACAATAAGAGTAATATAAACATCCGACGGTCAGGGGGAAGGAGGGAGGGACGGTTGCTGCCAAATGAAGTTTACCTACTCAGATGGAACATTATGGTGAGTACATAACTTCTTAATCTGAAGTAGTTAACTTCATTTGTGCATCAACCTATGGGACAGAGTCCCCAGCTACCTAAATCTTGGGAGGTCCTCATGGAAGGATGTTCCGGAGCACTGCAGAGCCAAAGGATGCTCTACCTCTAGAGACCAGGTCCAACTTATAATGATTTATAAAGGTATGAGATGAAGCCCAAGTGGCTGACGAACAAATTTCATCCAATGAGACTCTAGAACGAAAGGCAGCAGAGGTGGAAATTGACCTAGTAGAATGGGCGTGGACTCCTTGGGGTGCGGGCCGGCCAGAACTTTCATATGCTAGTAGAATACACTGTGAAATCCATCTGGACAGTGTGACTTTAGAAACTGATTTTCCAAAATTAGTTTTAGCAAAGGAAATAAACAGCTGGTCTGATTGCCTATGACCAGCTGTTCTGGGTAAGTAGAAACGTAGTTGTCTATGAACATCCAACGAGTGCAATTTATATTCGCCTTTGTTTTGGTAATTGGGAAAGAAGACAAGTAAGTTAATAGTTTGATTGATATTTGATTCGGAAGCAGTCTTAGGAAGAAAGGAGGGATTGGTCCTAAGGGATACTCTGTCTTTGTGAAAAGTCAAATACGGTGGCTTGGCGGAAAGGGCTTGTAGTTCAGAAACCCTTCTGGCAGAAGTGATAGCGATGAGAAAGGCTGTTTTCCAGGATAATAGTTTAACTCATTCACTCCGGAGCAGCTCAGAAAAAGCTGCCTGCTTAATTCCACCATAGGAACAACAGTGCAGCCTGAGCTCATTTTCAGAAAATCCATTTGTAATACTATACAGAAAACAAATGTTCATAACTCTTTTAACTATAAGAGCTACACTAAAAATGTAAACATGAAAGTTGTTCAGCAGACACTGACCTTTCCAACAGTGTAAATGTTGATAGTGCATATCAAAGTCATTATTTAATATTTGGCAAGGAATGCTGATATTGTGCATATTTTTTACCTTTTTGGAAAAGCAAAGCACAATATCTTTGTCTATGTACCATGCAGACCCATACAATTTGAATTTAATTTGTTAGTATGAATGCCAGCTTTAAAATGATACCTTAACCATTACTATGTGACACTCCTTTCATGAGATATTCACAGAAATATGATTAATATATTATTTCTCATAATTGATAAATAAAGCATAATATCTCATCACCTGTAACAGACAGAGCCTACATATCAGTGTAGAAGTTGTGCATCTGAATGTCAGCTTCAGAATGATGCATCATTTGTTTGATTACCATGCTCTTTCGCAAAGATATGGGCATAATAATGAGAAGTATTGTAAATGTATAATTTTCATAGGCGTACAAGACTAAACAAACTGTGATATCTGTACATGTGTACAGTGCACAGACACAGTTCTTTTACCATGTTGTAAGGAGTAACACTGTCTTCAAAATGAGGTATTACTTCACACAATGAAATGCACCCTTGCAAAGTTATTTACCAAAATATGAAAAAAATCATAATTTCCATAACCTAAGTCCGAAACAAACTTTGATATCTGCCTATGAGTACAACATACAGGCACCATTCTTTTACCATGTTAGAACTATAAATAATCTTTTCAAAATGAGGTATTAATTAGCACATTCAGATGCTCCCTTGTAAAGTTATTTACCAAAATATGAAAAAAATCATAATTTCCATAACCTAAGTCCGAAACAAACTTTGATATCTGCACGTGTCAAACATACAGGCAAAAGTCTTTTACCATGTTAGAACTAGCAATACTGTCTTCAAAATGAGATATTACTTGGCATATTCAGATGCTCCCTTGCAAAGTTATTTACCAAAATATGAAAAAAATCATAATTTCCATAACCTAAGTCCCAAACAAACTTTGATATCTGCACATGTGTCAAACATATAGGCACAATTCTTTTACCATGTTGGAACTATGAACACTGTCTTTAAAATGAGGTATTACTTAGCACATTCAGATGCTCTCTTGCAAAGTTATTTACCAAAATATGATAATAATCATAATTTCTATAACCTAAGTCTGAACCATTGTAATCAAACTCTGATATGTGTACATGTGTCAAACATATACATAGTTCTTTTCCCATCTTGTAAGTACTAATAGTGTCTTCAAAATGAGGTACTACTTAGCATAGGTTCATAGGTTTATACTAGGCTATCTTGCAAAGGCATTTAATAAGATAATAATCATAATTTCTATAACCTAAGTCTGAACCATTGTAAAAATACTGTGATAGTTTGTTGTGCTGTACACCAGTGACACAGACATAGTTCTCGATTTCCCATCCTGTCAAGTACTCTTGAATAGTGTCTTCAAAATGAGTGTCCCACACCTGTGCTTGCATACATACATACATTGTCTAGCAAAGTTATTTACTAAAAGATGAAAAAATAGAATACATTTCACAACCTAAGTCATAAACAAACTGCGATATCTGTACATGTGTAGAACATACAGATAGTTCACTTGCCGTCTTAAAATGAGATTTTACTCTGCATGTTGACAATTTATCTAGCAGACTATACAACAAAATTATAAAAAAATCTGGCACTAGTAGGCATCTGGAGTGTCCCACACCTGTGCCTGCAATGTGATAATGACTTTTAGTAATGTAAATAACAGTGGCAGCTGCTAATGGGTTTACCTGACAAGTGATAATGCCTCACTGTTACACTGTACCTGCACATATTGTAAATTAATAATGTGATAACGACTTGCATTTCACTACTGCAAGGTTCTGCATGCTCATACAAAGTTGATGATTGCTGCACATGACCTTTAGAGCAAACATTCATTACATTCCTGGTGCAGGTGTAATGTAAGAGTGAGTCATTGTCTGTCAGGAAAAGACCAGAGTAATTCAGTAAAAGTTGTATAACTGTTGTATATTACTGAACCCTTCCTCTCACCTAAATTCTACACAACTGACAAAGGTAGAAACATTGTTCAAAATATCTGGTTGATCAATGCCACAATCAGCGTAAAATCAGTAAGAACATATATCTCACTAAGGCCTTCCTTTCACTCACACATCCGAGTTCCTATCCCTCTATTGGAAATAGATAAGAGTACAAGAGTACAGCAGAGTAGAGAACAGCAACAGTAATCCCCCTACACAAAAGAGGGCCATCTTCCAACCCTGGGAACTATAGATCCATAACTGTAACCATCCTTAGCTGGAAGCCATGGAAAGAATCATCATGGACCTTCTCAACTAGACCAGTTACCAGTGGCATAACATAGGGATCTCTGTTGGGCCCTGTACTGTTTGGAATCTATTTCTCAGAAGTCCAGGTGAATATAGACAGTGTGTGTCTTACCAAGTGTGTGGTTGTAAATGAATGCTGGTTCTAGTGCTATTAGAATGCATTCTGTTCATGATGTCTGGCAATGCAGAGCCATCAGTTTTTCCACTGGAACTAATAAACAGTCATTTTGCTGGTAATTTGGTAACAATTGTACCAGCTCACCTACCCATTTAGCAGATTTCAATAAACAACCAAGCAAGAAAGCACATACAGACAGGCACTTCAGGCAATCCTCCTCAGAAAACTTAATTTGCAGTGACTTGCAAAGCTGTGTATATCAAGGGCATGGGTCATGTCCACTAACCTAGAGCTGTGGACATCAAGAGCATGGGTCATGTCCACTAATCTACAGAACTCAGGAATTAATTTTTGCCTGCCCTCAGCTTCCCATGTAACAAACGTCTTCTATATTAGCACTTCTTGAACCACCATCAGAACCATGTCCTTTCCATGAAGCATTATCATCAGCTAATCTAACTTAGTAACAAAATTGCAAGTACTTATCTGGTTATGGTACTAATAACAGTTTATTGAAACCAGTTAATAATATATGATGTACCATTCAAAGAATACATACTTAATCTAAAAATAAATACAACTCTTTTTCCCAAAGTAAGATAGTTGTATAGTTAACCAACGTGGCTGTTACAACATTGGAAAACAGTGACCTTCTTTGAGGAATAAATATTACACAGGTATTTAATAATAATATTGTGTTTCCAAGAACTTGGTTGTAATTGAAAAAAGAAAAAAAAAACTTCCCTGACACACCAGTGAATTGTTTTCCCCAGTAACCCCTTCAGTTGTTTGTGTTGTGTATGCACAAGGATCAAAATGACACTGTAAACTATATTGCCAAGCGGTCACTTCAGCAGTCTGACCATGTATGCACAAGCAGTTCCCTGATACAAAATGAATTATTTCACCAGGCAACATCTTCATTAGTATGTCCAGGTGTACACATGCACCAACATGAAACATTTCCCCAAAATGACCCTTCACTAACATTTCCTAGTATGTGCAATAATCAAAATGAAGCATTCACCCACGTCACCCCTTCAATAAAATGTTGATGTATGCACAAGCACCAGAATGAGATATTAACCCAAATGACCCTTTAGTAACATTTAATGGTATGTACATGCACCAAAATGAAACATACACACAAGCAAACCCTTCAGTACAATGCTGAAGTATTCACAATTACCAAATGAAGAATTCACCCAAGTGACCCCTTCAGCAACAGTTCACAGTTTGTACATGCACCAAAGTGAAACATTTACCCAAGCAATCCCTTCAGTAAAATGTTGAACTATGCACAAGCACCAACATGAAATATTGCCCTACGTGACCCTTTAACAACATTTCCTTGTATATGCAATCACCTAAATGAAGCATTCATCTAAGCAACCCCTTCAGTAAAAAGTGGATGTTTGCACAAACCATAAATTCACCCCTGGAGTTGCACCACTGTCCCTCTTGGACAGAGGAGATAGGTGCTGATCGTGGAAATAAGGGTAAAACTTGGCTGAGCTTGTAAGAGCCCTAGGGTCATTAGCCTAGTAACCTCTTCCTGCAATTCCTCCCAAAAATACTGGAAGCATATATTTCAAGCTACTAAGTGTATATTATTATTTCTACAAAATTTTCTGACCAGAAATATGGAAACAATTTACAGTACAGAAATGGAGGATCTGCCCTAACTTCTTGTTATCTGTGAAGGATGCCATGTCACATGCATGCTGAATATGTTGCCTATCTTATATTTACTGACTTAGTTTTAATATTATTTTTATATCTTTGAGTATGAGTTGTCTGGAATCTTAATAAGATAGTCTCAAGGTGCATACTAAATGAAATCAGAGTTTACTGATTTTGCTCAGTGGAAAACGAGTGTTGGCATCCCATTTGAAAGATATTTGGGTATTTCCTGACAGCCTTGCAGAAAATATTTGTTTAAAAATTGTAATTCTCTAAATGTATACTGTGTAAAATGCATATTATCATTATTATTGAGAACTGCATTAAACATTTGAACTTCTCTATGCTCTTACAGGAATTTCTGAAGCAGAGATTTTTTTCTCCCCACCATAGCTTATTAGCTGAGCATCAGGGTTAACAAAGTTAAACTATTTCATAGTTTTTTTTTTCATTAATGGTCAGACTACATTCTGACAGCATGCTTCACAATTACTCTTTGCTAATCATTTCGATCTTAGTCTCCTTTTTTCTCTCATACTTACCAGCCTTATAGTTTGTATTTAATTTTGTTTTTTTATAAAAACCCTTGTACTGGTCTGCATATTCTTGGGAACACGTTCCTTCAATCTACTTTTCAATTAAATTCATTACCTTAAACAAGTCATACTGGACTAACTGTTCTTCCTAGAGGTATGATCAGATCAGTGGAAGTTTACGGTAGTGCGGAGCTGAGTGAATTAACACTTCCGGCAATGAATGGACCGTTGTCATTGCTGCTGCAACCTAACTTAACGGTTTTGCGGTGTGTTGTGAAAACTTTCCATATCTGTACTCACGCCTTTCCTAGGACAGAACTGGGTGAAAAATAGCGATGGCTGGAAAAGATACAACAATAATGTGAGAGATTACTTCAGTGACATCCTGAATTCTGTATAACAAATGCGTAAGAAGTTCAGGATCGTTCCTTGATATGTACATTTATTTAGTCATTTCATCAGCAGACATGTATGTCTTCAGTGACTTTTAGGGCAACTATCAAGTATAATAAGTAAGGTTTATGCTGTTATGAAATTAAATTTGAGTTGTCCGTATATGTGTTTGTATATGACCCTGTACGTCAGCCTTCTACTAGACTCTGTATACCGACTAACTTACTTTAGAGAAAAGGGATTTATTGCAAGTGTGTATGTATGTTTTCTACATAAGGGTTAAAGGAGGACCAGGGAGAAAGTGATAGAAAGTCTGAGCATGCAAGGGAGAGGTGAAATAGGTTATCAGCTCTGCATTTTCAATCTTGAGCAAGGCAGTATTTTTCTTCTGTCAAAACAGTTTGATTACAAGTAAGATAATAACTGCATACTATTAGGTTATATGCTGTAGAATAATACAATGTCTTGACAATGCCATTTCTAAAAAAGTATACAGAAAACACATACAGAATCGGCTTGCCGTGATCGTGCAAGGCAAGCCATTTTTCTCAAAAACTTCCAACATGAGCACCTACCAATTCCATGATGAAAAATAAGTTGAGAAGGTAACTGACAAAGTTCAGGTACTTTTTCAACTTATTTTTTAACAGTGGAGCTGCAATACGGCTATAAAGTTATTTGCGCTTGTGGAAGGGACTCGGCTGTAACTACATTTTATTACTGGCTTCTCACAGCGCACTCGGAGGTAAGCACAGATGCACTGTGAGAAGGTACTCGGGGTTAATGAGTTAAGACCCACTGAAGCTGCAGGCTCAAAGGGAGGAGCTGTCAAAGCCTGGCGCACAAGCGCTAAATCCCAAGGAGGGACTACGTCCTTCACTGGGGGTCTGAGTAGGAAGGTACCCTTCAAAAGGGCCACGATCTGGTTGAGATCAAAGGGCCTAGGTCACTCCCCACGTGATAATGTGAAATTGCTGCCAGCTGAACTCTGACCGTGGAAGAGCTGGCTCCTTGGGCAAAAAGTCCTGACAAAAAGTCTAATACCGTGGGCAACGGAGCCGTAAAGGGGTCTAAGTTTTGTTGCTTCGCCCAAACAGAAAAACGTTTCCATTTGCTATCATAAAGTCTTTTAGTAGACAGGTTGTGGGCCACCACTAAGATAGCTTTGACTGGAGAAGAGATACCGGGAGTCCTAGCTAGGAGTGGAACTGGAGCAACCAAGCCATGAGCTTCAGATTGTCCAGATTCGGGATCAGAAGGTCTAACGGGTGCCTGATCAGATCCGGGATGGGATCCAGAATCCAGGGAGGATTCACTAGATGAGACCATAGATAAGGGAACCAAGCCTGACGAGGCCAGAATGGGGCAATGAGGATTATTCTGCTCCCCAGCCGACTGGCTTTTTGTAAGAACTTCAGCATTAGAGGAAGAGGAGGATAAGCATAAAAGAGACCGGGCGGCCAAGTATGTGCCACAGCGTCTCGGGGGGATTCCCCGGGTGGGGGAATTAGAGTGAAGCAGTCATTGCACTTCGTGTTTGAGGGAGAAGTGAAAAGATCGCAACAAGGTTGACCCCATTTGGAGAATATTTGTTTCGCTACTTCGGGATTCAGAGACCATTCATATGGCAAGAGAATCATGCGACTCAGTCTGTCCGCTAGGATGTTGGACCGTCCCGGAATATGCGTCGCTATGAGAAAGCGGTTGGTGGAGATGGCCCATTCCCACACTCTCATGGCCTCTCTGCAAAGTGGATAGCACCTGGTTCCCCCTTGTTTGTTGATATACCAGACTGCCGACATGTTGTCCGTCTGGACCGCAATAGTCCCCACGGGAAGAAGGCTCTGGAGTGCTTGCAATTCCAACAGAACCGCCCTCATCTCTAGGACACTGATATGCAGCGAGGTCTCCATGTGGTCCCACGTGCCTTGGACTGTCCTGCCTAGACAATGCCCCCCCACCTAAGGCGAGAGGCGTCTGTGGTCACCGTGGTTAGGGGATGGGACATAGCAAATGGCCGACCTTTGAGGAGGTCCGGGGCCTGGAGCCACCACAGGTGGGCCCTTCCTGCAAACCCTGCTGAGGCGAATGGGATGGTTTAGAGGGTAATGCAGGAAGGACCATTGGACTTGGAGGGTCCACTGCAGGACCCTCATGTTCAAATGCACCATGGGCAGCAGGTTGATGGCAGCTGCCATCGACCCTAGGGCCCTCAGGACCAAAGCTGCTGAAGGAGATGGGGATTGAAAAATGGCCCGCACATGGAGTCTCAGGGTTCAAAGCTGGTGCAAAGTCAAGAAGGCTAGGAGCCGGCATGTATCCAACCTGGCCCTGATGAAGTCTATGATGTGGGTCAGCAGCAGGGAAGATTTCTCTACGTTGACTATGATCCCCAGCCGGGCAGCTAGACGGAGGAAAGAGTCCCTGACCGCGCAGAGTAGATGCCTTGTGGGGGCGGTCAGGAGCCAGTTGTCCAGGTAGGGGAAGACCTGAATTCCCTGGAGTCTCAGATGGGTCGCTATCACTGACAAAACCTTGGTAAACACCCCGGGGGCTGTGGTGAGACCAAAGGGGAGGACCCCGAATTGGTAATGACTGGCTCCTAGCTGGAAGCGAAGGAACCTCCTGGAGCATCTGTCCATCAAGATGTGGTAGTACACATCCTTGAGATCTATAGAGCACATCCAGTCGTTCTCCTGCAAGAGGGGGAGAATGGATTGAAGTGTGACCATCCGGAACTTTTCTTTGGGTACTGACAGGTTCAAGAGGGATAGATCGAGGATTGGCCTTAAGTCCCCGTCTTTTTTGGCACCAAGAAGAACCTGGAGTAAAAGCCTGATCCAAACTGGTCTGGGGGGACGTGCTGAATGGCTTTTTTTTCTAGCAGCTGCTGGATTTCCGCAGCCGTGGCCTCCCTCTGATCGGGGGGGGGGGGGGAATCGGGGAGGAATCTGGGATTGTGAGGGGGATGAAGAAACGGGATTTGGTAACCTCAGGATATGATACGAAGCACCCAGCGATCTGTCGTGATGGACTCCTAAGCTGTCAGGTGCCTCGAAAAATGCCCCCCGACTGCCTCCAGAGTGGAACAGTCAGCTAACCCCTCAGGGTTGCTGCGTGGGCCGATCAGAGAAAGATTCTCTGGACCCAAAACTCCTCGGACCCCCTCTGCCCCTAGGGCGGCATCCACCCTGTCCTCCTCTGCCTCGGAAGGACTGGGTGTCCGGAACGTCACGGGACTGTTGCGACTTCCGGAACCACATCTTCTTCTGTCCCTTTTGATTCTTGGAGAAAGACCTCTGGGGAGCAGAGAAGCAGACTCCGACGGCAGATAATGTCTTCCCATCCTTCTCGCTCTGGACTAACGTTTCCTGTACGGTTTTGCCAAAGAGGGCAGAACCATCGAATGGGGCATTAGTGAATGACGCCATAAAGGGTTCTGCGAAATCACAGTGGCGGAGCCACGCCTGTCGCCTCATGACAACACTCGCTCCGCTAGCTCTAGCGGCTCCATCCATAGCATGGGATAGTAGCCGCATAGAGGTATTAGAAACAGACCTAAGAATGGCCATTCGGGCAGAGTACACCTGCTTGTCCTCCACTGACATGGACTCCGGGGCCGACCCAGCGTACTCTTTAATAAGGTCTCGCTGGAACTCTATGAGATGTGCCATGTAGTTCAGTGACCTTACCGAGAAGGTAGCTGAACTGAAGACTCGCTTCCCAAGGCAGTCCATCGCCCGAGACTCCTTGCTAGGAGGATGGACCGAGGGACTTTCTTGGGCTAGTTCCCTCTTGGTAGTTGCTGCCACCAACATGGCATCTACCGGGGATCCCTTACTCCAGTGCACTCTGTCGGAGGGGGGACTAAGTATCCTATCAGGTCTCTTTGGGACGGGCTCCACAGTGTCCGGCTCCTTCCACGCCCTGGTAATGATTAGGTCTACCAGGGGGTCGGCTGGAGGGGACACCCAAGAGGTAGACGGGCCTGTTTCAAATGCCTCCAGGAACACAGACTCATCCGAGGTAGGCTTTGGGGCGGACCACCCTCCCCTTATTCTGAGCATCTCCATGATGTCTCCAAAGGAGACGTCTTCGGGGGGTGATCTTGGGGAGCCTTCCCCTTCCTCCAAATCTGTGCCCTCAGTCAAGGACTCAGGGGAGTCCAAGTGCCTCCTTTTGCACTTGCGCTTGTGAGGGACCTCCTCGGGGGGGCTGTCCGAGGAGGCCTCACCAGGCTCATCATGTCCCAACAAGGGAACTACCTGGGACGTTAGAGCAGGCTGTCCCTGGGGCCAGGGTGATACAAGTCAGAGCCAACTGAGAGGGAGTGCTGGGTGGAGCCGTAGCTGTGGCCGGGGGCCTGGAATCCCTTGACAGAGCCCACTCCCCCACGTCGAAAGCCGAAGGAGAGCTGCTCTCTCTGGGATCCGAGAGCAAACCCTCCCTCAGATCCGACGAGTGGATCGGGGCCGGCGCCGATGCTATCGGATCCGACGGGCCAGTATGCTCCGACCTGGATGGAGCCAAAGGCACACTGACACCCTCGGATCTGAAGCTCAGCTCTCGGCTCCGAGAGCTCGGATCCACCGAAAAGAGACCCGACAGACTCGAGGGCGCTGTCGGCGCCGAAGTACCCAATACTATCGGTGCCGACACCCCCCCGGCTCCAATGCCACTTGGCTCTGAGGACTCCAAACCCGGGAAACGGATTGGAGAAGGAGCTATCGGGGCAAAAAAGGGGGTCGAGCTCCCCCACAGAGTGGGGGAGGCAAGAGCACTCCCATCTGCAGTTGGGCCTGGAGGAATCTTCTCATCATCCGGTCCAAATCTGCATCTGTTAAGCTTTTGGTGGACCTGGATGAGGCCACCGAGGTGGGACGGGAGTGCCGCCTCAATGACCTTGAGGCAGACCGGGCCTCCTCCTCCGGTCCCGGTGAGAAGCAAGGTGACCGGAGCCGGGAAGGAGAAGGCTCAGAGGTCTTGGAAGGAGAAGCCCGCTTAGCTGGCGGGGCCGATGTAGAGGTCTCGGCCCGCCGCTTGTGGTGCTTCTCCCTACGCTTCTCTTTTCTGGCTTCCCTATCCTCCTGGCCCGAGGTGGGAGGTTGAGTCCCGGCCAGGGGAAGGGAAGCAGTCGTGGGTACTGCCGCAGCTGTGGCAGGCACCACGGGGGAACCGGAGGTCGGAGGCAAGCCCGGGGACAGAAGTCCCGCCAGAATCAACTTCGACCTTTTGTCCTTAAGTGCCCTGGGGTTGAACCCCGCACAAATAGTGCAACCAGAGGAGAGGTGTTCAACCCCAAGGCACAAAACGCACCGAGTGTGGCCATCCGCTGGGGATAGCTTATGGCCACACTCGGTACATTTAGCAAAGAATGTCTTTGGGGCCTAAGACATTATACTAAGAAAGACACACACACTAGGCCCCAAGCACACACAGACGCTTTCACGAGGGGGGGGGGGGGATAAGCTAAAATTAAAATTTGTAGTGAAGAAAAGTACAAGGGGAAGCTAAACACACACACAACACTTTTTTTTTGACAGGAAAGTAAAGAAAAAAGACATAATTTCCTCACAAAGTCTTGATTAGAAAATCCCAATGCCTGGAGCTCAAAGATCAAGCTGCTGGCTTCAACCGCGGCAAACTAGATCTGAGGTCAGGTAGGGATGGCAGGGGATTATGGTTGGGGGAGGAGCTTGGAGCTCGGATCTCAGCTGTTGGAAACTGCCGGCTCGGATCCGATATGTATCCGAAGACCCATAGGTTGATGCACAAATGAAGTTAACTACTTCAGATTAACTTCTTTATCTGATGTTGTCATTTTTCATTCGTTTTTCAACAAATGGGACAGTCTTCAGCTATGGTAACCTTGGGTGTTCTTCATGGAAGGATGTTCCAGAGAAATGCGGAACCAAAAACAGCTCTGTTTCTGGAGATGATGTCCAATTTGTAATGAGCAATAAAAGTATGGGTATTAGATAATGTGGCAGCTGCATGGATGCTCTAGATCACAAAGCAGCTAATGTAGACACTGACTTGGTTGAATACTCCCTTGATTGTCTTGGTAAAGTTATGATTCTCAAGGAATAAACACAGGAGATACAATCTGTTATCCATTTAGCCAGTGTAGTTTTTGAAACTGATTTACTTACTATAAAATTATTAGTGAAGAAGATAAATAATTGATTAGTTTTTCTAAACTGCTTGGTCCTGTGAAGGTAAAAAAGGAGTTGTCTATATATGTCTAGAAGATGAAGGGTGTATTCTCCTTTATTTTCCAATTTGGGGAAGAAAATTGACAAATGAATCACTTGATTGATGTTGGCTTCAGAGGCAACTTTTGTTAAAAAATGAAGGGCCTGTGCATAAAGTACCTTTGTCTTTGTGAAAAATTAAATACAGTGGTTTGGAAGACACTGCTTGCAATTCAGATACTCATCTTGCTGAAGTTATAGCCACCAGAAAGACGATTTCCCAAGAAAGAAATTTGAGATCTACTTTAGCTGATGGTTCAAAAGGAGAATGCACTTGTTGTGTCTTTCGGCTTTTCCCAGTTAGGGGTCGCTAACATTTGCAAAACCATAGTAACGTTCCAAGGTGAGGTAGGGTCCTTTATTGGAGGTCTAAGTAAAATATATATCCTTAAGAAAAGCCTACCATAATTTAGATCATGCTAAAGGAGAAGCATTATCTTCAATGCGATACTTGGAGCTGGCTGCTAACTGAACTTTAACAGTGGAAAAACTTGACCTGCTTTGAAAAATCAAGCCAAGGAAATCTAGACTAGCTGGAAGTGTGGCAGTAAAATGATCTAACTCTCTCATCTCTCTCTCTTTCTCTCTCTCTAATGAGCCCAAAAAGAAAACTTTTCCATTTACTTTTGTAAATATTATTAGTCGAAGGTTTATGAGAGCAGACTAGGATTTTTTGAACTGGGGAACAAAGCCTGGAATGTCTAGAAATTACTGGAATTGGAGAAACCATGCAGTCAACTTGAGACCTGCAATGTTTGGGTGAATCTGCCCTGACTGGTGAGATGGGGGGTCTGGACTGGGATCCAGCGTCCATCCAGGACGTACTAGGTGAGACCAATGGAAGGGGAACCACATCTGTCAAAGCCAAATGGGAGCAATGAGGATTACTGTGCTTTTTAACCAAAGTGCTTTCTGAAGAAATTGGGGATGAGAGGCAGGGGAGGATAAGCATAAAAGAGACCAGAGGGCCAAACATAGACTACAGCATCTCTCTGTGACTGTCACTGAGGTGGGATAAGGCCAAATAACCTGCTGTGTTTGGTGGTGAGGGGAGATGCAAATAGGTCGCAGCAAAGTTTACCCCATTTGTGGATGATCACGTTTGCCACTGATTGGTTGAGAGACTACTCGTGAGGCATGAGGATGGTCCTGCTGAGTTTGGCCACTAGAATATTCGATTTCCTTGGTATGTGCATTGCTACAAGAAAGCAGCTGGATGAGATCGCCCCACTGTCATACTCTCATTGCTTCTTGACAAAGGGTTTACGATTTGGTTCCCCCATTTGTTGATGTACCAGACAACTGACATGTTATCCATTTGTATTGCAATAGTCCCTAGACGGAGAAAGCTGTGAAAGACCTGCAAGACTAGAAGCACTGCTCTATCTCTAGGACAATGATATACAAATTGGTCTCTTGTGGAGATTATATGCATTGAACAGTTCCGTCTCAAGTAATGCTACCCCCACCCCAACTGAGAGGTATCCATAGTAAACATGGCATTCAGGGGAGGAAATATAAATGGACACCTTTGACTGATCTACTTGGAGTGAATTTACTAAAGAAGAGAATTTTTCCAAGCCTGGGACAGTTTTATCGGATGTTTTAAGGGGATGATGATATAAGGACCATTGCACTTGCTAGGGTCCATTGAAGAATTCATATGTGGAAACAAGCAGTGGGAATTAAAGTAATTGCAGCAGCCATTGACCCTAGAGCTTTGAGGACCAATTTTGCTGGGGGAGAAAGAAGAGAAAGAATCTGTTTGACATGAGTCTTCAATGTAAGAACTCTGTTTTGATGCAAAAGAGCTAGAGCTGACTGTGTCTAAACTAGCCCCTATAAACTCCAAGCTTTGGACTGGATGAAGTTGTGATTTGTCCATATTGACAGTGATTCCCAATGAGTGAGACAGCTGAAGTAAATAGTCCCTTGCTTTGACAAGCAGATGCCTGGTCAATGCGGTGAGGAGCCAGTCGTCTATGTAAGGAAATGCTCTGAATCCTAGCAGTCTCAGGTGAGCTGCTACTACTGCCATTCATTTAGTGAACACCCTGGGGGCTGTGGTGAGACCTAAGAACAGCATCCTGAACGGATAATGACTGGCTCCCAGCCGGAAGCATGGATACCTTCAAGAGCACCTGGTCATTTTGATGTGATAGTACACATCTTGAAGCTCAACTGAGCACATCCATTCATCCTTCTGTAGGAAAGGTAGAATGGACTGAACTGTGACCACCTGGAATTTGGAATTCTTTACAAACTTATTTAGATAACTGAGATGCAAGATAGATCTCAGGTCCCTTGTATTTTTTGGCACTATAAAGAACCTTGAGTAAATTCCGGGCCCTGCTTGGTCTGGGAGGACTTCTTGGAGGACTCTTATTTAGCATCTTTTGGATCTATTGAGCTGACAGCTCTCTCTGATTGGGTGGAACATTGGGAAGACTTTTCCTGTTTATTACAGGAATTTTTAAAAAAGGGAATGAAATATCCTCTTGATATGATCCTTTGCACCCAAGACTCTTTTGTGATGGCTATCCAGACTTTTTGGTGCAAGGATAAGTGCCCAAGACTGCCATCAGAAAGGGACAGTCAGGCAACCATTCAGGACTGCTAGAAGGATCTGTCTGAGAAGGAATCACGAGATCCTTGGTTCTGTGGATCCTATCTGTCGCGTGGGCAATATCTACCATTATAGTTACCTCTCCATCTGCCTCTGGTGGAAATATCCCCATGTGATTCCTGGAATGGAAGAGATTTCTGGAACCACATCTTTTTCCCACTGCACTGACTCCTAGAGAAAGTTATCTGCAGGGTCAAAAAGCGGATTCTGATGGCAGACAAGGTACTTCGGTCATGTTCACTGTAGGAGAGGGTCTCTAACAGCTGGCCCAGATAAAGATCCATCAAAAGCAGCACTGATGAATGATGCCTTGAAGGACTCCCCAAAATTGCACAACCCCAATTCAGGCATGTCTCCTTATGGCTATACCTGAACCAGACAACCTCAAGGTACATGTGAGATTAACCTCATGGACATGTTTGTAATAGATTCTAGGGTGGCTTGTCATGAGGAAAAGAACTTCTGTTCCTCAGCTAACATGGACCCTGGGGCAGATATAGAGAGTTCCTTTACCATGTCCCTCTGTAATCTGGGAAAATGTGCCAGGTAGTTAAGCAATCACAGGGCAAATGTTGTTGATGCATACACTTGCTTCCCAAACCTATCCAACTCCACAGATCTCTATTAGGGGGGATGAACAGTGGAGCTTTGTTCAGCCAGCTCCTTTTTGGTGGCTGCTACAACAACCATGGCATTTACAGGAATCCCTTTAGTCCAGTACTGTCTGTCAGTAGGGCTGCTCAAAATTTTGTCTGGAGGTTTGGGATTGGTTTCATGGAGTCCAGTTCCTTCCATGTCCTGCAGGAGACAAGGTCTATAAGCTCATCCACTGGGGGATAATCCAAGACGTAGATGATCCAGACACAAAGGCTTCCAAGAACACTGATTCCTCCTGGTAAGGAGTTTGGGAAGACCAACCACCTTTCTGGCAAATGATCTCTAGGATGCCTCCAAATGAGATGTCCTCAGGTGGAGATCTGGGGGACCCTTCCCCTTCATGAAAATCAATGTCTTTTGTGAGAGATTCCTGCAGGGAATCTAAGTACCTACTTTTGCATGATCTCTTCCAAAGGACCTCCTCAGTGAGGTATTCTGGCATTCTGGCAAGGTATTAGAAGAGGCAGGGAGCTCCTGGTTAGGAACTGACTGGAAGCTCATACGGGCTTGCTGTTCCTGAGAGGTAGGATGAGCAGACCCAGACACAAGACTCAAAGGGGAACAAAGGATGGATCTGATGGTGGAAGTGTTGAGACTACTCCTTGGGTAAGAGGAAGGCCTCTACACCACTTTGAAGGCAGAAGAACCATGAAGCTGAGGACAATCCACTTGGAGCAGAAGCTCTTACAGCAGACAATCCCAGGCCCTCCCTGTTCCTCTGCTCATTGCTCTGGAGGAGGAGTCAGAGCAGAGCTGTCCAGTGCCAAAGCATGGAGGGGAAGCAACGGCACTGAAAGCTTCAGAGTCAAAATGAACTCCTTGGATCCAATGCTATGGCTCTGCTATGGTTCCAAGAACTATCATGCTCTGAGGGGGTAGGAGCCGATCCCAGCAGGAACACTGCCGGAGTGGAAGACATAGGAATCTTTGGAGCTGATGACTCCAATCTTGGGGATCTCAGATCTGAGGGCTCTGAAATGGATGGACAGATCAGAGAAGGAGCAACAACAGGCTGGAAGGATGGTTTAAGATTCACGGATCAGATGGGAGACGGAGATGGCGGGACCCCCATCTGGATCAGATGAACTTTGTCATCATCCTATCCATCTCCACCTTAGAAAGACTTTGGGATGACCTAATGGAAGAGGATGAGAAGGGTGGCCTAGAAGATATTTTGGGTGTCTCCTGCAGAAAGGGAGATCTCAATCTGGGTGACTTCAGTTCAAGACAAAGCCTCAGACTATGGGGTTGAGGGGATAGAGACACAATGAGTATTGTAGGTCTTAGGAACTTTCTTGTGCAGCTCCGATAGAAGAGCAGTCTTTAGAGACTGAACAGGAGATCATTTATGGTGCTCCCTGGGCTCCTTACATTTTTGCAAGGGGGTTTGAGCCCCTGATGTAGAGGACTGAAGAAGGAGCAGTTGCTGGTAACAACCCTTTTAAGACAAGTTTACTTCATCTGTCACTGATGGCCCTTGAGGTAAAGGTTGCACAGATGGAACAGGGAGAATCCAAATGTGACCGGCCTAAGCAATAAATGTACTCCCTGGGGGCATCAGAGTTGGGAATCTTATACCCACAGGAAGTGCACTTCTTAAATCCAACAGGCTATTTGGTCATACTGGAAGAAAAAAGACACATGGTGATGACTAATAGAATGAAGTAACAATAACTTTAAAGTTATATAGAAAAAATAAAGTAGCTAACTAGCTTTTCTTTTTTTTTTTTTTTTTTTTTTGAAAGTTAATGGCAGGAAGAAAAAAATAACTATGGTAATTAGGGAATTTAAGGGCAGAAAGAAAAAAAAACTATGGTAATTAGGGAATACCGCTAAGTGAGGTAAAGATATTAGGTAAAGCTACCAACTATGACAGAAATTATACCAAAACAAAAACATTGGTACAAGAGAGTAAGGGACTAATAATGAAGAAAATTAGTTAAATATATTGATCACTACACTCATGAAACCCTTAGAGATAGAGAGATCACAATCCCAACCAAAGCTGAAGAACAGCAAACAAGATCTGGGATATTGCAGTGGTCAGGGGTACTACTGGTAAGGGAGGAGCTCAAGACTCTGATCCTAGAATACATAGAAGATGACAGAGTTGGATCTGAGGGTCAGATCCAAATCAATTCATTGAGGAATGAATGAAAATGACATCAGATCTAAATCTCAAACTACATCAGAGGATACACTCTACTCCATTTTTAAATCTGTATAGCTCATCAGGTGAAACTGAAAGCACAGCTGCAGATTATCAAAAACTTTTTCAGATGATATAAGAATGTCATTTGGTCTTGATAAGTGTGCAAAAGCAACCTTTAAAGCAGGAAAACATCAGTTTGGGACAAGAATGTGATATAAAAGAACTTGAGCAAGAGGGAGTGTATAAATATTTGGGAATTAATGAAGGATCAGCAATAAAACATGAACAAATGCGAATAAAACTTAATAAGGAATACTTTAGAAGACTTAAATTAATTCTGAAAACAGCGTTGTCATCTAGGAATAAAATCCAATCTATAAACCAATTTGCTCTTCCTGTCCTAACTTACAGTTTTGGAGTGATTGACTGGCCCCAAAATGTGCTGTTTAGATTAGATAAGAAAAGAAGAAGAATGCTTCATGCTCACCAAATGATTTATAAAAATCAGTGTATACCAAGATTATATAGTCGCCGTTCTGAAGGAGGAACGGGCCTCCTTGAAATTGATTACATGTACAGATCTGCAATTGTGGGACTCCGCATATACCTGCTGACCTCACAAGACCCAAATGTAGCGAACGTTTTGAAACATGAGGAGAATAGATCTAAGATGACTTCTCTGCTCAATTTAGCAGAAGCACATCGGTGTCAAGCAGGAATGGAAATCAAACCAGAAGTAGATAAAAATCAGGCAGCAAATGAATGTGCCAAAAAACAAAAGAAAGAAGGACCAGATGAGAAGAAAAGAAATGTGGACAAAGCATAAATATAGTTGCAAGTATAGCAAACTTCTAGAAGAACCTCATGCTGATCAGGAATGGACGCAGGAATGGTTAAGGTGAGGCACATTTAAACCAAGAGGTTTATATTGGCAGCCCAAGACTCAGGGCTACGTACACGCTGGTTTACAAAGTCCATCGAACATGTGGGAGAAACAGACAAATGAAGGCTTTGTAAAACCGAATTGGAAACAGTCGCACACCATGTTGCTGGTTGTGACATGCTAATGGCAGAAGGGCTGTATACTGAAAGGCATAATAATGTGGCAAGACTGTTGCACTGGGGATTGTGCAAACATTATGGTATTGGAAGTGGCTTAAAAACACTGAAAACATGAGCCACAAAGCATCATAGAAAATGATGACGTTTGTATCACATAGGATCACCCATTACCAACAGTTCAAAAGATAGACAGTAGAAAACCAGACATAGGGGTACAAGTAAAGAAGGCAAAAATAGTATTGATCATTGAAATCGCTACACCCAGTGACTATAGTGTTGTGTGTACTGAGACACAAAGTCATAAAATATCAGGATCTGCAAGCACAAACAAGAGCAATGTGGCAGCATTATACCCAGACAGTTTCAATAGTAGTAGGAGCAACGGGTCTTACAAAAAAGAATCTACAATTGTATTTAGATAGGTTACTAATTCATGTAACCCTGTAGGAATTGCAGGAGTCATTACTGGACACATTGCGGGTGCTACGAAGAGCACTTTTGGCTGACATTAAAGATTGAAACAATACTAATTTCATGAACTTCAACTGTATTTTGACTTAGGAATGGGGTCCATTCCCATCATAGTATTAGAAACCCAAAAGATTTGGAGAAATAAAAATAACTGTTTCCATATCTTTAATACCTGGAACAGAATACCTCCCCTTTCATGCAAATTAAAGAACCACAATCTTTTAAACTACAGCTCACGCAACACCTAAGACAATCCTGGATCTACCAATGCCATTCCCCAGATTAACTGTATACTCTGAGAAGCACTCCAGGGAGCTCAAAGTGTGGTTGTTTATTGGTTAGAGGGCATAGGAGTCAGTTTTCAAACTTTTTTCTCTGGTATAAATAAAGTGAGTTTGCAAAGCACTGTGTTCACTTAAAGAAAAGTCTGCAGTGATTTTGAAGTGTTTCAGCTACATCCAGAACCATCCAAGCTAAGATAAGAATATTTTCTTGATTTATGGCATTTGTACTTGCTTTATGCAGTGATCACTACTTTTCTTGAACATTTATTAATGCATTTAAATATGGTAATTTCTGTGTTTGTTGAACTTTTTAGCTTTGTTTGCCTCCAAATTTCCATGCAGAAGAATGAATTATCCAGGGACTTAGATGTTTGGTCATTGTGTCCTATTTAATCTGCACTTGACAGCTGCTTTTGCATTAAGAAATTCTAGGATCATCCATTTTGTGGCAGAAGGTGTTTACCTGGTGTCTCTGAGTTGGGAAGCACTCTATGGAGCTCAAAATGTGTTTTTTTATTGGCTAGAGGGCATAGCAGTCAGTTTTTACTCTTTTTTATCTGTTACAAAATCAGGCAAGTTTCCACTGGGCTGCCCACCGAGCAGTGGTAGTTAGCAGTGCCATGTATTGCAGCAAACACCTGTAAAGTTAGGATTAGTTCTGAAACATGTTAAATGGGGTGGCACTATACAGAATTAAGCTTAGCGCAGCTAGCCTGCACAAAGAATAGCACTACCACATCTTATCACAACAGAACATCTTGCCCTTAACCCCAAAAATTACCCAGGAGACCCTTGTTAAATCCCAGTCCTTAATCCTGAACAGGCCACACTATTAGAGGACCAGACAACAAAGATATGTAATTTCAAAATGTCTCTGTGGCCAGCTTGGAAGATTTTGACATCCTAAGGCAATGTAACAATTGTCTCGTGTTCTGAGACAACCAGTTAATCAATAAAGAAAATAACATGGTTGCGAGAGATGTAAATAGACAACTTCCTTGGAGGCAAAAAACTCGCATACAAATGAGGATGTTATGACTGCACACACTTACACTCCTGAGACATGCAACCCACCACACACACAGACTGTCTTATGTTGTGGTGTTTAAAAAAACCTTTCCAAATCTGAAAGATCTCCAAAGCCGCATAACAGCAACATTGCTCCTTGGCAGCCACAAACACCTACCAAAACCAACACCAAACATCTCACATAAGCTGACACCCAATGATCTGTCAAGGGAAAAGCCCATAAGGCAAGCATATACTTTACCTAAAACTCATGTAATTGGGGACTCCCATTGTGTGACACACAGATGCCCCACACACCACTTTAGTCAATGAGAAAAGATAAGGGTTTGTTGCCTATCTGGAGGCAGAAGCCACAATATAATGCATGCACTCAAGTCTCTGTAGCCCAGGTACCAATATGATTCTGTTATATTCCATGTGGGTGTAAATGGCCTTAGACATATCTCACTGGACTACATAAAAAGAAATGTAATGAATCTCTCAGAATGTGCATCACAGATAGGTATGAGCCTTGCATTCAGCAGCATTATACCTTCACCAAAGGATGACGCCACAGTATGAACATAAAATGACTGATTTTAAAAATTAGCTAAGCTTCTGGCATCACACTAGGGGATCCAATATCTGTCAGGAGGAGAAGACATGGTCAGCAGACCACATTGCTTGGTCAAGGATGGGCTGCACTTGCACCCCCCAGGCTTTCAAATATTGGCTAAAATCCACCCCCTTAGAGCCTTTATTAGGCAATACCAAAAAGACAAAAGTGCCAACATACTGAAAAAGTCTCCAAGCAAACTTAACGTGTTACTGCTCAATGCTAGGAGGCTAAACAACAAAATCCACACCCTTCAAACTCTCTTCACTTTGGAGAATGTAGACATCTGTACTGTGACCGAGACTTGGATTAAAGCCATAGAAAGTACTCTGGCAGTGCAAGGCTACATGGCCTTCTACATATTTAGACCAACAATACAGACTGGGGCCAAAAGTGTAGGTGTCTTTATCTATGTTAGCAAAAAAACATACCTGCAGATTAGTTACACAGAATGATGCCATGAGGTTTATTCATGTTCAAATCACCATGGATAAGATCCCTCACCATATCATGGCTAGCTGCAGGTCACCATCTATGCCCCTATAGTCTCAGCTTACCTAGGCATATTAGAGGTGCTCACCATTCAACCAAATACCCTATTCATGGGGTACTATAGAGGGGGAAACTTACACTGCCTCAAACTCACAGGCACAACACTTTCTGGAATTTATTAATACAGTCAACCCTGAAACAGACAGTGCACACTCTGACCAGAGGATCAAACATACTGGATCTGGTGCACACCTCCATGTCATGTCCTCACCTGCAAGGCCAGATCCCAAAGCAGTCTCCTTCAAAGTAAAAATCAACCTGGGAAACCAAGCTAAGCTAGTAAAAGTTAGGAACTATCCCAAAGCAAACTACATCTTATTAAATGACAGTTTGTCAAAATTCAAGTCTCCCTGACACCGACACCACAGTTACATATGCAGAATTACTCGGAGTCCATATGCAAACATGTGAATGGTTGCATAGAGGTTGTCATACCTATCAGAAGCAAACCTAAAACAAACCCAACTGGCAGAATACTTACCTACACAGGGTATATAATAAAAGAAGAAAACTTATACTCCAAATCAGGAAGAGTAACTAACTTAAAGACAAGTGTTCTCTTATACAACTAAACAAGAAACCAAGAGGTCTAAATAAGTTCAACTAGGCCAGCTATGATGTCAGAAGAGTCTTGCAGGCTAAGGACAATCACAAGACTTTCATCAACTGTGTCTGGAACCTTTAACGCAACACAGCAGTGTGCTGAATTGGTGATGAACAGTACCACCTTCACCGATCACGGTGACATAAATCTACTGGCTGATAAATTCAGCTCAAAAATCATCCTTCCCAGCTTCATCACATGAAATCCCCTCCAACATCCTACCCCCAACTATAATCAGGGATCAAGTGCTGGCAACACTCACTAAAGCCAAGAACACTGCTTCCATGGGTCCAGACAACATCTCTAGTTGCCTCCTGAATAATCTAAAACACGACCTATCAGGACCACTTGAGGCACTCCAACTACAGCCCTGCAACAGGTTACGTTCCGAGAGACTGCAGGACCACAGCACTCATTCTCCTCCACAAGGAAGGACCATCAAATAACTCAGGGAACTACAGACCCATCAATTATAAAAAGCCTAATATGCAAAGCCATGGAATGTATTATCATAGAAATGATAAACAAGGTCATTGGCAACATAGAGACAATGGAATTATCCCAACTTCGCTTTATTAAGGGAATGTAATGCCTACTTAACCTGGTAGACTTCTTTGAGAGGGTCACCAAGGCAATGGATGAGGGTAAAACACTGCATTAATTCTCCTCCACTCCTATTTGGCATCTACAGCTCAGAAGTCAAGGTTAACATTCAAAGTCATTAGCTCACCAAGTTGAAAGAGGACTGTAAATTGGGAGCTATTACAGATTCTCCACAGACACCAGAATCTTGCAAGAGGGTTTAACATATTCAAATGACTGGTGCCAAAGCCATGGCCTAAAACCCAATGCCAAAAAAAATGCATCATAATGCCCTTTGGAAAACTGTCAACCCAAGTTAATTACTCCATTGATAAAATGCCCCCAAGAGTTGACCCAGTAGTAAGGGATCTAGGAACATATGTAGACAGCAATCTGACCTCTGACCAACATGTAGCTAAGATAATAAAACCATTCTATATCACCCAGCTTACAGTAAAGGTATGGCATCCAGTTCCAAGGAAGTTGTAGTACCACTCTACTTGATCCTTTTCAGACCCATCACTGAATACATGTCCCCTTTGCCATGCATCTATCAAGACACTTGCAAAAGTTGGAATGCCCACAAAGGTTTCTCACCAGGAGAATTCATGACATGAATACTCTGCTCTACAGTGATCACCAAAAGACTCGGTTTCTGTATTCAGTTTCCTAAAGGCTGCTGAGATAGAATCTTTGTTTGACTTGCATGGCTTCCTCTGATCCAGCTCTGATTGATCTGTTGCACATGCACAAAACAAACAGCACCAGAAACACTAGATCTAGGGATCTGAACTTTGATTGTGACATAAACAGAACATGTTGGAGAGACAGATGCGTGTCCCAAAGGATATCTGCACTATGGAACAGGTTCCCTATCCATGTAAAACAGAGTTCATCCTGACCCTATTCAAGCAAAACCTTGAAAATAAGAAGTTATGTACCTACCATAACGTTCCATGTTAGTTGTCTTCTCTCGCCTTCTTTCTTGATGGGTTCGGAGCCGATCCTCGGCTCCGACTCGGCACTTGCTAAGCTCGAGAGTCACTTTTACCAGCTCGAGGCAGCCCCATATCCCATGATGCAAGGCGGTAAGTACCCAGATCTCGTTTGATGACAAAAAGGGCAATAGCACCAAGCATAAACACTTCCCCAAGGAAGAAAGCAGAAGAAAAACCTGCAAGATGGAAGGAAGACCAACTCTGTATGGTCTTTCAGCATAATAATACCTAAAGAGAAAGGTCTGTCCAGGCCTGGGGGAAGGAGGGAGGGTCGCAAGAAAGAAGGCGAGAGAAGACAACTAACATGGAACGTTATGGTAGGTACATAACTTCTTAATGTTAAGTTGTCAATCTCGCCTTTATTCTTGCTTGATGGGACCGCGTCCCTAGCACCTGTATCCTGGGTGGCTCAATGGAACAGACTCTTGAGGACTGTAGAGCCAAAACTGGCTCTGTCCCTGGAGGCCAAATCCAATTTGTAATGGGAAACAAAGGTATGAGGAGTAGCCCAAGTGGCCGCTGCACAAATAGTGTCTAAAGGAAGTCTAGCTTGAAAGGCTGTAGAAGTAGCTAAGCTTCTAGTTGAATGTGCTTTAGGTTTTGAGCACAGCTGTTTTCCCCTGAGGTGATAAACTTCAGAGATGACAGAAGAAAGCCATCTCGATAAGGTAACTTTAGAGACAGGATGGCCTTTCTTGTTATCAGCATAGGAAACAAAGAGTTGATCGGTTCCTAAATTGTTTAGTTCTGTCCAAATAATATCTAAGTTGACGATGGACATCAAGATAGTGTAGTTTTGTTCGATCTGTTTGAATAATTTGGAAAAATACAGGGAGATCAATGGCTTGATTCAAATTAGTCTTTGAGGCGACCTTAGGCAAAAGGCTCGGATTAGTTCTCAATGATACTCTGTCTTTGTGAAAGACCAAATAGGGGTCGAACCGATAGAGCATGAAGTTCAGACACCCTCCTGGCAGATGTAATAGCTACTAGGAATAAGGTTTTCCATGAAAGAAATTTCAGGGAGCAAGAAACAGCTGGCTCGAAGGGGGGAAGAATCAAGGATGTCAGCACTAAATTTAGATCCCATTGAGGGGGAGGACTCCTGACTGGAGGTTTCAGGAGGAAAATTCCTTTTAAGAAGGCTCTACAAAGCCTGTGGGACATAATATTTTGGTCTGCGAACCCGACATGAAAGTTTGAGATAGCAGCCAATTGAACTCTAACTGTGGAAGAAGAGGATCCTGCATGAAAAATCTTCGCTAAGAAATCCAAAACTGCCTGAACTGGAGCAGTGAAGGGATCAATATCTTTGGCTTTAGCCCAATAAAAGAATCGTTTCCATTTGCTTGTATAAATCCTCCTGGTAGAGGATTTCAAGGAAGCTACTAGAATGTCTCTAACGGGGTTAGAGATCAAAGGAAGCCTGGCTAAGGAAGGAAGTGGAGCAACCATGCTGTGAGGTTGAGAGAAGGTATAGAGCGGTGCAGCTGACCGGATTGGTGAATCAGAAGATCTGGCACTGGGTCCAGATGCCACGGCTGCACCAAAAGGTGACGATGGAGGAACGGGAGCCAAATTTGTCGAGGCCAACAAGGAGCAATGAGAATCATTTTGGCTCTCAAAACGGTTGCTTTTTGGATAACTTGAGGGATCAGAGGAAAAGGAGGAAAAGCATAAAGAAGTCCCTGGGGCCAATCCTGGGTCAGAGCGTCTCTGGGGGGGGATGGCCTGGTAGAGGAAGAGAGAAGAAGTCTGGGCATTTGCTGTTTTGGGGAGTAGCAAAAAGATCGCAACATGGGCGACCCCATTCCAGAAAAATCTCTTCCACTATAGATTGCTTGAGAGACCACTCGTGAGGCATGAGAATAGCTCTGCTCAATCTGTCCGCTAAAATGTTGGTTTTCCCAGGGATGTGCGTTGCTACCAGAAACCGATGAGAGGAGATCGCCCATTGCCAAAGTCTGGCTTCTCGACACAAGGGGTAGGACTTGGTTCCGCCCTGTTTGTTGATATACCAAACTACAGACATGTTGTCTGTGTGGACTGCAATTGTCCCTACGGGAAGAAAGTCGTTGAGGGCTTGCAACGTTAAAAGCACTGCTCTCATCTCCAGGACATTTATGTGCAGGTGGTACTCGAAGGTTGCCACATCCCATGAACCATCCTGCCCTGATAATGACCCCCACCCGATCAGGGAGGCATCCGTGGTGACAGTGGCTACCGGGATGGGGTACAAAGTGTCTGCCTTGGTGAATCTGGGGAGATGTGATCCACCAAGCAAGATGATTTTGCAAATCTGTGTCACCAGAATTTGGTGGCGCATTGGAAGTTGCTGGTAAGACCACTGAGTGAACAACATCCACTGAATGTAGAAGCGAGCCAGGGGAAGAAGAGTAATGGCCGCAGCCATGAGGCCTAATACCTTTAGAACCATTCTGGCCTGCACTTTCTTGTTGGCTAGAATGATCCTGACATGACTTTGAATGTCTGAAACTCTTTGATCTGTAAGGGTAGCTGACATCCGAACAGTGTTTAAGTTTGCGCCTATGAAAGTAATAGACTGGCAAGGCGATAAGGATGACTTTTCGAAGTTGATTGAGATGCCCAAATGAGTACAAAGATTTATTGTGTAATCCCTGGCTTGAACAAGCTGATGCCTGGTGGTGGCTGAAAGAAGCCAGTCGTCGAGATACGGAAACACCTGGAATCCTTGACGTCTCAGGTGAGCCGTGACCACTGCCATGCACTTGGTGAACACTCTGGGGGCTGTAGTGAGACCAAAGGGCAGGGCTCTGAACTGGAAATGACTGGACCCCAGCCGGCGGAGAAATCTCCTGGAGCGTCTGTGAATCTTTATGTGATAGTACGCATCCTGAAGATCTATTGAGCACATCCAGTTGTCCTTCTGTAAGAAGGGCAGAACTGACTGAAGAGTGACCATTCGGAATCTTGTCTTCCTCACAGACTTGTTGAGTCTGCTGAGATCCAATATTGGTCTCCAGTCTCCCATCTTTTGGGGACCAAAAGAACCTTGAGTAGATTCCGGCTCTGAATGGTCTGTTGTAACTGGCTGAATGGCTCTTTTTTGCAGTAGTTTTAAGACTTCTAACTCTGCAATTTCCCTTAGACCGGGTGGGTACATCTGGAAGGGAATTTGAGGGATAAAAAGGACTTTCCTCGAAAGGAATCATGTAACCCTCGGATATGATCGACTGTACCCATCTGTCTTGAGTGAGGGAACGCCAGGCTTCTGGGTACAGCGATAGTCTTCCCCCGACTGCCTCCAAGGAGGGACAGCCGGGCAACATCTCAGGGATGCTGAAAGGGCTTGTCAGAGAGAGACTCTCTGTTTCCCTGGTTTTGTGGACCCCTCTGCCTCTAGAGCGGCGTCTTGTTGTTACCCCTCTGCCTCTAGGGGTAAACTGACCACGTGAATCGCGTGACTCCTTGGGATTTGGAACCACATTTTGCCACCCTTCTGTCCTTTGGGGTAAGGTCTAGAAGGGGTGGAAAACGGACTCCTGCAGAAAGAGTTTTGCCGTCCTGCTCACACCTGGTCAACGTTTCCTTCACTTGAGGGCCAAACAAAGCTGACCCATCAAAGGGAGAGTTTGTGAAGGACGCCTTAAAGGGATCTGCAAAATTACATAGTCGCATCCAGGCTTGGCGTCTAAGAGCCACACCTGTACCTGCAGCCCTACTCTCCATCAGCAGCATATGATATAAGCCGCATGGAGGAGTTTGCAATGGAGTTAAGGGTTCCTAGCTGCGAAGCAATTTTTTTCCTGAGCCCCTGCAGCTGTAGGATCCTGCACAACTTCACCTAGCTCCTTAAGGATATCCCTTTGGAGTCTGGTGAAGTGACATAATAGTTCAGCGAGCATAGCAAAGGTCGCTGAAGAGAACATCCGCTTACCATACCTATCCATGGTCCTAGAGTCCTTATTAGGAGGATGGACAGGTGCGGAAGGATCTGCAAGTTCCTTCTTGGTGGCAGCCGCCACCACCATGGCATCAGCGGGACACCTTTTGTGAGGAATTGCTTGTCCACGGGCAGTAATAAATTTTGAAGGCCTCCTAGGGACTGGCTCTACAGAGTCAGGAGCAGCCCGCCTTCGGGCAATAACTTGCATAAGGGGATCGAAGGCGGAGACACCCAGGAGGTGGAGGGCCGAGATCCAAACGCCTCCAGGTATACTGACTCATCCTCAGAGGGATTATTGGTGGGCCAGTTTCCCTCTGTCTAAGGAGTTCTGGGATGTCTGAGAAGGAGACATCCTCAGAGGGATCTTGGGGATCCCTCTGACTCATCTAAGTCAGTATCTGAAGTGATAGACTCGGGAGTCTCGTGTTTCCTCTTACAGGTCCTCTTCCATGGGGATCTCCCGACAAATCAGGAGAATCCTCGGAAGAGGGGATATTCCCAGTGGGGAAACCTGAGGCGGAGGATCTCTGGGTCCTGTAGCAAGAGAAGTGGCAGAGATGTCAACAGGCACTATAGAGGGAGGAGCTAAGGGAACAGACTGCTGGCTGAGACCAGTGGCCAGCACACTCTTCATCACCTCGGCTCCTCCCAGGGAGGTCCGAGAACCCGCTCCGAAGAACTAGGAACTCCAGGGCCCACCGAAAGGGAAGGCTCCGAGGCAGATGTCGGAGCCGAGCTCACCAAGGCCGAGGCTCCAAGGGGAAGAGCGGGGTCGGACAAGGGTCTGATGCCACTCACCCCCTCGGAGGAGACCAGGGAAGCCCGGCCACCGAATCCCTCTAAGGAAGGTCTCGAAGAGGAGATAAGAGTAGAGGCTGAAGGAACAGAAGGGGGTATCTGTCTCTCAGCCGTAGCAGTAACCATTCCTGAAGACTCCAACTCCAAACTCTGGGGTAGAGTCGAAGGAGGAACTACAATGAGGTGTGGACTAATAGTCGTCTGCTGAGACGGACTATGTAGCATTTGGGCCAATGCCTGTGACTTAAGTAATCTACTGACCACTCTCTCTAAATCATGGTCAGAAAGCCTGGATGACCTTGAAGATCGGCTCCGATGGCTCTGTTCCGAGAGGAGAGGAGCCGAAAGTATCGGCTCCAAGGAAGGGACCTAGACCTCTTCCTCGAAGAACCATCGGAGCCGATGAAACCACTGAAACTGCGGAACCGACAACTTATCGGGCCGACAGGTAGCCGATGCATCGGCTCCAGCGGAGCCGATACAGCCACAAAAGTAACGGTGTCGGAGCCGATCGGAGCCGACACCGATGCCTGAGCCACATGGTGGTCGGAACCGATCAGAGCCGATACCGAAGTGGTCGAACCAGAATCGGCACCGATAGCCATCGGTGCCGGAGGTTTAATAAACCAGAGTCGGCTCCAGCCGGGCCGATCTCGACTCTGAAAGAGTCGGGCGAGGCCACAGACTTGGACACAGAAGCCTGGGCCTTGGAAGACTTTGAAGTCTTAGATGGAGCCGACTTAGCCGGAGAGCCCTCTGGCTTAAGAAGGCCCCTCAAAATTAACTTATTCCTTCTTTCCTGCAGGACTCTCTGGCTGAAAGAGTGACAAATAGCACAGGAGTCCTGCAGGTGAAGAGGCCCCAGGCAGTAAAGGCAAGAAGTGTGACCGTCTGTCAGAGACATCTTCTGACAGCACGAGTCACACTTCTTAAAGCCTGAGACCCTTTTCTTAGACATGGTGATAACACAAACACACACACACCAGTCCAAGTAATTAAGTTAAATATACCAAAAGGTATCAATAACAGACACACACACACACCCTAACAGGGGGGGGAAGGGAAGGGTGAAAGTCTGACTAAAAGTTATGAGGAGACAGGGAAATTTTCTGTCAGAAAGGGATTAAAACTAAGTTAAAACTAATAATTTTAAGGTTTTTTGTAAAAAGGGGCTAAAATAGTAAAGTAACAATTCACTTACCAGGAGCTGGTAAAAGGAGGACCTCATCAGCGAAGCGGCAAACGAGATCTGGGTACTTACCGCCTTGCATCATGGGATATGGGGCTGCCTCGAACTGGTAAAAGTGACTCTCGAGCTTAGCAAGTGCCGAGTTGGAGCCGAGGATCGGCTCCGAACCCATCAAGCAAGAATGAAGGCGAGATTGACAACTTAACATTCATAATTTATCCCCAGTCTAACACCCATATTCCTTATGGACAGATGGTGTCAATAACAAAAGTATTATCCTAACATCCCTTTACAAATCCTTAGTTACCTCCCTACTAACCTCCCCATAGATGCCTATGATACTTGTGACCCAAATGGTTTGGGGTGCACAGCTATGCTTGTAAGGGCCCTAGTGGTCATTATTCCAGTAACAACCTATGAACAAACATCCACACTTAAATTTTGAGATACAAAATAACTACATCTTGTATTTAGAAAGAAACTCATGAAGTATATGTTTCTCTACAGTAAATAGTTAATTCATTAATGTACTACCTTGGGAGACTCAGATGCTGTTTCCTTCTTCACTTAAAGGCCTTTTGTACCCATACTTTTACTTCAACTTTGATGGCAATTTAGCTGTTACTTATACACACTATGTACATATTTTTGATAGGTATGATGTCCAATCATGTACATTACACAATTTCATTTCTTTTACAGTGATTGTTGCATGGCCTAGATAGTACAGCAAAAGAATTAGACCTACACTTCTTGGCCTTCTTCACGGATGGCTGACCCTCAGAGTGGGAAGTTTTCACATAGTGTCTTTCACTAAAAGCTTAAGATGTTGATTCTCTAAATACAGGGTCAAAAAAGAAAGCTGACTATGGAGTGTCTTTACGATGAAAGCCTGACAAATGGAAAAGGACACATAGTCATGGGAATCACATAAACAAAACAAGCACTGCTCGTGATGGTCTTTATGGGGAATCTGATTTCCGCACTGGAATTTACCCTTTCTGGATGACATGAAACTCCACAAGCAAGCAATCAAAAAGAAAAAAGATAAGAGCAAAAACCACAATGATGCACTTATCTGAAATAGCTTGGTGAACCAGCAATGACTCGAGCATTCAGACTGACAATCCAAAGATGGCATTTGGACTGGCTGCAAAGAAGTTCTGAGAATGGTACATCTGAACATCACCCTTATGCCCTACGCTATACATGGGGAGCATACATATGATGTACGGAGTAACTTAAAGCCTTTGGTATACTGGCCAGATCTCAGGCTGCCCTTGGCAGGGATCCTTACTATGAAGAATACTGCAACAGTGAAATTGAAGGACATTAAGAAGAGTGGCTCTTCCTTGTCTGACAAGGGTACTCCAATAGGCCCAGGGATATGCAAACCTTGGCCCATGGTGAATGCTGGGACGACACCTGCAGGACCAAGGGAATCAGCTTTGGTCACAGCAGAGCCAGCCATCTGCAACTGAGGTATTTTAATCAGCCACATTGGTGGCAAAACCTGATTAACAATCTTTTATTTATTTTTTATTTTTTTGTACCTGGAAGGAGGTAGAACCAAGGAAACTGCAGGTTGTTCCATGGTTAAGCCAATACAGGTACCCGATTCCAAGGGCAACCTTGCAGTATTTGTTGTTAAAACAGGTTAAGTTACATTTCCCCTACTGCACAGTGAAAAGCACTTTAAACATTTACCCCAAACCCCAAAAGGAAAATAACTCTACTTTCACCACAGAAAAAAATAGTTTAAAGTTGACAAATTTTTAGCACAAAAGCAAAAAAGTAACACTCCCATTTAAGAGTATATAACATACATTAAATACATTATCCTAGCTAAAATGTAGCTAGTTTTACACAAAAAAAAAGTTATGTACTCACCATAATGTTCCATGTGTGTTGTCCATCTCACGTTCATTCTGTACTGGCTGGCTTTGGAACTGATCCTTGGTTTTGACTCAGCCATTTACAAAAGCGCGAGACCTTCAACTAGCTCGTGGTTTACACCCTATCCCATGATGCCCTAGAGAATTACCCAGAACTTGTTTGCTGGTATACTAATATATGACATAAACATTTTCTACTTTACAAGCCAAGAAGGGGGTCATAGAATATTAGACGCCAAATAAATCCTCTTGGTCCTCCAGGAGTCACAGGCTGGGGGAAGGAGGGTGGGATGTACGAATGAAGGTGAGATGGACAACACACATGGAGTGTTATGGTGAGTACATAACTTCTTTATGTGATGTTGTCCTATGTCGCCTTCATTCTGTACTGGCTGAGACAGCATCCCTAACACCATCTTTCTTGGGTGGCTCAAGGGAAAAATATTCTTCAGAACAGTGGACCCAAAAGAGGCCCTGTCTCTGGAGGCCAAATCAACCTGTAATGAGTAATAAAGGTATGAGGTCTGCCCATGTTGCTGCAGCACAAATGGTATTAATTGGCAGTTTAGCCTGAAAGGCAGAAGAGGTAGAAATAGCTCTGGTAGAATGACCTCTTACTTTGTCGGGAAGTTGTTTGTTTTGGGATTTGTAGGTGAATGCAATGCAATCTGACAATCATCTGGAGAGAGTGGTCTTAGTAACTGGGGCACCTTTTTTGCAGTCTGAGAAGGACACAAATAATTGATCAGTATTTCTAAAGTCCTTTGTTCTGTGCAAGTAGAAACATAATTGCCTATGTACATCTAGTTGGTGTAACATATATTCTGCCTTATTGCCATACTTTGGGAAAAATGACAAGTCTATGGATTGGTTTAAGTTTGATTCTGATCATACGTTTGGTAAAAAAGACTGATTTGTACGAAGTGACTCTGTCCTTGTGGAACAGCATATATGGGGGTTTGATAGACAATGCTTGTAACCCTGAAACTCTCCTAGCTGAAGTGATAGCTACTAAGAAAATTGTCTTCCAGGTTAAGAACTTTAATTCACAGGATGATGCAGATTCAAAGGGGGGAAGAATCATATGGGATAATACAAAATTCAGGTTTCATGGGGGCAGAGGTGGTTTAATGGGCAGTCTTAACAGAATGGTACTTCTCAAGAAGGCTTTGCAAAGTCTGTGGGACATAATGTTCGGCCCCAAATCTCCTAAATGCAAATTAGCGATTGCTGCTAATTGAACTCGAATAGTACCTGCAGGTGCCCCGCCATGAAATAGCTTTGCTAAGAACTCCAGTATAGAAGATATAGGTGGATAGAAAGGGTCAATATGATTTTCCAAGGCCCAGGAGGGAATTTTTTTCCATTTGCTGACATATAATTTTCTCGTAGAAGCTTTATGAGAAGAAATCAGGATATGTTGCACTGAAGGTGAAAGGTCAGGTAGCCTGGATATGTTTGGAATCAGAGCAGCCAGGCTGTCACCTTGAGGGTTTGAAATGATGGATGGAGCATTCCCGATGGATGGGTGAGAAGATCCAAAACTGTATCCAGAATTCAAGGATCCTCCTGAAGATAAGGCCACAGGAAGAGAAACCAGATTTGACAAGGGCAGTAAGGGATGATGAGTATTACGGTCCTTCCCAATAAGCTGGCTTTCTGAAGAACTTTGGGTATCAAATGGGATGGGAGGAAAGGTGTAGAGAAGACACGAGGGCCAATCGTGTACAAGTGCATCCCTTGGAGATTCCCCCGAAGGGGGGATTAGGGCAAGCTAGCTGCTGCATTTGGCATTCATGGATGTGGCGAAAAGGTCGCAGCAAGGCTGGCCCCATTTTCTGAAAATCATTTCCGCTATGTCTTGTTTTAGGGACCACTCGTGGGGCATCAGAATTGCCCTGCTGAGTTTGTCTGTTATCATGTTGGATCTCCCCAGAATGTGCATTGCTACCAAAAAGCGTTGGGAGGAGGTCACCCACTGTCATACTCTCAGGGCCTCATAGAAAAGAGGGAAGATCTGGTTCCCCCTTGATTGTTTATATACCACATGACACAAGGTGCAGGGTTTGAGTCTCACAAGGGATAATTGGCTAGGCTTAAAATGGCTCGCAAGGGCAGTTAGCTTAGCACTAATCTATGAACCTATGAACCTATAAGAGAATCTTGGAATGCCTGCAATGTTAGAAGCACCGCTCTCATCTCTAGGACACTGATATGCAAGTGGGCCTTGTGATCCTGCCAAGTGCCTTGGACCATCCTTCCCTGATAATGCCCACCCCCACCCTATCTGGGAAGCGTCCGTTGTCACTGCGGCTGTGAGGCTGTGGAAGAACAAAGGGTTGACCTAAAGTAAGGCTGTGGAAGAACAAAGGGTTGACATAAAGTCACTTGAGTGGAGTGAAGCCACCAACAAAGGTCTTTCCTGCAAGATTAGTGGGACATGGGTAGTTTCTGCATGGAACACTGAGTGAATAGCAGCCAATGAAAAATTCTCATATGTAGTCACGGTAATGAGATTACATTTACTGCTGCTGCCATGCTACCTAGCACTTTTAGAGCTGTTCTTGTTTTGAACCTTCTTCTTGAACAGAAGGATTAAGACCTGATGTCAAAGGATGTGAACTCTTTCTGGGGGAAGCTTTACCATCACTTTTGTGGTGTCTATCTGCTCCTATAAAAATGATATGCTGAGATGGCAATACGGCATATTTTTCATAGTTTATTGTGATTCCCTAAATGGAACCAGAGTTTTAGTGTGGTGTCTCTTGCTTTTACTAGTAGATGCATGGTTGTGGTAGTTAAGAGCCAGTCATCTAGGTACAGAAACGCTCAGAATCCTAAATGTCTCAGGTGAGCCGTAACTACTGCCATACATTTGAACACTCTGGGGGCTGTAGTGAGACCAAAGGGCAGAGCTCGAAACTGGTAGTAACTGGCTCCCAGTTCAAAGTGCAAATGACTCATGGATCGCTTGTCCATTTTTACGTGGTAGTACGTATCCTGGAGGTCTATAGAGCACATCCAATCGTCTTTTCCTAGAAAAAGGAGACTTGACTGCAGTGTTATCATCCAGAGCTTTGACTTTTTTACTGCTTTATTCAACTTGCTGAGATCCAAGATGGATCGCCAGTCCCCTGTTTTCTTTGGAACTAAAAAGAACCTTGAGTAAGTTCCGGATTCTATCTGATCTGCGGGGAATATTTGGATGACTCTTTTTCTAGCAACCTCTGTATTTCTAGTGTTGCCTGTTTCCTGTGACTGGGTGGAATTGTCTGGAATACTTCTGATGTGTGGAGCGGGAAAGGAAAAGGGTATGGAGTAACCTCTGGTTACGATGCTTTGTACCCATTTATCTTTTGTGATTTTTGGCCAGGCTTCTGGGTACAAAGATAAGCGACCCCTGACTACCTCCAGAGATGGATAGGTGGGTCTCCTTTCAGGAGAGCTAAAAGGTCTTGCCAAGGAAGGCTTCCCTGTCGCCTGGTTTTGCGGACCCCCACTGCTGTGTGTCTGGCATCTTCCATTATTGCTTCCCCCTCTGCCCCTGGGGGAAGAATCACCTTGTGTGTCTTGAAAAACACTCTGGGATTTTTTAAACCACATTTTTCCTCCCTTTTAACCTTTTGGACAAGGTCTAGAAGGTAGGGAAAAACAGACTCCTACGCAGAGAGAGTTTTTCCTTCCTGTTCACATCTGGTTAGCGTGTCTTTGACTTTAGGCCCGAATAAGGATGAGCCATCAAAGGTGGTGTTAACAAAAGAAGACTTAAAATGCTTCACAAAGTTACACAAGCACATCCAGGAATGCCTCCTTGGGGAAATTCCTAAACCCGCTGCCCTACTCGCTCCATCAGCTGCAAAGAAAATGAGTCACATGGAGGAGTTTACCACTGAATTTAAGGTGGAGAACTGGGAGGAAACTTTATCTGATACCCCCACAGCTACTGAACCTTGGACAGCATCTCCTAGCTCCTTCAGGAGATCTCACTGTAACCTGGTAAAATGTGTGAGATAATTCAGGGATCTGAATGCAAAGGTCGCTGAAGAGAAAGTGTGCTTTCTGTATCTATCCATCGTACAAAACTCTCTGTTCGAAGGATGAACAGAAGAGACATCTCCGACAGTTCCTTCTTGGTGGCCACCACCACCACCATAGCCTCTACTGGGATACCTTTTATAAGGAAAGTTTTATCCTCGGGGGATGTAACGAATTTATTTGGCCTGCAAGGGAAAGGCTCCACTGAGACTGAAGTCTCCCATACCTTTCGACAAACTAGGTCCATAAGTTCATCGAAAGGTGGAAACACCAAAGTGGTGGAAGGGCAAGACCCAAAGGCCTTCAGGTAGACAGACTCCTTTTCAGAAGGGATGATGGGCTTCCAGCCACCTCTCTGCTTAAGTATTTCTAGGATGTCTGCAAAGGACACATCCTCAGAGGGCGAACATGGGGACCCTTCTGACTCATCGAGGTCTGTGTCAGATGTGATGGACTCTTCTGGGGAGTCCAGATGCTTCCTCTTGCATAATCTCTTGCGAGGGCCCCCTTCAAAAGGGTATTCTACAGAGGTCTCGGAAGACAGGGGTTCACCCAATGGGGCGTCCTGAGGCCATGGGTCTCTGTGTCTGTGTGGATGCAGTTGTGCTGAGATGGACACCAGTACTTTTGGGGAAGGAATGACTGGATCTGAGAGTGGAGCTGCCTGTGGTCACACTGCTCTCCTCATCACCTTGAAGGCCCCCGGACCATGATCTGAGGAAGCTCCTGGCTCCGAAGAACCAGAAGCAATCCCCGGCTCCAAGGCCAATGTAGGATCTGAGCTCACCCTGAGAGGCAAGTTTGGATCCAACAAATGTCCGATCCGACTGTACTCCCCAGTCGGCTCCTAGACTCCTCAAGCTCAGACGGCATTGAGGAAGTCAGAGTGGTAGTCGGGGCAGAAAATCCTGGAACAGGTCTCGGCTCCGGCGGTTCCACCATGATCAGCTCCATGCATTCCAGCTCCAAGGCCCCGAGTCAGGTCAGAGGAGGAATCAATGGTGAAAGGGCAGGTCTAGTCGGTTCCAACACCCTCTGGGTTGGCGCCAGTGTCCTCAAAAGTCTCCCCACTACACGAGCTACATCATCATCAGAAAGGCTCCTGGAGGATCGAGAGGAGGGAGCAGGAGATCTTGAAGCTTGCAAGATTGGTGATCTTAATGTCGGAGAAACCGGCTCCAGTTCAGGGTACTGTCTCCGAGCTTGAAGCAATGATTCTGATATAGAAGGAGCCAAGGTGGATGGTTTCTTGGGCCCAACAGATTTTGGGTTCAATGAGGAAATTTTTGGCAATTTTTTAGATGGTTCAGAGTGATCCAATGAAGTAGATGAGGATCTTTTACTCAATTTCTCAGATTTAAAAGAAGGGGAAAGGGGTCTGTTTTGGAGGTCTCTGACCTTCTCCTAAGGCCTCTGAAAAGGAAGTCTTCAATAACCCCTTAATTATCAACTTATTCTTCCTTTCAAGAAGAACCCCAGAACTAAATGAATGGCAAATGGAACAAAACTCTTGTAAGTGTACTGCTCCAAGGCAGTACACACACACAGACAGTATATCAGTTATCAACATTTTCTGAGTGCACTTTGAACACTTTTTAAACCCCGATGGTTTAGTATCTTTTATCTGTTTAGACATGTTAATATCAAAAACAACTTAACATCACACCTACTATGTAAATATGAAAACACTCTGAGGGAAAAGCCCTCCAACTCAGACTGGCTAAGGAGCTCCCTAACTAAAACGAGCTAGCTTGGTGGGTGAAGGAAACACCAGAAAACAAACAGTTTTTTTTTTTAAACAAGATTTACAGGAAGGAATATAAATACACACAGTCTAACTTAAAAGCTTAGGTGATAGGTCAAATCTCCAAATAAAGTTAGTCAATAGCAATTTGCTTAACAGTAATTAACTAATGCATACAGAAAAGAGCACTTTGCATAAATCGTGCTAGAAAAAATACTGTAAGTTTAAAAATCTAAGGTTAACTAACTATCAACACTCAAAATATAACAGCTCAAAACAACGAGCCTAAAGAACAATTATTTAAAACACACACCGAGAAAGCCAGGAAGGAAAAATAGGCCTTGAGATTAATGAAGGCCATAGTAACACAGCAAGGTAATGAACACAGTCAAAAAACTTTAAGAGAGTTAAGTAAATAAACTAAACTAAGCTACTATTTTAATCCCAAAAGAGGACAAGACTATTAAATTTAGTAAGAAAAAATGAGTCTATACTAAATCAGCGAACACTTAAAAAAAAGCAAACACTGACTTCGACCCCATGTGCGCGAAAGCTTACAATACCAAACACTCAGAGCAGTGAAAATAAATAAATAAATAAAAATAAAAACTTCAAAACATTACATAAAGTAGGGGGTTTTGCCCCCCACACCCCGTACTTAAATATACCAACTCCAGGATCGCACTACAATGACAAAAATGGCAAAGTAATGGAGGCGGCCAAGCAATTTCTTTCCCAGGGAAAGAAATCGCGTATATGCCATTTCGCTAACTTGCTGTTTCGTGCTTTCAAGTTCGATCAAGATGCATTCGGAGTGAGTCTTCGATTATATAATAGGAACCCGAAAAAATAACGATTGAAGAAAATCACTTAGCCAGAGCCATTGTGAAGCACCCGATCTCTTTAGCAGCAAACGGGATCTGGGGAATTCCTAGGGCATCATGGGATAGGGTGTAAGCCACGAGCTAGTTGAAGACATCGAGCTTTTGCAAACAGCCGAGTTGAAACAGAGTATCGGTTCTGAACCCAACCAGTACAGAATGAAGGCGAGATACAACAACATCACATCAATGCTTTCTGTCATAAAAAGTAAACTGCATTTTTTTTTACCTGAAGGGAAATTATTTGCCCAGCAATGCAACTATGTTAGCCAACCATCAATTCCTGAAAGCCCACAGAGGGGCTCTCTTCTTCAGTATCAGTACAGGTCTGAAGGCTTGATGCCCAGACCTGACCAAGTCATCTCAGCTCAAGCTGAATACTTATTTGGGCATATGGAAGGTGACCTGAAAGCTCTGGAAGCTAGCCAGCTGTTGTAGCTTGTGCTGGATATAACCCATATAGCAAAGGTTTCTGCAGCAGTAATCAAATGAAGAACATCTGAAAATAGCCCTGCCAAAAACAATGCATCATACATAATTATTAAGGAAGGAGGGAGAGAAGGTTCATGGAAGACAGCATGGATTTCACATTCTTTACCCAGACAGCCTTGCTATGCAACTTCATAATAACTGATATACTATTAAAAGCAAATTACGAAACACACCAATCTTCAAAAACAGCTTTATTTAAGTTCAGAGTTCAAAAACAGAAACACTTCTGGCATGTTAAAAGAATACATAACCTATGCTTCTAATAATATCTTCACCCAATTATAGTGTTTGTATATATATATATATATATATATATATATATATATATATATATATATATATAAACACATTTCTGTTAAACAAGTCTATTTACTATAAAACCTTAAAATATGAGAAGACAATGTCAACTACACTGTAACAAGTTGTTTTCTTAAGTAAGACATTTATCAACAACAGGACAACTTGGGCTCATCACATATAAATTTAAACTCTCACTTGTTCTCTATGCATAAAGGCTAAAATACATAAAGTGACTTCACCTGAAAATACACAGCAAGGGAATGGCTTCTGATAGGACTTGTACTCTGGGTTATTTCTGTGTCCTAACTAGTGGTTCACAAGGTTTCATTTTTTACAAACAAATGTGAAAGATAAAAATTACAACATGTATCAAAACGTGTTATAGACCACTTAAATGCTAAAAACTGGATTTTTTATAGATAAACCTGAGAAAATAGGAGGATAATCTTTTTACAACATACAATCCAGTGACAACTTATACCTAAACTTTATTAAAGAACTTTCACAAGGAAAATGACAGCAATCTGATATCTTGAAAATTACAGAATATTCACTACCTTCTATCTGGAGGCCAGCATTTAAAGTCTCAAGTTTTCATAAAACAGGGCAGAGCTAAGCTATGCTTGCAGGTTATTACTATTACTTCGAACTATTTCTAATTAGTAATAAGGGCAGCATGGTCCAGCAAATCCAGTCACTAAAGCCACTGTTAATTTAGCACTAATTGGGTATTATTAACATTACTTTCACTACCTACTGAAATGAAACATGACAGAGGGAGTGAGTATGTAGCTGGGGATCAAAGACGGACAGAAATGGTCAAAGAATAATAGATTGCATTGTTATGAGGAAAATGACAAAGACAGAGTGCGCACACACACACACACACACACACACACACACACACACACACACACACACACACACACACACACACACACACACGTAGCCTCTCTCTCACTCCCTCCCTATAACGTTTACTGACAAATGTGAAAAGAATTCTCAATGTGACATATCAAGGTTCTGTCTTCACACTGCAAGGTTTAGATGTTCTAGGTATGTGTTTACTAGAAATCATTGCTGTTGAAAGACTTGTGTAAGAAGAGAAGAGAAGATCAAAACACCTCTGCCCAGTTCCTTAAGCAGGAAAACAATACTATCTTGGTCACATGGGGGCACCTGGATCAGGACTGGCTCTGTCATGCAAGGCACCTGGATCAGGACTGGCTCTGTCATGCAAAAACTAAGCATTTATGGTATTAACATGTAAAGGAAGGAAGAAAGACAGAGAAAACATTTCCTCCACGGGAAAAGAAAATACTCCCACAGCTATGGCTGTCTTGCTGGGATGTCTAGAGCAGAAGTTTGGAATATGGTGGTTTTATGCAGAGGCAAACAGGAGGGTCTCCTGTATGTCCCGGAGCAATGTGAGTTTGTGGAAGAAATCTGAACTGAAACAACTCTTGAGGACTGGGTGCAGATCTGTGCTGGCATTTTTTTTTTCTTCACAGTATTCTGAGCTAAAAAAGATGTAGTAGGCATGGCCATCATTGCTAGCCTGCACACAGCAGAAAAATGAGTGCCCCCTTGTTTGCTGATGTATTAAGTAACTGTGGTACTCTCCATAACAAGAATGAAGACAACATGCTATAACCTGAAATCGTGAGCATAAACTGATGCGTCTTTTCTTGTCCCTGTTGTTTCAGATGCCTATGCGTGCGCCTAAATCCAGGTCATAAACGTCAAAGGTCATAGTCTAGTCTACCTTGCACTCTGTAAAAGACCTGCCTAAGCTGGACCTCACCTGAGTAGCTCATTCTGCATAGAGGGATGGGAAGAGAGAAGTTTCTGGCATCACTAGTACATCCTTATGAACTGAATGGTGCTACTACCACAGGCTTATGCAAATACAGTTTCAGGTGACTGATGATCCATGGTAGAAGATAAAAATTTTCTGGCCATCCACTTAAGACATTCTTTTATTAATTTAATGATGTCTCCAAAGAGACATCCTTGGGGAGGGGTGGGTGGATGGGGACATAATCCACAGAGAAAAACAGCAGATCTGAGTAAGCTAATTCAAAATAGTCCTCCTTACCCTCAGAATCTGGTGGTGGAGGTGGAGGTTCCCACTTTCTCTTATCAAAATCTATGGAAAGGTAAACAGTTTGGGTTCAGTGCTATCTTCTGTACATCAAAATATTCATGCACTACCTTTGTGCAATTTATAAACACGGGGGCCTCTGAGATCTGGTGGACTGCATATCTGATATCCAGGAATCAGATGTTTTCTCCCTTTTAGAACAAGTAGGTTCTTACTATCTGCCCAAATGATGTTTGACTACTGCATGTCCTTACCATTAACAGCAGGAAAAAGTGACTGGAAGAAGCAGATGAATTATCATCGGTGTTTGTAGTCAAAACTGCAAATTCAACCTCTGACTCGGGCATCTGTGGACTAATATCATGAGTAATGATTCTCTTTCTAACATAAGAGATTTATTCATCTTGGAACTTCTGGAATTTAAGCTATTCAGCCATCAAAGATTGCCCACAAACCATATTTCTACCACTATATCATTTCCAAAATATTAGTGGGGAAAGCAAGGTACTTCAGAGGGGCTTCACCATGGAAATAGGGTGAATGAACCTTTGACTTCAACATCAGAAAAAAAGGAAAGGTGCCACCTAGACAAATAGGACTAGGGTTATCTCTAGCATGCTGTGCACAATATTCAGTGTCCTCATAGTTTGAACATTTGCAAGCTCATGTTCATTTTAGAGACCCATATGTCTCGATGTTTAGAATATTTTTCTGAACCTTTAGAAGTAGCACCAGAATGAGAAACTACAGTTGACAGAGACAGCATCACACTACCTCTGTGTTCAATGCATGGCATAAGATGCTTAGCTTTCTATTATATCTAACTATTTTTTAAAATAGAGCTCATTCCCAAACAAAAAAGGCAATAGAAAGGTGTACATATAGGGAGATTCAACAGCCACAAAACTGCTTGCTGGAGACTTTCTTGGGGACATCATTTACCTTTAAAAGAAACAGGAAAAACTGTACTAACTAGTCTAAATGTTACTATTTAAATAAACTGCTGAGAAAAAAAAACAATACTTAAAATTACTTAGTACTGCAAAGCAAACAGAACTGTTTAGTTCAGGCAGCAAAAAAAAAAGAACAAAGCATGCAAGTTGTTCTCTTTTACGGCTGGGCTTCCCTTTAATGGATGCACCTCACAAATGCAATCTCGTACCATATGGGACATTTAACTGTTCTAATCATTTCATCACAGACTGTAGTCTGTCCTGGCTTTTCAATACAGATAAAGCAATCCTGCAGTAATAATTCTTACAATTTACTTTTTTTAAATTATAAATATGCTTAATTAGTGAGTTAAACTGGTTACAAATCGATGCTTGCTATATACCTAGCTTTTATTTTCACAATGAACAACTGCATACAAATGTTTGATACTGCTGGAATCTTCTGGCTATTCATTTATTTGCATCTGAACACACACAAGCCTAACAGTGAAGTTTTTTTTTTTTCAGTTCAGTTTCTGAAGTGCACTATGCAGTAGTAAAACAAACGCACAGGAATGAAACTGAATCACAGCCATATTTGGAAGAGGCAGAAACTTGACAAAAACTCTACCCACTGCCCCACCCGTTTCAACCAATAAATACGTAGTGCTCCTACCGTTATCACTTATCTGTTTTTTTTTTCCCCCGGACTATCGGGAAATCAAACGGACTGTCTGGTAGTCCAGGAAACACTGGAGAAACTCCGGTATTCTGTTTAAAAAAAGAAACAAATTACCAGAGTTTATTAAATCTACGGATTTACTAGGTATCTGAAACAGGTTAAAGAAGGTGTTCCTCCTTATCTGATGTGACAATGACATTATAAAGTGGGTAGAAAGGGGGGTGAGTGGGTTATGGGAGGTGCTAGGGGTATGATCTTGGTCTGGTTTTTACCACAACGAAAGGTGGCAACCCTAACCGGTCCGCTTTCACAGTTAATCAACAGTTTTGAAGAAACTAAAAACAGTGAAATACATCAAATAAGCAAATGTATAAACGTTGCATTTGTTAAAAAGGTATTTATAATACTGTTCTGGCAACTGGTAGGTTAACTGAAACTATTATATTAGATAAGAATATAGGGTTCGAAAACTCATTCTGAGTAAATGATGACAAGAAGAATACAAAGTATTTGTATACTATTTCCTTCAATGTGCACTTTACAATTTTCCTGAAACAAGGTTTCATTTATGTCTACAATATTATATTTACACTGAAGACAAAAACATATCTGCAGAGAACATGAAGTTTAACTGGAGGACAGATCCATTTTTTTCTCCTATGTAAAACATTAGGCTCAGGGACTTTTGTATACTTCGTCTGAAAGGCTTCATGTAGTAGATTCTTTTGATTAGTCTAACTGGTAATGGTCAAATCACCCAGGATGCCAGTTGAAACAGACAAAAGACTGTTTTGAAAAAACAATCTAAATGCAAAAAGGAAATCTTGAGAGAAACACTAAGCAGTTTGGGAACTATATTTCAGAAATCTATTAGCTCTGAGAATGACTCAAAATACCTGACAAGTATTCCCAAAAACTGAATTTTCTGACAGACACCCTGATCACCTGACAGGTGTCAGCTCGGTTTACTATCATTTTGTCGATCGCAGTTCATGTGACTGACAAAATTTTGACTCTGGCTGTCAGTGAATCAAAAACTCGAAAAAACTGTTGGAACTGACAATAGCGAATGCAATACAGCATTCGCTGTTGTCAGTTCTGACATTTCAATGCAGATTGCACTATAGTGGGGATCAGGAAATGTACTCTTTCCCTCACTATAGTGCGATCCCGGAGTTAGTGCATTTACGTAGCAGGGGGTGTGGGGGGGGCGTAGCCCCCACATGGGGGTACAGGGGGACTTGCCCGACTGCAAACATGTTATTTACTGTGCAACACACAGTAATGGTGTCCCCGGAAGTGTGGTGACTGCTCGAAAATGTCGAAGTCAACATTTATATTCATAGGTTGGTACTAGGCTATTAGCCCTAGGGCCTATACAAGCCTAGACATAACAATTCCCTGGCTATTTCTTCCCACAGTATTTACTTCCTTGGACCCAGTTTTGAGGTTTTGCTTTGACATAACCATGATTCGCTGTTTTGTGATCCGGTTAAATGATAGTAAACCAATAGCCCTATATGTATGTATTAGAATTACTACTTTCTCAAAACCTCTCTTACACACACACACACACACACACACACACACACACACACACACACACACACACACACACCTTAAGTATAAATAAGACATGCTTTACGTGCTTTCAAGACAGCACACATATTTTCGATTTGGATCTGTGCCTTAATTCACATAATCAGATTTTTATTTTTTAAATGTATTTATTTGTTGGACTGGTAAGTGAATGATTATTTTCAAATCTAAGCAATGTAAGGATACAAACAACAAAACAGTTTTTATGTGAAAGCACCAATGGGTTACAAGATTAATAAGATATAATGCCCAAAACACTGAGGTAGACACAAGCTGAAGTACAGCAACAACCTGGAACAGGCAATTTAGGAATGAGTCAAACTGAAATAACAATGACTCATTTACATTTTACGAAACAGCACAATAAAGATGACAGAGTCGACAGCTCTCCTTAACAGTTAAAATGGCAATACTGCACTACGACTTGCTTACATAGTACTAACACGTTTTGCTCTAGGTGATGGCATCTAAGACTGTGGAAACAGTCAGTGCTAACTTAAGTTGGCCAATGCAAAGGAATGTAGACTTGCAGAGGTTGGGACTTTTCTTTGGAAGTCAGTAAATAAACTTTCGTAGATGGCCATGCTTCTGCTTGGTTAACTGAAGTGGTCAAAACCGCTAGACAGCAACTGAGGTGAAGTGGATCTCTGCATGAAAGATAGCAATGATTCACTACACTTGAAAGTATGTTTCTGTCAACTGCAAGATAACTATGTCAGACTTCTCCACCAAAGCACCTCAGCGAGTTCACAATTTAGTATTCATGGGGACATGTTCCATTCTAGGATATACTTCCAGTGATAATATAATATACTCAGGCTTCATGAAAAATTACATACATCAAAACAAGAGGTAAATACCAGTGAATTAAAATGTCATTTGAAAACTAGGCCAACAACTTCAGTGTTTATAACTAACAATAATGATATTAGAATTTTGCTGCATTTCTTGTCTTGAACTGTAAAATACATGTGCAAAAACAAATTAAAGAACTCCAACCTATGTAAGACATGTACAACACATACTCATATATAACAAGCTTCTACTCCATTTATCCTACTCATTTGGAATTTTTTATCAAGGAGAAAGCAAAAAAACACAAAATGGAAAGTCAGTACTTGGGTCAGCTTAAGGAGTAACAAAGCATTCCAATTAGCAGTGCTATTTACACATTCATTTAAAAGAGACTATATACATCAAAATGTGCAAATGTCATGTGAGCCTTTGGATTTCCAACTTGGAAGTGTCTGGTGTTCTGAAGGAACTTGGCACACAACTTTTCTTGGGAGTGCAGTAACTGACTACAGTGTATACAAACTGAAACAGCAAATTTAATGTGGAAAAGCTGTACCAGTACACCTCACTGAAACTCATGATCAAATCTGGTTTGCTTGTCAAAATTACAAACCTAACATCAGTTGGAAAATAATTACAATGTGTTTTCTTTCTAGCCAGACCTTTTAACACACACCTCCCAGAACAGCCATCTCCTCAAGCTAGACAACGGATATATTAAAAAAAAAAAAATTCCCAGTTCAGGAGTTAAAAATATAAGGGGGAGACATACATACAGTCATACAGATATTTAAAATATATACTTTCTTTCTTTATTTTCATGAGCATTTCCATACACAAACAGCTAGACTGCCGCCAAAAAACATATATAGCAGGTTCTTAACTTCATGTGTAATTTCAAATCCAAAGCCTTCACCGATGACAACATGCCAAGAGGATCCAAACTTCTTATCCATTGTCTCTTTGATCATTTTTGCAGCACTCTAAGAAAACAACAAAATATGTGTTAAAACAGAGGGCACTGTCCCTATCAGTGTATGTGTTCAAATGTTTAAATTCCAACATTTAGATGGAATGTATCAACTTTTTAGGATTCTAACATACAAATGCACTACAGAAGTTGTAATGCCAAATCTGTCTCACTGACAACTTGCTATCCATATATACTCTGTTAACTCAAACAACTTGCTATCCATATCATATGTAAATAGACTTTAAGAATGCTTAATAAATTTGATTCTTGGTCCAGAAAAACTCAATCAATAAATAAATGCTAAGCTTGAATCCTGATAATTCTGTAAGAAGCTCCTAGAGATATGACTATTGCAAGAAGCAGCATGAGTGCTAGAACCCATTCACTATAATTTAGAAAAGTACAGTTGTATTAAGAAACCTAAAAGTTATGTACTCTCCATAACTAGGCATCCGTGTTGTCCATTTTCATTCTTCCTCAACACATGGGTTCAGATCCGATCCTCGGATCTGACTCTGCTGCTTACACTAGGCTTAGATCCAATTGTCAAGCTCCTCCCTCTACCTATAATGGCTCAGTCTATTCCAATACCTCAGATCGAGTTTGTTACCATAAGAACCCAAGTGCTACACAGAAACAGGGATAGCTGAAACAAAGAAGGACTCAAACCCAGAAAGTACAGTTGTGTACACTTACCATAAATGTAGATGTTCGAGTGCATTCACTGTTGCAGTCATTACATTTGGGTTATCCTGCTGGCAGGTTGCCCTCAGTTGGCCTGAATTCCAAAGTCTTGGGTCCTGCGTCGGTTGCTGTTGCTTCTTCCTTGACGTTAGGTTGTCAGGGGTATAAAAGATGCAGCCGATGCCATTTTCTTCAGTTTTTCTTGCCCCAGATATCAGGTGCCCCCAAAAGGGCAGGCTAAAAATATGTAAATAAAACATACATGCACCAAAATAAGCTTTATCTTCATCTATATGCAAATACACCACATAGGTTGTAAAGATTAGAGAAGTAAAGATAAGTTCTAGCAAAAATAAGGGGGATGGTGGGAGGGTAACCCGGACTGCAACAGTGAATACAGTCGAATATCTACATTTATGGTAAGTGTACACAACTGTACTATGTTCTTCTTGTTTCACTGTTGCAGTCATTATATTTGGGTTGAGTCCCAAAGCTATGGTTGGGGGGCTGGAGCTAAACAGCATTAGGAGCGGCTAAGAGGCCCTGCAGAACTGCAGTGGCAAAGCCTGCCCTGGATTTAGAGTAAAGAGGCAGATTGTAATATTTTGTAAAGGTATGCACTCAACTCCAAGTAGCAGCCTCTAAAATGTCTTTGGTTGGTACTCCCCTGAGAAACGCTGCAGAAGTGGCTGCAACTCTGGTTGAATGTGGCCTAATGCCCTTAGGCACTGGTTTGCCATGCTGTGAGTAGCAGAATGGAATGCAGTGACCTATCCATTTTGAAATAGTCTGCTTGGAGATAGCCTTTCCTTGTGATGCTGTGGCATATGCCACTAGTAATTGTTCTGACCTTCTGAACACTTTAGTTTTGTCCAAGTAGAATCTAAGTTGTCTGTGTACGTCCAAAGAATGCAGACTTTTCTCCCCCTTGTTCTGTGGATTTGGATAAAAAGTTGGCAAATGAATTGTTTGGTTAAGGGCTACACTGGATATCACCTTAGGCATAAATGTGGGGTTTGTTCTCAGAAAGACCCTTTCTGGATAAAAAATGATAAAGGGTTCCACAGCCATGAGAGCCTGTAGCTCTGAAACTCGTCTTGCAGAAGTTATTGCTAGGAGCAGAGCTGTTTTTCAAGATAAGAACTTTATATCCGCAGTAGCAGCTGGCTCAAAAGGAGCTAAGGTGAGTTTTTCCAAGACATAATTGAGGTTCCATGCAGGTATTGGCGTTCTCCTTGGAGGCCTTAAGTTTCTGGCTCCTCTGAGGTACTGCCTTAATAAAGGATGAGAAAAGAGTGGCAGCTCTGTATTGTAATGAGCTGAAATGGCAGAGGCATGGATTTTAATTGATGAAAAAGATAGGCCTTTGTTCAGCATCTCAGTTAAGTATTGTAAAATCTGAGGAATATTTGGAACAGCTGTATCTGTTCCTTGAGCTTGGTTCCAAGCACAAAATCTTTTCCATTTCCCAGCATAGGATTTTCTAGTACTAGGCCTTCTGGCTTCTAAAATGACATTCATCACAGCTTTACTGAGAGGTGTGGTTTGTATGGCTACATTATCCACCATGCTGCCAGGTTTAGGGTTCTGAGTTGTCTGTGCAGAATCTGATTGTTTTGCTGAGACAGTAGATGAGGTATTTGAGGTAAAGTCCAGGCTGGGCATTGGGACAAGTTCCTTAAGATCGGATACCAGTACTGGTGTGGCCAGTCTGGAGCAATCAGAATCATTTTTGATTTCTCCTGCCTGACCTTTAGGAGTACCTTGGGGAGGAGAGGCAGTGGAGGAAAGGCATATACTGATAGGTTTTGTCCAGTTGAAAGATAAGGCATCCACTTTCCAAGCTTGTCTGTGATAAGTCCTTGTGCAGAATCTTTTTAGTTGATTGTTTTGAGGGGAGGCAAATAAATCTATGTCAGGGCATCCCCATTTCTTTGTTATCATGCTTAAGACTTGTGGATCCAGGTGCCACTCATGGGGATCCATGAGGTTTCTGCTTAGTTCGTCTGCCAGAGTATTGTCCTTTCCTGGCAGGAATTGTGCCTGCAGATGAACTTGGTAAGTCAATGCTGTGTCCCATAAAGCCATGGCTTGTCTGCACAGGAGATAAGAATGAGTGCCCCCCTGCTTGTTTATGTACCACATGACCGTGGTGTTGTCTGTCTTTATCAGTAGTTGTCCCGGATGAAGTAGGTCCTTGAAGGCTGTCAGGGCATTTTGAACAGCTAGCATCTCTTTTTGATTGATATGTAGATGCTTTTGGGTTGAGTGCCAGGTGCCCTGAATGCCTCTTCCTGCCATGTGTGCCCCCAGGCATAATCTGAAACATCCGTCGTTAGGCTCTGCCTGGCTGGGGGTAATGAGAATGGCTGTCCCTTGTTTTGGTGACAAGCCTTTGTCCACCATCGAAATTCCTGTTGCAAGCAGGGAATTAGAGTAATCATTATTTCCAGACTGTGGCAATGTTGTGTCCAGACACTTTTTAGGTACCACTGAATTTTCCTCATATGCAGTCTTGCATATGGAATTAGTAAGATGCAGGATGCCATGAAGCCCAAAGCCTGCAGACTTTTTCTTGCAGATAACTGGGCCTTTGTTGCCATTTACTTGAAATAGGTAGTCAGTTGTCTTTGTTTGTCTGGAGTGAAATAAGCCATCTGGGCAGTTGTATTTAAGCTTGCACCCAGGAATATTATCTCTTGAGAGGGTACTAGTTTTGATTTCTTTTTGTTGACTGTGTACCCTAGGCATGTTAAAAGTCTTATCACAAACGTCAGATGCTGTAGCAGAATGTCCTTGTTCTCTGCTTGTATGAGGCAGTCGTCCAAGTAAGGATATATTTGTATTCCTCTTTGTCTGCAGTAAGCAATTACTGGTGCCAGGCACTTTGTGAAGACCCTGGGCACAGTAGATAAGCCAAAGGGCAGTGCAGAGAATTGGTAATGCTTTGAGCCAGCCTTGAATCTGAGGTATCTTCTGCATGATTGTCTGATTGGGACATGCAGGTATACCTCTCTTAGGTCTAAAGGCACAAGCCAAGCCTTGCTGCCAAGCATGGGTAGAAGCTGTTGTAAAGTCAACATCTTGAATTTTGGTATATCCAGGAAAGTGTTTAGAATAGATAGGTCCAGTATTGGTCTCCATGCTTTGTCCTTTCTGGGTACCAAGGACAGTCGAGTAAAATCCTTGTCCCTAATCTTGCTGTGGCATTTGTTGAATAGCCCTCATGTCCATGAGTGCTGCGACTTGTTTTTGAGCCTCTGTCCATTGATTTTTTGGCAGGTCTGGCCAACCGTTTGCCCTTGGCAGGGTATGGAAATGAAACTTGTAGCCTTGTGACACTATGTCTAGAACTCATTTGTCCTGGGTTATAATGTGCCAATTTTGAGAAAAAAGTGCTAGTTTTCCCCCTAAGGGGAAAAGGCAGGGAAATAAGGGGAACACCCTCACCCTAGCAAACAGACAAGGTAATGGAATAAACACTAACAGAAATCCACAATCAAAGGTAAAAAAAAAAAAAAATGTGGGCCAGGAGGGAAGATTTTAATACTACAACAGTTGTTGTTGTTGTTTGTCTTTTTGGCTTTTCCCGGTTAGGTATCACCACAGCGAAACTCTGGTCCGCTAATGATTGGCAGCAGATCTTTATGCTGCCGAGTTGCCAGCCCAACCTTCAGCGAAGGCACGCCCATTCATGCATGTCTTTGGGAGGCCACTCGAACGTGGGGAGGACATGCAGACTCCACACAGAAGGCACTCCAGCCGAGAATCGAACAGGAAAATCTCTTGCTGTGAGGCAACAACATTACCACTGTACCACCGCAGATTAATACTACTTTTACAGTTAAAGTTAATTACACAAGTGTACTATATTTATCATTATACAACGACTCCCAATTAATATTCAAAAACGATTGGTCAGCGTGCACGTTGTAAATCAGAGTTATAGTAATGGAAAAAGGTCCGGTCGCCCAGACTTTTTCCATTACTGTAACTCTTTTTAACAGCAACGGAGAATGCAAGATCTCCGTTGCTTTTTTTAAAGCTGTCTCGCTATGTTAAACTCCTTCAACATAGCAAGACAGTTTGCAAAATGCAACGGAGATCTTGCTTTCTCCGTTGCTTTTGCCCACAGCTCTGATGTACTGCATAGGCATACGCATGCGCAGTACATCAGAACTGCCGCAGAATTCCAGACAGCTGCGGAAGGGTAGCAAGTAGGCATTGTACAATGCCATTATTTAAGAAAAGTAATTATTTTTTTTCTTAAATAATGTTGTATAATAGCAATAACCCATGCCTGGGTGTGGGTAATGCTGGATTTACCCACGGTTGGCTTTGTTTGGCCACTCGGGCTTCACCCTCGTGACCAAACCACACCAACCATGGGTAAATCCAGCATTACCCACACCCAGGCGTGGGTTATTGCTATATTAGATCGTTTTTATGAATGACTATTACCATAGTTTAGACAGACAAGAAGAGGGAAGAAGGGTTAGAGAACAGTCCTTTCAAAACCTATTCTTGATCTAGAGACTGAATGACTCAGGAAGTATGTGGACTTAAATTCTGAAGTAGGTAAGCCTGCAATAATTTCTACATGTCAGCAAAAGAGATTTGAATGTATGTGCTTGACTACTAACAGTTTTAAGTGTAAACCTTTTTTTTCAAGTCTGTCAAATTTTCTTCCATCCTTATCTAAGGGAACCAGATTTGATGCAGCCACATGTTTAGACTCAGTGTTTTTTGACAGTGAAATAACAGAATGGTTAGCACTGGGGTTATGGAAAAGGTACTTATGAGATTGAGGTATTTTGTAAAGTTTACCTGGTTTCCAAAGAGCAGATGCCTATCAGGAGAAGTACTTGCAGCATTAAAGGCATCCTCAACTGCTACAATAACTGGGGGCATAGCCAGTGGTTTGAGAGATTCTACCTGTACCAGGTCATAAAACTTCTGTTGTTTAACTGAGAGCATAAGCAAATATTTGAAAAAACAAAACTTTTGTCATTCCAACAGTATCAGAGTAAGACAATTCCTCCACAATAGAATCTGAAGAAATATTTTCTTCAGATTCTGAATCTCAGTTTTCGGTTGAAGAGACTTGGAGAAACAATATAATCTAACCTCTCTAACATCACAATCTGATTCTTTATCAAAGTAAAAGTAGATTTCTTCCTTTTTCAAAGTGCAGAGGCTGATAAAGCAGATGAAGTGATCAAAAGAGCTTAAAAAGATGTTCAACAAAGGAGAACCATTGCTTTTTAGCTTTTTTGAAGTAGTGGTAGAGGTAGTAAAAGGTATTGCACCTTCTGAGTCATTTTTTTGGAGACTCAAAAGAGAAAGAGACGAAGGCCTACCACTGGTTGCCAAGTACCTTTGTAGAAGACAGTCATTCTCACCAATCTAATCAAATGTGATTCTCCCATCTCCACACTGACTTTATGACTGACCCTGGAGGAAGTCTTAGACTCCAGACCTTTAGTAGCTTTTCAAGTAGAAACTCCAAAGGGGTCAGAAGTAGCCAATGAGCAATAAGAGGGCAAAAATATGGCCGCAGAGGAGTCAACCATCAAGAGCCAGGGAAGACAGGATGCTGAAAGAACATTGCTAAAACCACTGTAAGAACTTTTCTCTTCCTGGCAACCACAACAGGGACATTCAAGATAACAGCAATACCATTCATAGCAGGCTTAGTAAGGGCCTGATCTTCCTAGAAACACACAACAACTGGAACGCCCACAGAGATATTTTACTAAATGGATACAAGGAATGGATTTTACTAAATGGATACAAGGAATGGGCACTCCCATCAGCAATCTCTGATGGAAGATAGGGATACTGATGCAGGGGGCATAGTTCAAAGGTGTGAAAGGATGGGACATGGCTGAACTGCTGTGCAGGAAGTGTAAAATGCCAGACATCCCCACTGCATGCCCACCCCTTGTTCCACATAATGTAATGGGTGGGGAAACAGGTGGGTTAATCAGTAACACGCCAGACAATGAGATCCCACCATAGACACCCTTAGGTTCCATGACCAGCCCCAGCAAAGGGTGTAGGGAGAGCTGTTAAGACTTACACTGGATGAGGGTACGGGGTAGCAGGATATGGGATCATGCAAGGGAGTGATAAAGAAGTAAAGAAATAAAGGTTCTGTCTTCCTCAATGGAGGAAGTGGCAGCTATCTCATACCAGTGGGTCTAAACACTGACTACCATGTGCAACTATATAAATCTGATATTACTTCATGACATTGAATCCTAACAATAAAGACAGCAAATACGAATAACATGAAGACTAAGCATGCCAATACCTATGTACAAACAATATTTGAGCTTATATAGATAAAAGAAAAACAGAAAGGACAATGTGAAGGCATTTACTCTGCTTCAAAAGTCTTTCCTTCAAAGATGTTAAAGTACTCAGCTGTACCATCTAACTTTGGCTTGGATACTTCCAGTTGAAAAATAAATGCAAAGATTCTCAGAATAACAAGCAGCACCATAACTGATTAATAAAGGATGGTGTGCATCCTAACATAGGTTCCCCAAAACAAAATCCATCTCTTCCTATAAATGTTTGTGTATGGGTGTAGGGCCATTTCTGATTCTAAATTAAGCATCTTCAGATGTCTGGATGGTGGTCCAGGCTACAGCTACATCCAAGTCTTAGAGATGGGCATTTACAAATACATGTTAGAAGAAACAGTTTCCTAGCAGAGTATTTTTAGTTGGTGTCTTTTTATATTTGTAATACCAAAAAAGTAACGGGCAAGACACTTCAAGAAAGTCTGACACAGGAAGCTCATTTCCTTTATGTGACCAACACAAAGGGCTAATATAACTTTCTGATGCCATTAGTTTTGTTTATGTAACACCACATCTGCATGTGTATATGCAATGCAACATAATACATACTACAGTATTTCAATCTGTTTGTCTTATTGCAGGAAAAAGACTCATAGTTGTACAGAGCATCTCAAAGTGACAAATGAAACCATACTAACCAAAGGTTTAGGATTAGTTGAGAGAGAAACTATTGATGTTGAAGACTGTTTAAGAAGACTGGCACATCTAGGCCTGTAACAGAGTAAGTCATTTCACTGAACTTACAGTTATCTAGAAAATAGTTTATGAGGACAAAATCCTCAGTCCCAATAAAACCAGAAAAGAATGCTGAAATTATTTATACACAAAGCTTTACATGCCAAATAAAACAGTTGCCCTACCATTACAAAACAAACTTACGCAAACATACAAATAATACCACAAGTGTAGACTCTATGAAAAGATCACTTTTGAAGGATTCATAAGTATTTTTTGCTTGGGTTCATCTGCTGCTGGCTTGTAGCATATCTGCTGTCAATGCCTACATCATTTGGCAGGCTCCTTTGTGTGGTCCACAACAAGAGGTCCGCCATTCTAGGAGAGTCTCTGCACATGGATGCCTCAGATCCATGTATAGGCACTAGGGGTTGCACCTGCTAGGCAGTGCAGAGCAGGAAGGGCCAGGAGAGGTAATTTCACACTGTGGCTCAATAAAGATTTTATTCTTTGCCCTATAACCCTTGCATAGCAAGTCAACAATATGTTAGGCTAAAAAGTTTATAATATGTGGTATGAGGACATTTAGAAAAATCACATCTTCTCATCCTTTCCCAGCATGCTCAGGTGATCATTCTAAGGCATAGCTTAAACCAGGTGTCAACAACAGACCTATCCAGCACACTCCTTCCCATCCCAGGACAGGCATTCCCATCCTGGGCAGCATGGAATGCCAAATGGCCAGCATGAAATGTCAAGTGCCTGAACTTGGGTCACCTAAGCTACTGACCTTTATTTACCGGCGCCTGCTCAAATGTTAGCAAGGTGGGCATCTGGCAAAATAGCCATTGGAGATGCAAATTCCATAATGAGCATTATTTTCATTTGGTGTGGGTTTACCAAAATATAAGACAAATTTGGGAGTAGAGTTATTACTAGTATTTGTGATGCAACAAGTATTAATTTACCTGAAAAACATGAAGGGAAATGTTGGTTGTTATGTATTAACCAAGCTGGTTTAATAATCCTAAAATCAATTGTCAGCTGGATCAAGAATGTTACAACTACTTTATTAACTTTTCTTTTTTAGCATTAGAAAATGCTTTCAGAAGATTGGGTTAGAAATGTTCTGTTTTAATTACAAATTAAAGAACTGGTACATTAAACTGGATATGAAACTGTGAAAAGAATACTAGAACATATGTTTCTTCAGTTTAAAAAGAAAATTTAAACAGTGTTTCTCAAATGTCAGTATTTAGTTGATCAGCAATGTTATATTTGTGTATGTTTAAATTATATGTAAAATGTTTGTAGTATCAATAAGACTCGGTTGGAATGATCCTCATGTCATGTGATGCTGGTATTTAAGCCATAAAAATATGATGGTTTAAAAAAAAAAAAAAGAATAAGCACTTGTTGAACCCATCCACCATACTAGACTCAATAACAAGAGAAAGAAAAGCCATGTGCTGTAGTTTCCTGTATTTGTACCATGCAGCAAAAACATGACAAATGGGGATCTGAAATTTTCTCCAAAACTGTTTTGAAAACATGTGAATAACTTTGCAAAATGCAACTAGCAAAAATGTAATGAAAGTTATTTCTAGGATGCATGACTGGGTTCCCAAACAACTGGTTCCACAAAAGGGCTAAATTAATATTTTATGTTGTACCAACTCAAACAGGAATTAAAATAATTTTGGGGGGAAGGGAATGAATGGACAAAAATACTCTGGCCAATTTAAGGTGCACGACAATTAAATACTTGCCATAATGAAAGAGCTTCATGAGCCATAACTGTCCACATCTATCAACAGGACAAGTTACCACAGGCACTAGTTAGCATAGCACCCAAAACTTTTTCAGGCTTTAAATCCTCTCTATTTCCCATAATGCTGTCTGCTCCTTTCTACAGGTTGGAGTACACCCCTAAACAGTAAGTGAAAATGCACAATGCACAACTAGGCCCCTAAAATCCCTCCTTGTCCCTTCTGTCAAGGGTGAGGAAGGTGGGAGGGAATGCTGAAGGGATCATAAATATCTGCCATTATAGTAAATATCTTTTTCAATGCATGGGTACCGGATCTGACACCAGCCGCATACACTAGACTCGGGACCCAACTCTCGAGCTCCTCCCTCTACCCACAATGTCCCAGTCAACCAACAATATCTCAGACTGAGTTTGTTGCCTTATAGATCCTAAGATAGAACAGATAGAAGGAAAGAACAACAATGCTGGGGCTCAAACCTGGAGCAAAATGTTCCATAATATCTAAGAGGTCACTCCAGATGATGAAAGGAAGGGAGAAGGAGGGTAGGAAGTTGAGGAAGAATGAAAATGGACGACACAGATCCGTAGTTATGGTGAGTATATAACCTTAGTACCTGATGTTGTCCTTTTCATTCTTCCTCAATGTGTGGGACAGAGTCCACAGCTACGTGAATCTTAGGTGGCCCTCACAGATATTCCAGAGAACTACTGAACCAAAAGTAGCTACGCTTCTGGAGATCAAATCTAGTTTGTAATGAGCAATAAAGATATGAGCATTACACCAAGTAACTGCTGCACTAATATCATCAATGGAAGTTCTAGACCAGAAGGCAGAAGAAGTTGCCAGGGATCTAAAAGAATGTGCTTTAGGGAGCTTTTGTAGATCAAAGTGCATATGTACCTTTAAGAAGCTTTCCAGTGAGCTAGCACGTGTATATAAATACTGAGGACATGCAAGCAAGACTGCCATTTTGTAGTGAGCTGCAGTGGTGTAAGCATGTATGTATGTGTAATAGTCAGTCAGTTAGTTCATTTATATTTTATGTTATTGCTATCAATCCTGATGTGTTTGTATGTAATAAAGTATTCAAGTGAACACCCAAGCCTCTTTGTCTTAACTAGCTACATAAGTTGAGCGACATGGTGTCAGAATGGGATCCAAAGTCAAGACCACGAGGAACACCGTTAAAGTTGGAGGAATATACAGGAGTGGATCATCCCTACTGCTCAAGCGACTTGCAAAACTGGTGAGAAATTTCAGGTACTAAAACTCGCTTAAATTATTTTTTATTGAACAAATATAAAATGAAGCAATCAGAATGCTCAAAATGAATTTCGAGTTAAACAAAATGTCCAAAACTGCGACATATTGATAAAAATATTCAAAATAGATACGAAAATGTTTGAAATGGCATCCGAATCACATAAAATGTACAAAACAAGGAAAAATTACCGTATTTTTTCGCTATGTGCTATTTTTTCATACTAACTAAAGCTATTCAAAATATCTCAAGTGTACAAAGTGTTTGCAAGTTTTCGCAGTATTACAGTGCAGTTATTTTGCAAAATTCAGCCATTTCAAAAAATATTTTGTAAAGTACAGTCTTTCCAAGAGATTATTGTGCATTTGAATGTTGTTACAAGTACCTGGTGTATGTGCATGTTCGTACATAATTACAAGGGCCATATTTTGCATTGCATTTAAGCATAATTTGTTGGCATGGCAGAAGTATTTCACAGACATGCTCCATTCGTATTTGATAATACTGCAGAAAATTGGAGAGTTTTTGAGCAAGAGCACAATATTTTCATACAGGCTGCATTTTCTGACAAAGATGCACATACAGAGGCATTTATTCTGCTTAAATTAGAAGGTTCAGAAGCCATTAAAAGAGAATGTTCATTTGTGCATCTATCTGTTGTGTATGCAGCAGAGGGGGGAAACCGCCATATAGTGGTACCAGCTGAAATGGGGGAAGACCTAGAGTGATTAAAACGTAAATTTAGAGAAATGTGTGACCCCCAAATGAATATTACGATGGAAAGGCACATATTTTACACAAGAGATCAAAAGCCTGTGAAACCTTTGCAGCATATATAACAGACTTGATAAATAAGGCTAAAGTGTGCAGATTTGGTAATTTAAGGAATGAATTGATAAAAGACAGGTTTGTGTGCGGTATTAAAGATGATGCAGTGAGAAAGATTTTGCTTTAAGACAGTGATTTAACTTTGAATAAGGCCACAGAGATTTGTCAAATACATGAGCTCACAGAGAAGCACACAAACATGCTTACAAATGAGAAATGCATGCTTGCAAGCACCTTCCAAAGTTAGTGTCGATAGCATGCAGCACATGGCTAGATGATACAGACCTAAGGGTATGGTGCTTCACTGAAACCCAGAACCTTTTTAGCAAATTCCAGGGAGTGTTCTGTAAAGCAGACATGTTCACTGAAGCACAAGGGTGAGTCAGCAAACTCAAAGCATGTGCTCTCACCTAGCCTCATACTCAACTGTTGCAACTGTGGTGGAAATAGTCTAAAAGAAAAAAATGCTTAGGTTTTGGTCAGCAGTGCCACAAATGTAAAAAGTGAAATAATTTTCAAAGGTTTTGTAAATCAAAAGAGGTTCATTCTTTTATTAAAAAAGAACATTCAAAGAGACAAGTTGATCAATTAGAAAGCTGTGACCCTAATTTTTATGTTGATGGTTTGTCTGTGCTTGGTGAAACAGTCAATGCAGTAGATTTGTGGGAAAAGAATGAAGTATTTTGTACTGCTCAGACTAATGGGAAACCCACAGAGCTCAAAGTTGATACTGGTTCAAAGTGCAATGTTATGTCAGCAGACACACTTGCCAGAGTAAAGCTGGTGAGAAGCTTGATTTGGCGAAGTGCACAAAGCTTGTTGCTTATGGTGGTGAAGAAATTCATACCGAAGGCTCAGAAGTACTTTCAAGTTACTCTGCCGGGAACAACTACAACTTGCAATTTTATGCAATCAAAAGGCACATACAGTTATTATTAAGCCTCACATACAGTTTGAAAATTGGACTGCTTTCATTTAATAAGAAAATCCACCATGTAAACTTGAAAGACAACTGTTCTAATTTCACCCAGAATATTTTCTCTGCCTATGCTGATATTTTCGAAGACAAACTAGGCAAACTCCCAGTTGTGTACTCCATGAAGTTAGACCCTGAAGTCAGCCCAGTCATCAGACCAGCAAGGAAAGTTCCAGTACCTATGCAGTGTAGAGTCAAAGCAGAGCTAGACAGAATAGTGCAACAAGGAGAACTGTCCAGTAGAAGAACCAACTGAATGGTTATCCTCCATGGTAGTAGCTGATACGAAAAGCTCAGATGATATCAGAATATATATCAATCCACGAGACTTGAATAAAGCACTAAAATGACATCATCCAATGAGTACAGTCAAAGAAGTTGTTGCTCTTATGCCAAATGACACTGTTTTTTCTGTCTTAGATGCAAAAAGTTCATTTTGGCAAATTTTGCCTGACCGAAAATCTTCATTGTTAACCACTTTCAGTACTCCATTTGTCAGGTACAGATTTTTGACAGTGCCATTTTAAATTCTGCCAGTGAAGTCTTTAAATTCTGCCAGTGAAGTCTTTCAGCATGCAATGGAACAAATTTTTTTCTGGCAATCCATGCCCTATTATAGTAGATGATATTCTTGAAGGAGGTAATGGTGAAGTCAAACATGATAGAAACCTCAGGAAAGTTCTACATCGAGCTTGTGAAGTGAATCCTCAGAAGTTTAGATTCAGGCTACGTGAAGTTACTTATGTTGGTCATTTGTTTACTGGTTCAGGCTTACGACCAGATGCTTCCAAGCAAACAGCAATGTTTGAGATGCCAGCCCTACAACGTTTTCTTGGCATGGTTAACTATCCAGGCAAGTTCATTCCAGATATGAGCCAACTTTCAGCACTGTTAAGAGAGCTGACATGCAAAGATGTATCCTGGTACTGGTTAGAACACCACCAAAGGGCATTTGATGTCCTGAAACAGAACTGCCAGTCCACCTACTTTAAGATACTATGATGTTCACAAACCAGTATAACTCTTCATTGTGATGCTTCTAAATTTGGTATTGGTGCAGTCATTCTTCAAGAGGGTAGACCAGTAGCCTATGCTTCGAGAACTTTGCTCAGTTAGAGAAAGAACTCTTGGCAATTGTGTTTGCATGTTTTAAGTTCCATGATTATATTTATGGCTGACCTATTCAAATTGAGGCTCACCACCAACCTCTAATCACTATTTTGAGAAAGCCTATGCACACAGCTCATGTGAGACTGCAAAGCATGATGTTGAAATTGCAAAAGTATAATTTCAATTTTGTTTACACAAAAGGCAAACTTCTTTATCTTGCTTGTACTTTATCCAGATCACCCAGAAAAAACACTGGACACCATGAAAATGAGAAACCTGATTTTGAAGTCATGGAAGTGAGAAATTTTTCTTCCACAAGTCTTGATGAGCTTAAAATTCATATAGCTTCAGGTCCAGTTCTACAGAAGCTCAACCACTTTATCAGTTGAGGATGGCCATCAAAGCAATGTTGTTTACCACTAGAAGTGCAACCATATTTTCCCTACACAGATGAGATTTTGTCTGACAATGGTATCATCACGAAAGGTCCAAAAGTGACTGTTCCAAAATCCTTGCTACAAGAGTATATTAACATCTTGCATCATGGCCGCCCAGGAACTGACTATACCAAAAGAAGGGAGAGAGGACTAGTATTTTGTCCTTCTATGTCAAGAGATTTTGAGAGAGCACTTTCATCTTGTTCTGTTTGTAATAGTACTAAACCGCATCAACAGAAAGAACCACGTCAGCTAAACCAGACTCCTGTACAACACTGGTCAACAGTAGGTACAGATATTTTTGAGTGGAATGGTCAGCATTATTTGGTATTAGTAGACTCTTATTCAAATTGGTTCAAGATTAACCTCCTCCCTAATCTCACGACCAGTACTGTCATAACTAAGTTGAAGAGACATTTTCTATCCATGGTAGTCCACACAAATTTATTTTTGACAACGGTGCACAGTTTACAAGCCATCAGTTCAAGAGATTTACTGAAGCATGGTACTTTATTCGCATTTATATCATGTTATCGAAAGATGAAAATAGCTAATGCTATTTCATAGAACGTAAAATATCGAAACCACATAATATCAAACATTCAGAACAATGAATTTTTTTCCTTGGGAAAATATTCGCTATTCCGAAACACATACACACAACACAAGCACACCTAAAAAACATCAATACACACACATACACTTATAATCCTACAACTAATCCTACACTAAACTATACATACACTACTATCTATCCACTTACCTTAAACCAAACCCTAACCCTAAGGTGCGTCACTATCGCACACTCACCTAACCCGCACCCTAACCCTAACTCTAACTCACCTAACCCGCAACCTAACCCTAACAACCACCCAATCCCACTTACCTGAACCCGACCTGTAAATCTCCACCACAGCGCTGAAAATAGTGAAGCCATAGAACCAGACAACTGAATTCTTTCCCTAGGAAAGAATTTTGTGTTCTGCAGCTTCGCTATTTTTAGCATTCGATTAAAATGGGTCGATATTCGAACATTCAAAGTTTTAAAACTTCGATGTTCTGATATAGACCCCTTTATTCATGTTACCCACAGTCAAATGGTTTGGCAGAACGTGCAATTCAAAGTGCAAAACAGCCATTAGAGAAGTCGAAACAAAACAATACTGATGTTTTTCTAAATCTCCTGAATCTCACAAAAACATTCCTCATGATAATCATCTTGGTTTGCCTGCTCAAAGACTTATGTCGAGACAAACCAGAACCACACTAACAATTGGTAGCAATTTGCTGGTTCCATGTGCTAAGAACAACAAAGCAGTGAAAGCTCAACTCCTGAAAAAGCGTTTGTCCCAGAAGTCCTATTATGATAAGACGAGCAAACTGCTCAACCCATAACAATAAGGGGAGATAAGTCAGGATGCAGACAGCAAAAGGTTTTGATCGGATTGGAGTTGTGAAAAGTTGATGTCCAGAGCTGACATTGTACACTGTGGAATCACAAGGAATAGAATTTAGATGGAATCAGAAACATTTAGTATCGGTGTCTGAGCCAGTATTGTAGCATCTTGCCTGTTATAAAGACTCTACCTCTCAGAATGACTTATCCAATGTTCCAGAGGACATTTCAGCAGATATTCCTGTTCATGAAAATATCCCCAACAGTTCTAAAGCAGATCATTCACCAATGACTGTCCCTGTTACTAAACCCATTCCTAACTGCTCTATTACTAGATCAGGTTGCATTTCCAGACCTTGTTCCAGATACATGGCAACTTGGACATGAATGTTATTTATTCCTTACTGTCTGTATAATTTGCATGCCTATTCAAATGTCATTATCATTGCAAGACAGCTCAGTAAAGGATGTAGATCAGAGTGTGTATGTACCTTTAAGAAGCTTTCCAGTGAGCTAGCACATAAAAGCAAGACTGCCATTTTCTAGTGAGCTGCAGTGGTGTAAGCATGTATGTATATGTAGTAGTCAGCTAGGCCGTTCGTTTATATTTTATGTTGCTGCTATCAATCCTGATGTATTTGTATGTAATAAATACTTTTGGTAAGAAGGATGGATTGGTTGATAAAGTAAATCTATCTTTGTAGAAAACAATATAATGGGATTTGGAAGATAGAGCCTGCAGTTCAGAATTCACCTTGCAGATGTAATAGCTACTAGGAATGCTATTTTCCACGACAAGAATTTTAAATCAGATGTGGCTGATGGTTCAAAAGGTTGTTGGGTCAACTCCTGAAGTACAACTGTCAAATCCCAAGGAGGTGAAGGATCTTTCACTGGAGGTCTAAGTAAGAAGGTAATTTCTAGAAAACCCTTTCACAATTTGGAAGTAGCTAAAGAGGAATCCTTTCCTCCAGAATTTCAGAATGAATATTAGATATGGCAGCTAATTGTACTTTGACTGTAGAAAAACAAGCACCTTCCTGAAAAATACATGTTAAAAATTCCAGGACCGAAGGTATTGGAGCAGTGAAAGGGTCAGTTTCCTTCAGAAGAGCCCAAATTGAAATTTTTTCCCATTTACTCCTGTATATCTTCCTTGTAGAAGCTTTCTGGGAAGATAGAAAAAGAAGTTATGTACTCACCATAATGTTCCATGTTGGTAGTCCATCTCACCCTTCATTTTTACATATGGGTTCGGAGCCGAGACTCGGACGATTTACAAGCTCAAAGACTTCTGGTTGGCTTGTGGCTAAGCAGGTATCCCATGGTGCACCAGTGCAATCCCCAGATCTTGTTTGCTGCTCGCTAGAAACAGAAAACCCCCTAACCAACAAACCAATACTAAAGGGTCACCAACCAAGACAATCAAATTATTACCTCCAGATCTTCCAGGATGGGGGCAGGAGGGCGGGTTGGTAAAAATCAAGGGTGAGATGGACTACCAACATGGAACATTATGGTGAGTACATAAGTTCTTTATGTTAGGTAGTCCAATCTCACCTTCATTTTTACATATGGGACAGCATTCCTAGCACCTTATTCTTGGGTGGCTCACTGGAAAATACTCCTGAGCACCATGGAGCCAAAGGATGCTCTACCCCTGGATGCCAAATCCAACTTATAATGTGTAATAAAGGTGTGAGGGGTAGCCTACGTAGCTGCTGCACAAATATGATCAAGTGGTACCCTGGCTTGAAAGGCTGCAGAGGTAGACAGAGACCTGATAGAGTGAGCCTTGATCCTGCCCTGTGAATTGTAGATGAAGGCTATGCAACTAGAAATCCAATTAGACAATGTCACCTTAGAAACTGGTAAGCCCAATCTGGAGTCGGAAAAAGAAATGAATAACTGGTCTGACTTCCGAAATTCTTTGGTCCGTTGCAAATAAAACCGTAGCTGTCTATGAACGTCCAGCTGGTGGAAACGATATTCAGCTGCATTACAGTGATTGGAAAAGAAAATTAGAAGCTCAATGGACTCATTTAAGGTGGCATTAGAACAAACTTTGGAAACAAATGAAGGATTGGTACGTAAAGATACCCTGTCTTTATGAAAGATTAAATAAGGTGGCTTAATAGACAGGGCTTGTAGCTCAGATACACATCTGGCTGACGTAATAGCTACTAAAAAAAAGTACAGTTTTGTACCTACCATAAATGTAGATGTTCGGGGATCCACATTGCTGCAGTCATAACCTATGGGTAGTCCGCTGTCCTCGGTCGGCCCGAATACCAAAGGGTTAGGCTGGCGTCGGTCATAGTCGCCTAGAGCTGACGTCAGTACGTAGTAGTACTTAAGCGCATGACCGACGCCATATCCTCAGTCTTTCTTGCCCCAGATGTCAGAAGGCCCAAAAAGGAAAGGCCAGAGCCAAAATAGTAAACACCCAACAACCTCCAGTGAGTAAATAAAGAGTATCCCAAAAAGAATAACAGCAACCACAACCTATAGAGGGGAAGGAGGGAGGGAAAATAGGACTGCAGCAATGTGGATCCTCGAACATCTACATTTATGGTAGGTACAAAACTGTACTATGTTCTTGTCCCGACATTGCTGCATTCATAACCTATGGGTAGAGTCCCAAAGCAAAGGAAAAGGGAGGCTGGCAAACTAAATAGCATTAGGAGCTGCTAACATGCCCTGTAATACTGCAGTGGCAAACCCAGCCCTAGACTTGGAATAAAGAGGGAGATGGTAATGCTTAGTAAAAGTGTGTACTGAACTCCAAGTAGCTGCCTCCAAAATATCCTTAGTAGCTACCCCCCTCAAAAAGGCAGTAGAAGTGGCAGTAGCCCTAGTAGAATGAGGTCTGATCCCAACAGGAACACTCTTCCCATGATTAGAATAACAAAAAGCAATACAATGACCAATCCACTTAGAAATAGTTTGCTTTGAAACAGCTTTCCCTTGTGAACCCAAAGCAAAGGAAATAAATAACTGTTGAGTCTGCCTGAACTCTTTAGTTCTGCTCAAATAATACCGTAGCTGCCTGTGAATGTCCAAAGAATGCAAGACTTTTTCCCCCTTATTTTGGGGATCAGCATAAAAAGTAGGCAAATTTATAGACTGGTTCAAGGCCACATTAGAAATCACTTTAGGCATAAAAGTAGGGTTAGTACACAAAGAAACTCTATCCTTATGGAATATCAAAAAAGGTTCCACTGCCATGAGTGCCTGCAATTCAGATACCCTTCTAGCAGAAGTAATGGCCAACAAAAAAGCAGTTTTCCAAGACAAAAACTTCAACTCAGACATAGCTGCAGGTTCAAAAGGAGGAAAAGTAAGCTTCTCCAACACAAAATTGAGATCCCAGGAAGGAGTAGGAGCTCTACGTGGGGGTCTTATATTCTTTGCCCCTCTAAGAAACTGTTTAAACAAAGGGTGAGAAAATAAAGGAGGGTCACAATCATAGTGAGCAGAAATAGCTGCAGCATGAACCTTCACAGAAGAAAATGACAAACCCTTGTCCAGTAATTCAGTAAGATACTGTAGTGCAAAGCTCAAATTAGGTAGTGAAACATCAAAGCCCTTTGCTGTGCTCCAAAGAAAAAATCTCCTCCATTTATCAGCATAAACCTTTCGAGTACTAGGCCGCCTGGCTTCCAAAATGACATCTAAAACTTGTTGAGGAAGCTGAGGCCCCACCGGCTCTAAAACAGAATACGCCAGGCTGTTAGATGCAGGGACTGCAACCTGACATTGAGAAAATGATTGTTTGACTGGGATAACAAGTGAGGAATCTGTGGCAAGGGCCAAGGGGGCTCGTGAATTAAACTCCTCAGCAGAGGATACCAATGCTGACGTGGCCAATCTGGTGCTATTAGAATCATGCAAGGCTTGTCCCGCCTGACTTTCAAGAGTACCTTGGGAAGAAGAGGCAGAGGGGGGAAAGCATAGACGTGAAGGTTGTTCCAAGTGAAAGATAGAGCATCCACTTTCCAAGCTTTTGGGTGGAACAGCTTTGTGCAAAATTTTGGTAGTTGGAAATTCAGTGGAGAAGCGAACAGATCTATGTCTGGAGTTCCCCAAGCCACAGTTAACTGATGAAATACCTGAGGGTCCAATTTCCACTCGTGGGGATCCACAATTTGTCTGCTCAATACATCTGCTAGGGAGTTCTGTGCTCCTGGCAGAAACCGTGCTTGAAGATTGATGTGCAAATTCAGAGCAGTCTCCCACAATATCATTGCTTGTCTGCAAAGAGGGTAAGAATGGGTTCCCCCCTGCTTGTTGATGTACCACATGACAGTAGTGTTGTCTGTTCGAATCAACACCTGTCCCGGCTGGAGTAGGTCCTTGAAGGCCATCAAGGCAAATTGGACTGCTAACATCTCCTTCATGTTGATATGCAAATGTAGTAGTTTGGGAGGCCACATGTCTTGTATCCATTTCCCATTGAAGTGAGCACCCCAAGCCAAGTCCGAGGCATCCGTCGTTAAGATCTGACTCGCCTCTGGTTGGGTCACAGAGAGTCCCTTGTTTAGGTGACATTCCTGAGCCCACCACAAGAATTCCTTCTGGATGCAAGGTATTATCCGAATGACAGTGTCCAAATCGTGGCAGTGCTGAGTCCATACACTTTTGAGATACCATTGTAACTTCCTCATATGCAGTTTGGCATTGGGAAGTACTAGAATGCAAGATGCCATGAACCCCAAGGCTTGAAGGACTATCCTTGCAGTCAGCCTGGACATTACTGATAACTGCTGGAAGTATAGATGAAGATTTCTTTGTTTGTCCGGGGTCAGAAATGCCATCTGAGAAGCTGTGTTCAGTCTCACACCCAGGAAGCACATGTCCTGAGAGGGCACTAGACTGGACTTTATTTCGTTCACAGAATACCCTAGGCACCTTAAAACTGCCATTACATACTGGAGATGTTGAAGTAACTTGTCTTTGTCTTGAGCAAGAATCAGGCAATCGTCCAGATAAGGATAAATTTGTATTCCCCTCTGTCTGAAGAAAGCAATCACCGGAGCCAGAACTTTTGTGAACACCCTGGGCGCAGTAGATAAGCCAAAGGGCAATGCAGAGAACTGATAATGAGAAGTACCATCCCGAAATCTCAGGAATCTCCTGCAGCTGGGCCTGATAGGGATGTGAAGATAGGCCTCTTTGAGATCCAGGGTTACCATCCAGTGATCTTTGCCTAGCATAGGCAGAAGTTGTTGTAATGTTAACATCTTGAACTTTGGAATGTCTAGGAAGGTATTGAGAACAGACAAATCCAGAATTGGCCTCCAAGTGTTTCCTTTCTTTGGCACTAAGAAAAGACGGGAATAAAATCCTAGGCCTACTTCTGACGGAGGAACCACCTGAATTGCACCTATCTGCAACAGCAAGGAAATTTGTTCCTGAGCCTCCAGCCTTTGCTGAGGAGGCACATCCGGCATGCCTTTGAAAGGAGGAAAAGTGCGAAAATAAAACTTGTAACCTCGATTTATTATATCCACACACCCATTTGTCCTGGGTGACCAAATGTCTGATTGTATCTCAATCGTCCCTGGAAGAAGAAGGTCCTGAAGTGCTTGCAATGCCAGAAGCACCACCCTCATCTCCAGAACACTGATATGTAAATGAGCCTCGTATTCTTGCCATGTGCCATGGACAGTCCTGCCAAGATAATGCCCCCCCACCGACCTGGGAGGCATCCGTGGTCACAGTGGCAACGGGTTGGACAGGAACAAAGGGAGCTCCTGTGAACAACTGTTTGGGGGTTATCCACCAGTGAAGGTTCTTTTAACATGATTCCATCAGCAGGATAGGGTGACTCAGTGGTAGATACTGGAATGACCACTGGGAAGACAGGAGCCATTGGAGGATTCTCATGTGCAACCTGGCTAAAGGTATTAACAGAATGGCTGAGGCCATCATACTGAGAAGTTGAAGAACCCATTTTGCTTTGACTTTCCAAAGCGGAAGAAGACGCTGAACTTGTGAGATGAGGTTTTGTGCCTTTCAGCGGGGAGACGAACTGTCATATCCATTGTGTCTACCTCTGCGCCTATAAAAATCACAGATTTTGAGGGCAGTAATGCAGATTTTTTCCAGTTTATGGAGATCCCTAGTTGAGCACAAAGTTGAATGGTGGCGTCCCTGTTTTGGATGAGTAGATGCCTGGTGGGGGTGGTAAGGAGCCAGTCGTCCAAATACGGAAACACCTGGAATCCCTGATGTCTCAAGTGAGCTGTCACTACTGCCATGCATTTGGTGAACACCCTGGGGGCTATGGTGAGACCAAAGGGCAGAGCACAAAACTGGTAATAACTGGCTCCCAGCCGGAAGCGCAGATATCTCCTTGACACCTTGTCCATTTTTATATGGTAGTAGGCGTCTTGGAGATCCAGAGAGCACATCCAATAGTCTTTCCCTAACAACGGGAGTATCAACTGCAGTGTGACCATCCAAAACTTGTCCTTCTTCACAGATTCGTTTAATCTACTGAGGTCCAAAGTTGGCCTCCAGTCTCCGGTTCATTTTGGGACTAAAAAGAACCTGTAGTAAGTTCCAGATCCTGTCTGGTCTGCTGGGACGGGATGGATGACTCTTTTTAAGAGCAATTTGTTGATCTTCACAGTTGCCTGATCCCTGTGATTGGGTGGAACATCTGGGATCTTTCTGGGAACAAACGGTGGAAGGAAAAAGGGTATGATATAGCCTCTGGTAACAACTCTTTGTACCCACTTGTCTTGGGTGATATTTAGCCAGGCTTCTGAATACAAAGAGATGCGACCCCTGACTGGCCCAAGAGAGAGAGACAGCTGGGCCCCACATCAGGAGCACTGATAAGGCTGCCCTCGAAACGAATCACGGCCTTGCTGGTATTGCGGACCACCTCTGCCTCTAGGGCAACGTCTACCACTTCCTCCTCCTCTGCCTCTGAAGGAGGATTCACTCTGTGTGTCCAGAACTTTTAGTTATGTACTTACCATAACTTCGGATGTATGGGATCCATCTCGCCTACATTCATGACAGATGGGTTCGGAGCCGATCCATCGGCTCCGACTCAGCAACTAATACACTAGCACGAAGTCTCTCATTGGCTGGGCTACTCCCTATCCCAGGATGCACTACACCTGCTTCCCCAGATCTTGTTTGTTCGCTTTCATACATCCATGCAAACACAGAAAAACTAGTAGTCACTATAACCAACTAAATTCTTCAAGAAAGAACGCCAAGAAAAAAGGGACTACAGCTCCTCTAAATCCAAATGGAAGGGGGAAGGCGGGTGGGTACTTATGAATGTGGCGAGATGGATCCCATACATCCGAAGTTATGGTAAGTACATAACTAAAAGATGTAATGGGATCCTATCTCCTTACATTCATGTTTCAGATGGACAGCGTCCCTAGCACCTACATCCCGGTGGCTCATTGGAAAACACTCCTGAGAACTGTGGAACCAAAGGAAGCTCTGCCTCGAAACCACATCCAATTTGTAATGAGAAATGAAACGGAGAAGTCCAGGTTGCTGCAGCACAAATATCATCTATTGATAACTTGGGTGAAAAGCTACGGAAGTAGCCATTGCCCTGGTAGAATGAGCCTTGACTGGAAAGGGAGGTCTTTGTTAGCCTGTTAATAAATAAAAAATGATACAATCTTTAATCCATTTAGATATGGAGGTTTTTGTTACTGGTTGACCCAATTTGTTCACTGCAAAGGAAACAAACAAACCCATTTGTCCTGGGCCAAATACCAGTTTGTTCAATTGCTTTCTCCTAGAAATTGCTGCCAGTAAAGAAGGATGCTGGCAGCTAGGAGCACAGGTCATTGGGTCTGTTCGAAAGGGTACCCCTGCCCTCACCGAAGGCTGTGGAGAACTCCAAGTCCTGGGCTGAAAAAGGCCCCTGGGCCCTCTCCGTCTAGACCTGCCCTTAGACTGATAATCTGAAGAAGGAAAGACCATCCTCTAACAGGCCAATTCCTACTAAACTTGGGGCTGCACCTGCAAAAATCCTTGACGTCTGCATAGACTTAGCCTTATCTTCCATCACTTGGCTCAAAGGTAAAAAAACTGGGTGAAGAGGAGCATCCAAAATCCGAGGCATAACATGCTCTGACAAATTTTTGATCCTTAAGCCAGAATAATGATGTGCCAGCCACCTGGAAGAAGCCTGAAAACGCCGAAACCACACTGTAAAGAATGCTTGCCAAGCAGGTCATTGCATGAACCAACTCCTGGAGCTCCTTACACTCTATACCCTCAGATAAAGCATCCACCTTGAGATTCAATTGGCCCAACAAGATACAATGCTAGCATATGAAATTGGCAATTCAAAGCCCTCATAGCTAACGTAGGGAGGTGTACCTTTTGCCCCACCTCTAATGTAGTCTTTATCCAAAAGGAACTGAATTCTGTACAGAAGCCCTGACACCTTCCGGACCTGGGCCATGTTTAGGGATCAGCTCTAGAACTAAGCCTCAGTACTGTGCTTCTGGGCCTACCAATACCTGGCTTGACCTTGAGGGGCGGGGGCAAGAATTGATTCAAGGAAGCTTCAGAAAAACATCCTGAACTTATCTCAAACCTTAGGAATAGCCAAGGGCCTATGTTGTGGCTAGCTCTGAGCCCTAAGCCTTTTCAGGAATCTGAGAAATCCTGGCCTTCCCACTTGAAATGTTCCCTCATGGAATGTAAAGTCAGAAAGAAAAATCTTCTGGAGAGAAGCAGAAGGCAGGGAATCCTGCATTCAGTCCCAGAATAGGAAATGCAATTTCTTCAACTTGAAGAATCAAGTAGTCTGAAGATGATCCATTCCTCTAAATCACCACCCTAGGCTCTTCTCAGGGGGCATAGAACCCCAGTCAAGTTATCAAGTCTCTGCCATTTCTTCTTTGAGAACAGGGCCTGGGGGCTGAGCCTGTGGGAGCCAGCCTGAACTAAATTTGGCCTTAAGCGGCCTTTGTACAGAGGAAGGCTATGTATGTAAAGATGGAACTACAGAAACCTGAAGCACCTCAGCCTGGCCTAATTCCTGAGAGGCCAACTCCTGCAAAAGTAAAGGCTCCCCTGGGATTCAGTGAACCCTCAGCAGGAGCCACAGGTCGCTTGAGAGGTTCCATAGAACCGGCATCCGCCACCGGATGACTCGTCAGTTTGAACCTCAAGATTTGCTGCGCTTTTTAGCGGTGGCGAAACTGGAGATCCGGCGGCATGTGCCAGTACACACGTTTACGAAAACAAACTGGCGGTCTAACCTTCGTTTAATAGTGCGTTTGGCTAATCTAGCACAAAAGCGACACCCGACTATATGCATTCACGTCAACAAGGATAGAATGATAATCCTAATTATCTGTTTCCCACAAGAAATACAATTAACTTTTTCTGACATCCGGATAACAGGCGAAAACAAAAATTTCCCAACGTTATAATAACTTGGTCTTCCGGTCTGAAACTCGATAAATGAAAATTTCCAAACAGCCTGGCATTTAGCCGGACCACGTGGCAAGAAAGGCTGAGATATGGCGCCGGTCATCGTAAGTACCTCGTACTGATGATGCTCAGCTCTGGGCGACTATGACCGGCGTAGCTAACCCTTTAGTGTTTCCAGGCAGTTCCATAGGTTATGACTGCAGCAATGTGAGACGAAGAACATCAGTCTTCCAAGACAAATATTTTAAAGAAGATGAGTGAGAAGGTTCAAAGGGAGGGGATGTCAACTTGGACAACATAAAATTTAGAAAAGGTTGCAGCAAGAACATCTATCTGAAGAAATCTGTTCCACTATTTCCTGTTCAGAGACCACTCGTGAGGCAGTAGATTGCCTAACAGCTTGTCGCTATCAACGTTGGCTGTCACTGGAATAATGTTGCACCAGAAAGTGCTGGAAAAGTAACATTCAAAACTAGCATGGCATCTCAACAGAGTGGGTAAGATCTGGTACCATCCTGTTTGTTGATATACTACAACCGACATGTTGTCTGATTGTATCGCAATCGTCCCTGGAAGAAGAAAGGTCCTGGAAGTGCTTGCAATGCCAGAAGCACCACCCTCATCTCAGAACACTGATGTAAATGAGCCTCGTATTCTTGCCATGTGCAGTGAACGATCTGCAAATCCTTTACATTGGGCGTCGCGATCAGACAGGGCTCCTGTGAACCGCTGGTGAGGGTTATCCACAGTGAAGGTTCTTTTGCCCATGGTTATCAGCAGGATAGGAGTGACTCAGTGGTGAATGGAACTGCAGAGGCGAGGAGCCATTGGAGGATTCTCATGTGCAACCTGGCTAAGGTATTAACAGAATGGCTGAGAGCCATCATACTGAGAAAGTTGAAGAACCATTTGCTTTGACTTGGGCGGAAAATGAACTTGTGAGATGAGGTTTTGTGCCTTTCAGCAGGGAGGCAGTTCTATCATTATGTCTACCTCTGGTGCCTATAAAGCCACAGTTGAGGGCAGTACGATTTTTGATTCCTAGTTGAGCACAAAAGTTGAATGGTGGTGTCCTGTTTTGGATAGTGCGATGCCTGGAGTGGGGAATTGGTGAGAGACAGTTATTTCAATCTGGAAACACCTGGAATCCCTGATGTCTCAAGTGAGCTGTCACTACTGCCATGCATTGGTGAACACCCTGGGGGCTATGGTGAGACCAAAGGGCAGAGCACAAAACTGGTAATAACTGGCTCCCAGCCGGAAGCACAGATATCTCCTTGACGCCTTGTCCATTTTTATGGTAGTAGGCATCTTGGAATCAGAGCACATCAATAGTCTTTCCCCTAACAGCGGGAGTGTCATGCAGTGTGACCATCAAAACTTGTCCTTCTTCACAGGTCGTTTAATCTACTGAGGTCCAAGTTGGCCTCCAGTCTCCAGTTCATTCCCAGGACTAAAAAGAACCTGTAAATGAGTTCAGATCCTGTCTGGTCTGCTGGGAATGAGGATGGATGACTCTTTTTGAAACAATTTGTTGATCTTCACAGTTGCCTGATCCCTGTGATTGGGTGGAACATCTGGGATCTTTCTGGGAACAAATGGTGGAAGGAAAAAGGGTATGATATAGCCTCTGGTAACAACTCTTTGTACCCACTTGTCTTGGGTGATATTGCTTGAGCTTCTGGTAGGGTCGACCCCTGACTGGCCCAAGAGAGAGACAGTTGGGCCCCACATCAGGAGCACTGATAAGGCCGCCCTCGAAATGAATCATGGCCTTGCTGGTATTGCGGACCACCTCTGCCTCTAGGCAATGTCTACCACTTCCTCCTCCTCTGCCTCTGAAGGAGGATTCACTCTGTGTGTCCAGAAAGATCCCCTGGGACTGCCCCAGACCATATTTACCTCCTCTTTGACCTTTGGGGTATGGTCGAGAAGGGGCAGGTAAACGGACTCCCCACGGCAGAGAGTCTTTCCTTCCTACTCACACAAGTGTTTCTTTCACCTTGGAGACCAAACAAGAGGTATGAAACAGGCCGTTGGTGAAGGTTTGGACTTGACGGTTTTGCAAAAAATTACAGGCGCATCCAGAAGTGGCACAAGGCAGCTCCTGAACCTGCTGCTCTGCTCGCTCCATCAGCCGCATGGGAGATAAACCACATGGAAGTTAACTACAGAATTTAGGAGGTGGACAGCTGAGCAGAGATCTATCAGGGACTCTCTCAGGACAAGCACCTTGTAGAATCTCACTCCTTGAGGAGATCCCTCTGCAACCTCGTGAGTGAGTAAGATGGTTCAGAGACCACGGAAGTGTAAATGTGAACTAAATACACACTTACAAATCTATTCCTCTGTCAAGACTCCTTGTTTGGTGTGGATGAACAGAGGGAAGAGATTTCTGCCAACTCCTTCTTCATGTACGCCACCACCATGGCATCTAAGTGAGTACTTGTAGACAGAACTCTTTCAGGAGGGTCAGCAGAAACTTATTCGGTCTCTTGGGACTGGCTCCATGGCATCAGGAGTATCCCACACCTTCCAACTAACAAGATCCAGCTAGTCCGTTTGAGAAAATTGGAACACCCAAGAGGCAGAGGTTGAACCCGAAAGCCTTCAGGTACTGACTCCTCATCAGAAGGGTTGACAGTGGGCCAGTTGCACCTCTGTTTAGGATCTCCAGGATGTCCTAGGAGATATCATCAGAAGGGACAACTTGGGGACCTTCCGACTCCTTGGTCAGTGTCTGATGAGACTCTCATCCTGGAGTCAAATGTATATCTGCATACCCTCCAAGGGGGGCTCCTCGAAGGAACATTCTGGTGATGCCTCAGAAGAGTGGGACCACCAGCTAGTGGCTCCCTGAGGCTGCGGGTCTCTACTGTCTCCGGAGGTAGGTGCTTATATGGGTTCATGGGTTCATGCTAATTTATCTGCCCTAGGGCGTTCATAAGCCTAGCCAGGTTGTGTGGCTTTCTTCCACCTTGGATGAGAATACTATATACCCATTGGTTGCTGTACTCTGTCCAGCAGTGAAGGCTGAGGCGATCCCGGGTAAACCTACGATCTCACATCACTGGTCAAAATTCCTCGGGCAGAGCCAGTGAGGTGCTCTGTCTCACATGGACGAGATTCTGTTCCACAGCATGAAGTCTCTGGGTGAATCTGTCCTCCAGCACGTCCTATTTATATCCGTGTTGAGGTTTAAGTCTCTTACTCTTGTGGCTCCTGGTGGATTTGGTTTTGAGGTGGAGCATGTCCATTAATTCCGGGTTGGACATGGGGCAGCCAATCTGTCCTGGAGCCGAGACCATTTTAGTAAAGACTGGAGATTGGAATGGCCTCTGTAAAACCCTATCCAGGTCCGAATCTGAAAGTCTCGAGGATTTAGAGGAGGTAGACAATCGAGAAGACTTTCCTCTCGGCTCCGAGAGAGAAGGGGACCGGCTCCGAAACAGCTCCAATGCTATCGGCGCCGGTTCCACCACAGCATGGACCACCATCGGCGCCGAAGGAGCTTTCTTCGGAGCCGAGGGGGAAGAGTCTGAGCTGCTCACCTCCACCGGCTCCGAAGCCATTGGAACCGATGGAGGTGATTCACCTCCCGATACTCCCACTTGCGGCTCCGAAGGCAATAGAGCCGAAGTAGGAGGTGTCGAGGCAGACCCGACCCTGGCCCCGAAGTCAGTGGAGCCGAGGAAGAAGAGGTCAATTTTGTCTTTTTAGAAGTCGGCTCCGACGGACTTGTCGGAGCCGACGATCTTTTCTTTTTGGAAGCAACAGGTGGATTTAAGGCTTCCTCAAAAGAAGGTTTCCTTAGACATGATACAAGCCACAACAAGTAAGAAAACTCTATGGAAATCTTACTCAACAAGTATAGCACTATACACAAAAAAGCGCCAACTGAAAAGCGCGAGACACACTGGCGCGAGTACCGGTGAAAGATTACCTCACAAAATTAGAAAACAGTTAAACGGCCAAAAGCCCTCTAATTTAAATGGGCTTTGCCCGAAAAACAACTAACCAAAGATAATTAAACCTAATAGCACTCAAAGGTAGGGCAAAGGCCCTCTAACTTAAACGGGCCTTGCCCGACAGAATAAAACAAATTTGGAAACACTCAAATACTCCAACAAAAACTTAAGAAATAGAAAGCAATAGCTGTTAAAACAGCTGTTTGGTTAATATAGACAAAAAATTCCCTAGGTCAAGGACCAATAAGGTAAAAGAACCACTTAGCTCCAGCCAAGTCGAGACCACGTCCAGCTTGTTAAGCGGCAAACGAGATCTGGGGAAGCAGGTGTAGTGCATCCTGGGATAGGGAGTAGCCCAGCCAATGAGAGACTTCGTGCTAGTGTATTAGTTGCCGAGTCGGAGCCGATGGATCGGCTCCGAACCCATCTGTCATGAATGTAGGCGAGATAGGATCCCATTACATAGACCCCCTGGGACTTTTTGAACCATATTTTACCTCCTATTTGACCTTTGGGGTATGGTCGAGAGGGAACGGTAAAACGGACTCCCACGGCAGAGAGAGTCTTTCCTTCCTGCTCACACTGAGTGTTTCTTTCACCTTGGAACCAAACAAAGAGGAACTATGAAACAGGCCGTTGGTGAAGGTGGACTTGAACGGTTTTGCAAAATTACACAGGCGCATCCAGAAGTGGCACCTAAGGGCAACTCCTGAACCTGCTGCTCTGCTCGCTCCATCAGCCGCATGGGAGATAAACCACATGGAGAAGTTAACTACAGAATTTAGGGTGGACAACTGAGCAGAGATCCTATCAGGGACTCCCTCAGGACAAGCACCTTGTATGGAATCTCCTAACTCCTTGAGGAGATCCCTCTGCAACCTCGTGAAGTGAGTAAGATAGTTCAGAGACCGAAGTGTAAATGTCGCTGAACTAAATACATGCTTCCCAAATCTGTTCATCTGTCGAGACTCCTTGTTTGGTGGATGAACAGAGGAAGAAGTTTCCGCCAACTCCTTCTTCGTGGCTGCCACCACCACCGTAGCATCTAAGTGAATGCCCTTAGACAAGAACTCTTTTCCAGGAGGGTCAGACAGAAACTTATTCGGTCTCCTGGGGACTGGCTCCACGGCATCAGGAGTATCCCACACCTTCCAACTAACCAGATCCAATAGTCCGTCGAAAGGTGGAGACACCCAAGAGGCAGAAGGTTGAGACTCGAAAGCCTTCAGGTACACTGACTCCTCATCAGAAGGGTTGACAGTGGGCCAGTCGCACCTCTGTTTAAGGATCTCCAGGATGCCCACAAAGGAGACATCATCAGAGGACGACTTGGGGGACCCTTCCGACTCCTTGAGGTCAGTGTCTGATGTCAGAGACTCATCCTGGGAGTCAAAATGCTTCCTCTTGCATACCCTCTTCCAAGGGGGCTCCTCGAAGGAACATTCTGGTGAGGCCTCAGAAGAGTGGGGACCACCAGCCAGTGGCTCCTGAGGCTGCCGGTCTCTGCTGTCTCCGGAGAGAGTATGTACTGAGACTGAAGTGGGTGCCCTGGGGGTAAGAGTGCTTGTACCACTGGCAGGGGATGTAGACTGAGACAGCATGCTCCTCATCACCTCAAAAGCTTACCTCTCCAGCTCCAAAGACCTCCCCCGCTCCGAAGAGACAAAGGTTGGCACCGGAGCAAGAGCCATCGGCTCTCAGATAGATGCAAGGTCCAAGCTCACCCTGGTGGAAGCACCGAGAGGAAGGCTCAGAACTGAAGATCATCGATTCAAACCTGCCCCAATTGCGCCGACAGAAGAGCTTCGGTCCCTGGACACGACGGATGGAGCCAAGCGTGTCGGAGCTGAACTCGGCTCCAATGCAGCAGCAAGGGGAGCCAGAACAGAGGGTTCCTCCGCTGTTAACAAGCACTCCGACTCTGAAAGGCCAACAAGGCTTGGAGGAGGAATAACAGATGAGGGCAAAACTGGTTTGAGTGGCTCCGGAACCGACTGGGTCAGAGCCAACAAAAATTTAGGCAGAGCAGACGACTTCAGGAGTCTCAGTACTACCCTCTCCAAATCTTCTTCCGAAAGGCTCCTGGAAGATAAAGTAGGGGATCTCGACCTAGGAGGCACTGGAGACTTGATTAGCAAAGAGACCGGTAGGGATTCTACAGACCGGCTCCAAGCAGTAGCGTCAACTGCTATTTCCAAAGGTTCAGAAGTCGGCACCGAAACACCTGTGACCGACTCTGATACCATGGTGCTTTCCTTCGGCTCCTAAGACTGAGGAGTTGAGGAGGCAGATTTTGGTAATTTGGAAGGTGGCTCTGAGACACTAGCCGGTGCCGGAGAAGGCCTTTTAGAAGTTTTTGGTTTGGATTCAGATCTAGATTTTGTAGACTTGGAAGAAGCTTATGAACTAGATAAAGCTTCCTCAAAGGTTGGTTTCAGAAGACCCTTGAGTATCAGCTTGTTCTTTCTCTCCTGCAACACTCTAGGAGAGAAAGTATGACAGAACAAGCATGATTCCTGCCAATGGATGGCTCCCAAGCAGTAGACACAGCTACTGTGGCCATCCGTTAATGACATTTTCTGGGAGCATTTCATGCATTTTCTGAACCCAGAGGGTTTATGCTCCTTGCTATCCTTAGACATTGCAAACACACACGCAAAACCAGAGGAGAGACAGGAAGAGAGCGAGAATAAATGAGTACTAGGTCCTCTAACTAAAATGGGCCTAGCCCTGCAGAAGAGTTACATGAGGACTAGGTCCTCTAAGTTTAACAGGCCTAGCCTGGTGTAACAGAAACTAGGTCTTCTAACTTAAACAGACCAAGTATTTAACACAGACACACACAGGTTCAATCACACGGGAAAAAATTTGTAACAGCAATCCTATAAATACCACCTTAGCAGATCCCCGCCAAAGACAACAAGTTAACAGTCAACAGCTACCAAAAAAGGTCCGAGCAGCACAAATAAATCAACAGGAGCCCCTGTTGATTAAGAGCAGAAAAAAACTCCAAAACAAATGCTCTACCTAGGCAAAAAGTGCAACGGCACCTAACTAACTGTCACAAGGATACTAAAACTACTACAGTGAAAAACAACTTAGGCAAAGGCCTATAAGATAACAACACTAAATAACACTAAATATGCAATATCCACTATGAATGTAAATAATTGAAAAGGACTTAGCCAGAGCCAAGAGAAGCACACCCGAACTCATCGACGTGGCAAATGAGATCTGGGGATTGCACTGGTGCACCATGGGATGCATGCTTAGTCACGAGCCAACCAGAAGTCTTCGAGCTTGTAAATCAGCTGAGTCGTTGCCAAGGATCGGCTCCGAACCCATATGTAAAATGAAGGTGAGATTGGACTACCTAACATGTATTTTTTGGACTGATGAGGAAAGCCTGGCCTCTACAGCTATCGATGGAAATGGAGAAACCATCCAGTCAGTTTGATGCCTGGGATGTTGAGATGCTTTATCCTGGAAGAATGCAAGAGAAGATTTGGACTTGGGTGCAGTATCCATGGAGTATATCAAAGATGAGACCAAAGAAAGGAGAACCAACCACTTGGCATAGCCAAAAGGGGGCAATGAGGATAACTGAGCTCTTCAACCAAAAAGTGCTTTCTGTAACAATTTTAGAATTAAAGATGATGGACTATAAGCATTAAGGAGAGTGGAGGGCTAAATGTGGTCTACAGTATCTCTCAGTGGCTCCCTCTGAGGAGGGATTAGGGCATAAACCTTTTGCACTTGTTGTTGTAAGTAGATGCAAAGAGATCACAGCAAGATTGACCCAATGATGGAAAATCTTCTCCTCCACTGACTGACTGACAGACTATTCATGAGGCATCAGAATAGACCTGCTGAGTTTGTCCACTAGTACACTGGATTTCCCCAGTATGTGCACTGCAATAAGGAAGTGATTGGAGGAGATCACCCACTGTCACACCCTCATTGCCTCTTGACAAACAGTGCAAGACTGGTCCCCCCATTTATTAATGTACCAGACCACAGATGTGTTTTCGGTTTGTATCACAATTGTCCCAAGAGGGACACCATCTTGAAAGACCTGCAACACTAGCAAGATTGCTCTCATCTGTAGAGCACAGATATGCAAATTGATCTCTTGGGGGAACCTTATGCCTTGAATCGGCTGCTCCTTCTTCATAAGAAACGAATACACAACCCAGGTGTTTAGTCAGTTATAATCACATGACACCGTAATTAATTAATACATGAATCATCCTATAAAACTAAACTACAAAAATAGAAACTAAAAAATCAACTATCCAATAAAACCTCTCATAAATAACCCATAAATAACAATCCTAACATACGTAATAAAAATGATGCACAATAATAATAATTGTTACAATTACAACATGTTCCTCTTTGGTATTATTGATAAAGTTAAAAAGGACCCATGTGGGGGGTATTGGGAAAACATATTAGCAACAAGGGAATTTTACTGGAAAGTAAGATCTCAATGACAGTATTAACCTTATGCCTTTTCTTAAATATACGGCATTAAACATGTATTGAGCTTGAATTGTTGATACCCTAAAGTTTTTTTTTCTCCCTGAGTTATTAGGTGCTAAGTGGATTGAAATTATAGGCCTTCTAGACTATTGTTCCTTATATACGGGTTATTTGTTATTATTATTATTATTATTGTGCATCACTTTTTATTACGTTAGAATCGTTACGTATGGGTTATTTATGACAGGTTTTATTGGACAGTTGATTTTTAAGGTTCTATTTTTGTACTTTAGTTTTATAGGATGACTCATGTATTAATTAAGGTGTCATGTGATTGTAACTGACTATTTAAATGCCTGGGTTGTGTATTCTTTTATTCTGAAGAAGTCCTTATATGGGAAGGATGAAAGCACTTAATAAATAGTTTTGCTTTATTCCTACTGAGTTGGGCTTTCCTAAGGTAGTCCACTCGGAGGCTTTCTATTCTTTAGTCTTCTATTGCCCGAGGTTTCCTCTGTGTTTTTTTCTTATCTGGGTGCAAAGACAAGCACCCCCGAATGCCTCCAAGGGTGGGTAGTCAGGCAACCCTTCAGCAGCAATGAAAGGGTCTATCCAAAAACGAATTGTGGAAACCCTGGTTTTCCAGGCCTCCTCTGTCATCAGGATGGCATCTTCCATTTAAACTTCATCCCCCCACCATCACCTCTAGAGATGTCCCTGCATGAATCCTGGAAAGATCCTGAGACTTACAGAACCACATTACCTCCTTTAAAAAATCGTTGGGGTAAAAGATCCGGGTAAAAGATCGTTGAGGGGTAGAAATGTGAATCCCTATGGCAGATGGGTTATTTCCATCCTGCCCACTCTGGAAAAGCATTTCTTTCACAGAAGGGCCAAACAAAGGTGTACCACCAAAGGATGCATTGATGAAAAAAAACTTGAAGGGCCCTGCAAAGTGGCATAACTGCATCCAGGCATATCTCCTAACAGCTATGCCTGAACTGAAAGCCCATGATGTACCCTCTGCAACATGGGATATTAACCTCATGGATGCACTGCAAATGGATGACAGAGTGGCCAGCTGTGAATAGGACCTATTTTAGTCCTCCACAAACATGGACTCCAAGAGGGATTTGGAGATTTCCTTGGTAAAATCCCACAGTAGTTTTGTGAAGTGCATTAAATAAACCAGGGACCTCAAGGCCAAGGTCACTAAAGCAAATATCCACTTCCCAAACCTGTCTAACACACTACACTCTCTACTGGGAGGATGGACAGAGGAGCTCTGCTAGCTCCTTTTTTGTGGATGCTGCAACAACTGCAGCATCAACAGAGACTCATTTGCTCCAATGTGGTGCCAAAATAAGCTCATGCATCAGGGGAGTCATCCAATATGTAGATGGGCTGGAACTAAAAGCTTACAGAAAAACTGAAAAACTGACTCCTCTGGGGAGGGAGTATCTGAAGACCATCCACCTTTTTGTTTAAGTATCTCTAGGATATCTCCAAAGAAGATCAGGAGGGCCCTTCCTTGTCAGTAACTTCGGTAAGAGATTCCACAGGGGAATCTGTGTCTTCTTTTCCATGTTCTCTTATGGGGAACCTCTTCAGCAGGATGACATGGAGAGGTATATGAAGAGCGGAAGTTCCTCAATGGGGACTGTCTGTATGCTAGACAATACCAGCTGTCCCTGTGAACTAGGTCTGAAAGGATCTTAGCTCAGACCCAAAGGGGAAGACAAGTTGGATCCAAGTATGAAATAGTAATCAAATCTCTCAGCTGAGAGAAAGCCCTCTCCACTACCTTGAAGGCAGATGGACTGGGAGAAGCTTTGGCTGGCCACGATGGAGCCTAGACCTCCAAAACAACCAAACCCAAACCCTGCTCAGATCCATGATTTGAGGAGGGAGTTGTATCCAAGCTATTCAGTGCCAAGGCTCAAAGGGCATGGATGGCTCTGATAACATCAGAGTGGAACCTAGCCCACCAGATTCAGCACAGAGACACATCCCGATCCAAGGAAATAGGAGCAGAATCAGTCAGGGAGGCCATCAGAGTCAAAGATCTAGTCATCTTTGGATTCGATGTAGACACTCTTAATGCTCTCAGATCTGAAGACTCCAAAACCATGGGATGGATCTGAGAAGGAAAAATCACTACATGAGAAGTAGATGAAAGGCTCATGGATCCGATGGGAGACGAAGCCGGAATAACCCTCATCTGAATCTGAGCTCTGAACAATTTCTTAATCATCCTATCCACATCTGTCTCAGAAAGATTTCTAGAGGACATGATGGATGATGAAGTTGATTTCTCTCCTCATTGCTGTTTGGAGAAACAGGGAATAGAGTCTAGTAGATACTGGTTCTGCTATGAATCAGGGTGAGTGGGTTCAAGGATATTTTTTCAGTATAACAGTCGGATCTGAGGTTTTTGGATTGGAGTGCTTTCTTTTAGGATCTGATTAAATTGCATCCAATGTTTTTGAACTTTTTGTAGGGGCTCTGAAGAAGCTGCGGCCAAAGTTGAAACCTTTGCAGAATGGTTGGGAGATCTCTTATAAGACCCCTTAGTCTCCGAAGAAGATTTTGTTGGTTTACTGGGGGGTGTAAGCCCCTGAAGAAGATGAAGAGGAAGGCAGCATCCTCTTAAGGACCAACTTATTATGCCTGTCATCCAGAAGAGATCTGGAGGACCTTCCTAGGCAGTAAATTCACTCCCCATGGGCATCAAAATTTGGAATTTTGTGCCCACAGAAAATGCACTTTATAAAGCCAGTTGGTTTCTCGGCCATAGCTTGAAAAAGAATACATTAACAAGAAGAAAAAACAAAAACACAGATTCTTTCTTTTTATTTTTTTTTTTTTGGTTAGGTTAGTAAACTACAATCGATGGTAAATAGAATACCCTCTAAAGGGTAGAAAACGGTTGAGAGGAAGAACTAGTACAAACAATGGTATGTCAGAAAACTACTAGACAGTAGAAAATAAAAAAAAATGACATAATGCTAGACGAACCTGAAAACTCAACAGAGGGAAAAATAGTTGTTATTCTACTCACAAATCAATTTAATAAACCAAATGCAGCTCTTTGAGAAGCATTAGTGTCCATGTGAGATGGTGGAAAATGAGATCTGAGGTATTATTGGCTGACTGGGGCATTGCAGGTAGAGGGAGGAGCTCAAGAGTTGGATCCAAAGTCTAATGCATGTGGTTGAGTCGGATCCAAGGTTGGATCTGGTACCCACACTTTAAAGAAGAATGAAAAGGACATCAGATATATAAAACTCTAAGAATCATCATTTCAAGTTTATACACTTCAACCAGTAGGACAGAATCTCCAGTTCTTCTTCTTTGGTAGCATTATGCTTAAATACCTCAGATAACTGAGGACCTGAACGTAGGTATAGTCCTAGAGATTGACATCCATCTTACATTGTGTTCGAAAAGTATGCAGAGAAAATCAAATCTCAGGTGCCCAAGTATCATCCACAAAGGCATTTCAGGAAAAAAGAGACAGAGGAAGCTGCCACTCTAGCATAATGCTACTTATTTAACTACCAAACCTCTTTGTTTACTTGCGGTAGCAATTCATAATACAGTAAGAACGCCACCTGGCAATATCACTTTAGGCACTCTGTGGCCCAATTTGTTCACTGCTTAGGATACAAATAGTTGGTCATCATTTAACAGATTTTGTCCTGTTCAAAAAGAACTGCAAATGCCTATGCATATCCACACAATTCACTCTGGTTAAATAACTGGCAGAATTCATTTCTATGGCTACCTTCATCACATAAGCTGGGTTAAACCTGCTAGGCAAGTCTATTTTTACGTAAAAATCAGGTGTGGAAATTTAATGCTCACTGTATGAAACTCTTCTGGCAAAAGTGACTGCTTTCAGGAACATTTATACGTTAAGAACATAAGATATGTCTTAGAATCTGGTTTAAAGACAGGCCAGGCTAGCTTTTCAAGCATGAAAGTGACATTCCAAAAGGTACAGGCTTCCTAAATGGGCATCCAAATAAAAATGAATCCTTAAAAAAAACATTTACACATCTTAAGGGATGCCAATAAAAAATTTTTAGATCTTGGTGAATGTTAGAGATAAAGAACAGAATCAAAAGTCTTGGATAAGTATTCCAACAAGTGCTGAAAATGGAGCCTTGCAAAGATCTATATCTTGAGTAGTACCCCAAATGGCAAATCTAGCCCACTTACTCTTATAGATCAAGTTGGTATTCGGCTAATAGTCAGAAATGAGTATCTGATCCACCCCTTCAGTGTAAGCAGGATTCATGGTAATTACTAGAAGTCGAGTAACCATATTACCTGTAACCATGTTATCGTGTAACCAGGCTGCTAGTCTTGATGAGGCTTGTCAGATGGTCGAGTCAAGATGTGCCCGAATGGTTTCCACCAGACAGGCTCTACAGAAGGTGAGGCCAGAGCAAAGAGAATCAAACTTGCTGAAGCCAAAACAGGTGATCTAGACAATGTTCCCTTTTGGTTTCTGCAAGAATTGTATTATAAGGCGGAATGTGGAAAAGGCTTAAATGATACCTAGAGACCATTTCTGGACCACACTATTACAGGGAGTCTGTCTCTGACTGTGTATCTTTCTGCTTTTTGTATTGGTCAAGAAATCAAAATGTCAGAGCAAGATTCACTTCAGCACAGAAAATCATTCTTACCACTGTATAACTTGGGGATCACTCGTGTGGCATCAACAAGCAGTAACTAAGCCTGTCCACTAGAAAAATGACTTGCCAAGGAATGTGAATTGCTATGACAAAACATTGAGACAACATGGCCTGTTTCAAAAGCAGAGTGGCTTCTCAACAGAATGGATAGGAATGTGCTTCCCTTGTTTTTCAATGCACCTAATCACAGCAACATTGTCAGTGAGGATGATTACTGCACATTGAAGACGTAAATTCTGTAAGGCCTGAAATGTGTGGAAGACTGTTTTATCTCCAGAATATGTGCAGATGGGCCTCTGCCAATGACCATGCTTCTTGGGAATGTATGCTCAAAATGATGCCCTCCCACACAAGCAGTGATGCATCTTTTCTGACTGCCACTGATGGGAAAAAAGGAAAAGGCAACTACCCACACTCACAATGGGAGAATGGAATTATCAAGATAGATGACATTTGCAAGTAAGGGAGATCTTTACTTGGACTGCAATGGGATCCATGCACTGCAACCTTAAGTGTCCACTTTAGGGCCCTCAAAGGAAGTGCGCTGAAGGGGACAGCAAAAATGCTTACAATTAGACAAAACAAGTTTAATCAAAGAGCTGTTGAGAGCATAGTAGAAGAAAGAGGAAGCTGAACTTGAGATGTAGCACAAATATCCTGCAAAAAGAGCCATAATGCAATGCAAAGTTTCCACATGGTAAGCTATAAATATCAATACCTGCAATACCTCTGGTTACAACTTTACTCACTGCAATCCCTATGAACAGAAGCAGAGACCCCCTTTGCTAGGAGCCAGTTATCCAAACAGGGAAAACTCTTGGCTCCCTGCAGTCTCTGGTTAACTATCACAACAGACATGCACCTGATGAACACCCTGGTGAATGAGGTAAGCCCAAATAGGATAATCCAAAACTGGTAGTGATTAACTCAGAACTGGAAACATCAAAACTTTTTAGACCTCTTGGTATTCATTATGTGGAGGAAGGCATTCTGTAAGTCAAAAGAGCACATCCAGTTTCTTTCTGATAGGCAAGGAAGAATACACATCACAGTGACTCTGCAATGTGTGTTTTGGTATAAACTGACACAGAATTATCCCAAAATACTTTGGCTTCCTCTAAACTGAAAATAACAAAATCTAAATCCTTTTTGAATTTGTTATTTTTTCTTAACAGGTTGAGAACCTCTAATTTGGCTGCACCATTCATAAAGGAAGGGGCAGCCAGAAGAGGAAACAAGCACGGCCAGGCTTGGTCAGAAAAGGGATAGAATAGTGCCTGGATATGATGGTCCTTCTCTATCAGTCTTGCAAGACTGTCAGCAGTGCAGGCAACTTTAGGGCCATTCTACATCTGACTGCCTCTACAGTGAGACGTTCAGTAATCCCTTAAGGGTTCTGTAATGAAACCACACTCCAGGGAGCATTACTCTGGCTTTACTTACTGTCTCTACCTTTTTCTGGCATTGCCCACTCTGGAATCCAATGTACCCATGCTCACATTTATCAGAATGCTTAAAATTGTTCTGTTAGCTTTTTGAAATAATCACATAGCACTATTCTGATTTGTGAAAAAGGTTCACTGAGGAGTGGTAAACTTTATGCTTACAGATTTAGTGACCTGGACATCAGCTTTGCCAAGTCTCACTGGAAATGGACCATACCTGATAAACAGTTTAGGGCACATATGGAAATTTTTGAGAATGTATAAAAACCTAATTCCCAAAGTGATCCACAGGCTTAGACTCCTAGCCAGGTTGATGAACCAAAGTAATCTGTTCTACCTTTACCAAGGCCACTAACAACAACATGATTTGCTCAGCCAACAAAACATTTGTTCAGCAATCACAGTCCTCTGGAGGCTGCAGGATCCAGTCTGATCACCTTGATAAGGGTAGTGGACCATCCAGGTCTTACTAAGCTCTCTGCATCAAAAGTGCTGCCATCTCATCTGCAGGTAAATTCCTCAGATGGAGATGCATGATCAAATGACAATTGTCTCCTCTCTGTCACTCTGACACTTTATCTAAACATTACTCAAATGGTGCATATATATGGGAAAGTAGGGAATGCTCTATATATCCCTCTTAACTGTCCAAGGGGAAGGACTCCCATAGGAAAGTACAGGTGCTTCCTCTGGCACTTCATGTTCCTGGCAACACTCAGATGGGAATGATCAGAGAACAAATAAGGGTAAACAAGTCTGGGCACTCAGTTATTATATCACCTGTTGCTCTGTACTCCTCTTTCCTGCTGCAAATGAGATGAAAGGGCTAAAGTCCTGGATCAATCAACATCTCAGGTGGAAGCTGATGTCAGAGCAGGATCTAGGGGTTGTCTTATTGGCAGTGAGGACTTTTAATTTGCTCTGACAGAGTCACTGATAAGCCCAACATCACAGGGTCAAGAAGAGTCTACATCCACAGTGCCTATTAAAATGACACTGAAACCTTGATCTCCAGAGTCAACCCCAAAGTCAATATCAGTGCCAGACCCAACATGACTTCTGGGATAAAGGCTTGATTACCAGTGAGGCCAACACCAAAAATGACCTGCAATTGTATAACTAAAGTGATGGCTGCAGAATTCCTAATGTTGAAATACTCTGGCCCTGGCAGTACTAAATGGGCCAATCAATGTCAAAGACAATGCAGAACCCCTGCAGTGACAGCAACAACCTTTCAACAACTGACAATGATGGGGAGCAAATGAGGAGGCAAGTACAGTGAAGAATAAGTATCATTTCTAGACACCCTGGAATCTGACAGGAACAGATAAACACTCATCTCAATCATGTCTTGACCAGAGCCCTCATCATCTCATCCTAGTCCAAGTTAATAGGCACAGCAAGACTATGGAGGGAAATGTAGAACTGCACTAAGGCACATGAATGAAGCCTGAAAGGAAAATGACATAGCTCAACTTTAGAAACAGTAGAAAAACTGCCAACATGCTTTCAGGGAGCAGAACCTCCTACCACTGAAACTGTATCAAACTGCTGTCTTGTGGGGAAGCTTGTGGTATTTGCCCTTAACCAGACTGAAAAGAAGGGAGAACAACTGTTTCCTGGCCAAACCACAATCATTGGGAAGTCCCTCTGGATTTTCAGATGAACCCTGGATATCAGTGGAAAGGCTGGGACAGTATCAAGGAACATTCCCATACATGGGAATGAACAGGGATGTGTTATCCAAGCCTGTTTGTAAGGAGTCTTTGAACAGAATTTCTTTAGCTGTCTATTGCAAAAGGAGACAGACCTGCTTGAGGTGTTCCCCACAACTGGATCAATTCCTGGAAGACTCCAGAATGAATTTTCCATTCATGGGGACATGGGTCTGCCCAGGTCCTGCTTAGTTTGTTTGCAGGCAGGTTTTGTTCCAAAAGAATATATGAAACCTGCTGAGTTGCTCTCTCCCAGGCCTTCATAGCCAGTCTACACAATGGGTTGTCTCTGTACACTTGCAGAGGTCCTGGAGGCCAGAGATGATTTGAAGGTTTCAAAGTACTAATCATCAACATCTCTCTGTCATTTATGTACTTCTGTCTGTCTGAAGGATTTCACAGACCTTGCACTTTTACCCCTTTGGAAATGGAACCCCATGCCAAATATGATACTTCTGAAGTGACAGACTGCATGGGGATCAGGAGGGATATGGGATGTTTTGACCCCGGAGGGTTTGACCCCAATGAAATGGCAAGGCAAGAAAAAAATAAACCACAGACATTTTGACATAAAGAAAAAAAAATGTTATATGCAGCTCGTGCATTTACACAGTTACTGAGCAAATGTCAAAGATTACTTCAAAAAAAAAGGAAAAAGAAGTCATGATGATATATAACTTTTAAACATCTGCATTTGAAATACATATAATAACATTATTGATGTTACTTTAAAATAATATTAATGTTTGTAATGTTAAATAATATTGATTTTAAAGTTAAGTTAAAATGTTATTAAATTAATTATATTTACAAATTAAATAAAATGTTAAATTAACATTTACATATAAAAAGTTAAATAATATATTAAAATCCAGTGGAAAAATCATGATTGAAATATTAAGCAATAAAATGCATTTATAAAACTTTAAAAACTTTTTTATATACTTGGGGTCAAATTGCCCAGTAGCTACTCCCATAGACAATAAATGTAAATTTAAACATGAAAGTGTGGATGCAAGGGATCTGGTTTATCCACCAAAGTATTGCCATTTTCACAAATCCCAGACCTGTGATCTGAAAAGACAAAGTGTAGACGCTGAATCCAGACTGAGCTGAGGCTTCACTGTACTTTCCTCACATGGGGCTTGGTCAGGTGAAGCAAGAAAATAACAGAAGCCATGTAACTCAAACTCCTGAGAAATTCTCTTTCAGATGTGTGGGTTTGACTGGAGATACTCAGTAACAACTGGTGAAATATCTCAATGTTTTCTGGGGGAAGGAAGCCTTTTACCAGGGCAGTATCCAGTAGACATCTCAAGAATACAATTCTGTGGGAAGAGATGAGAGACTTATGAAGGCTGACTTGAAAACCCAGACTGAGATGATGATTCTGGACAGCTTGAAAAGACACTTGGGAAAGCTATAAGACAGTCTGAAAAGATAAGGCAGCTGCTCAAATATGGAAAGATGTGATTGCCTTAAAACCTGTAATAGGCAATGACTGGAGCAAGACTCTTTGAGAATAGCTTTGGTGCAGTGGAAAGACAAAAAGTTAAGGCAGAGGACTGACAATGTAAACCAAATACAACAAATCTTAAAACACCTGAACTGCTATAATAGGCATCTTGTGAACCTACCTTTTCCACAAAGGCTGGGGGCAGAATTAGAGAAAGAAGGGACTGAAGGGATAACATTTTGAACTTGTGAATCTGGACAAAAAATAGAAAGGAAAGGTCCATACAGGCCTCCAACAGCCTTTCCTTTTTGGTACCAGAAAAATTCCTTGAATAACAACCTTTTCCTAAGTGGCAGAGAAATATAGGTTCTATAACTTCCTGCGCCAGCATCTGTTGCAGAATAATAAGAGAGAGTGAGACAAACTTGGTTCACTGGGCAAGGAGGAATCCCCTGGAAAGAGGGAAGGGATTCCCATTGCAAATGTTACTGTGCTGAATTTCCTTCAGAAGCAATCTATCTGTAACAATTGGATGCCACAGAGAAAGATGAAGTCATAGGTGGAAAGACTCCCATGGTTGTGGGGGTGGGTGGGTGGGCTGAACAGGCATACAGCTATGTTGAATGTGAGGGCTGTCCTTAGCTTTTTGAGACTTTTCCTCTCTTTTTAGAGTTCTCTGGACCTTGTTTTTTAAAATTATGTTGGCTAGACACTTGCTGCTTTTAAAGACCTTATTGAAAAAGGGGCTGCAGTGGAAAAGGAATTATTTCCTTTGAAAAAGGAGGGCTGAAAACATCTGAGTTACTCCTTGTATTAACGTTTCCCCTTTCATCAGACTTCTTTAGCACCACTGCACAGATGAACCAAACAAAAACTTCTTATCTAAGAAAAAATTTAAATTTCAGTTTTAACATATTCAGAAATATTCAGAGAATGAACCCAGACTAGTCTGCTCTATACTAACCCAGAATCATCAATGCCAGAGGGGATATTAGTGGCATTATAAGTACACTTTAAAAATGTGCTTAGCAACTTGAGAAACAGATGTAATAGAACTACTAAAGGATATTTTTTTTAATTTTTACTTCAGAAGATGAAAGATTTGCTACAGATTTTGGCATGCTCTCAAATTATAAAAGTGAAAAGTTTAGCATACGAAGTTGACGGTTTAAAAACTTGAAAATTAAAGTACTAAAGGAATACATTTCCTTCCCCAACTAAGCCATTGTTTTCCCATTCCTTCTGACTAGAATGGGGTTAGCAACAGTAAACTGATTTGCAGAAGTAGTTTTGCATAACAAACTTACAGCTAGATCAACTTTAGTATTTGGAAACAAATATTTATAGAACTGAAGTGCCCTATAATAGGGTCTATATCATGTTGATGAACTCTTAAAAGTTCGAACGTCATATGGTCGACACCATATGATTGAACTTTTAAAAGTTTGAACGGAGATCTCCGCACATAGCGGAATAGGAATATTTCCCTTTTATACACTGTAGTGCGATCTCGGAGTTGGTATATTTAAAGAGCGGGGGGTGGGGGGTGCAGGGGGGCTTGCCCCCCTTTTTAAACCATTCAAGTAGGTTTTTTCTTTGGTTTGTTTTTTTTTATTACATTTTCAAACTTTTAAAAGTTCGATCATATGGTGTCAACCATATGATGTTCGAACTTTTAAAAGTTTGATTATGTAATACAGACGCCTATATAACATATCACACTTCAAGGGGGGGCAAGAGGATGACTACCAAGTAAAGTAAAAAAGCTGTGAGAAAAAAAAAACATTCTCTAAAACAGAAAACGCAGGAGGGATAGCTGCAGAAATTGGAATTTCCAGCTGTAAGATATCATAATACATTTTATGTGCTACAGGAATTTCATTCTGCTTTCATTGAAAAAAAAATCTCTCATCTTAGAGAACATTTCTGAAAAGGATAAATTTTTGGTAGGCAAATTTGAAACAATACTTCCTCCTCAATGTTCAGATTGTGAAGAAATTCCTGAGGTATAACCCTCACCCTGTAATGCCTGCACTTCTGACTGAACATCTATTTCACAAAATGAGGGAATGCTTCCATTTCATACTTGGGTGAACAGAAGGCAAGGAGAAAGCATTAATAAGTTCCTTAGTAAATCCCAGTAAATTCTGTCTGTTCATATAAATAGAAAAAGGAAACTGGAAGGTTTTCTCATCAAGTTCCCTTTCTTGGGCAACTCGCTGCAATGGAACAGACTCTCCACAGGCCTACTAGTTCCTGCAACAGATCTCCTATCCCAGCTAAATAAAGAACCTTCATCAGCCCCTCTCACCCCCTAAATGGCCCATCTCAATACCGGAAGATTGCCAAATTCCAGTAATAACGGCCACACAGGTACAAAACGCACTCTCTAAAGCCAAGAATACAGCATCCATGGGACCAGATGACATCCCGGGCTGTGTACTACATGAACTACAATACGAACTGGCACCTCACCTAAGTGTCATGTTTAATCATAGCCTCACCTCAGGTTTCGTGCCCACTGAGTGGCGCAGAGCTACAGTTATCCCAATCCACAAGGGGGGATCCACCTTGGATCCCAGAAACTACCGTCCCATCAGTCTGACAAGCCTTATCTGCAAGGCCATGGAGCGTATTATCATGGAACCTATAAACAAAGACATTGGCAACCTTCAAACACTGGACCCCACCCAGTTTGGGTTTGTGAAGGGCCGATCTTGTCTCCTGAACCTGATTGACTTCTTTGAATCAGTCTCCAGAGCCATGGACAAGGATAAGGTGGTCCACACAGCCTATCTAGACCTTGCCAAGGCCTTTGACACCATCCCCCACTCTGGAATAATAGATAAACTTACTAAGTTGGGCATTAATCCCTATGTCATCCAATGGGTTGCTAAATGGCTTACTGATAGAACCCACACTGTAAAAGTAGCCGACTCCAAATCCAGCTCCAGACAAGTGACAAGTGGAGTACCTCAGGGTTCAGTCCTGGGGCCGCTCTTGTTTGGCATCTACTTCTCTGAAGTACAGGTCAACACTAAGGGACTCTGGCTAACAAAGTTTGCAGATGACTGCAAACTGGGAGCCATTATTGAATCCCCAAATGATGTGGATACTCTACAAAAGGGCCTTACAGAAACAGATGCTTGGTGCCAGAGCCATGGGCTCAAGCTCAATGCCAAGAAATGTATTGTTATCCCCTTTGGGAAAAAACATGTATCCATGAATTATCATATAGGTGGCAGTACACTAAACACAGAAAGTGTGATAAGAGACTTAGGGACACAGGTGGACAGTGGTCTCACCTTCGATAACCACATCGCCACAACAGTCAGGAAATCCTTCTATGTGGCACACCTCATCACGAAGGGCTTTTCATCCAGAAAATGTAGGTCATTGTCCCACTGTACTCATCCCTCATTAGACCCATTACAGAATACAACGCCCCATTTGGTATGTACCTCTCAAGACATCTGCAACAACTGAAAAGGCCTCAGAAATACCTCACTAAAAGAATCACAGGCCTAAAGCAGATGCCCTCGCTGACCGCCTTAAAAACTCCAGCTATACTCTGTCGCATATCGTCTACTCAGAGGCGATCTCTGCTTAACATACAAGGCCATGTCAAACCCAGAGCTGTTGGACATGCTACACTTAAAGAAATCCCAATCCCTCAGAGCTACACGCTCCAGGGATCTAAACCTTGTCATCACAATAAACAAAACATGCTGGAGGGATAGGTTCCTGACCCAGAGACTCCCCAGACTCTGGAATAGATTGCCCATACATGTCAAGCAGAGTGCCTCTTTGGACCTCTTCAAGAGGAATCTTGATGATTGGATGGGAGAAAGGAAATTCACCCCAGGGATCACGTCAGTCGCCCTGCTTGACAGGGGTCCAGGAAAGTAAATAATGTGGGAAGAAATAGCCAGGGAATTGTTATGGCTAGGCTTGTATAGGCCCTAGGGCTGATAGCCTAGTACCAACCTATGAACCTATGAACCTATGAACAACAGTAATTCTCCCTTGCCTGCTATGGGCATCTCTGCAGCCACAGAGGATGTGGCTATCCCCAAGTTTCTGACGGCTCTTTATGCAACACCAACTGGACTGAGGTAAAAAGAAGAGTGGCTTGAGGAACACAAAACACAAAGAGTCTTCCGGGTTACAAAGTCCTTTACTGGTGTCTCCTGGTACCTCGGCTGGTTTGAGGAACAACAAGCGGCCACAGCAGAATCACCCACCAATGACAGACACACAACAGGAGAAGGACAATCACCCAAAGACTCCCTGAAAATGTTTTTTTTTTCTGGTCATGAGAAGGTGAAACCATGAAGACCAGAAATTGCTCCACTGCTAAACCAAGAAAGAGACCTTGAAAGCAGACAGCAGAGCCTGGATGAGTTGATAACATATAGTGAAAAACAAGCAGATCTGATGTAAGAAGACCAGTGACAGTTCCCTATAAGCACATCCTGTCCCCAATACACAGACGCACAAAAATCATGATTAAATATTTTGTCAAAAAATAGAATTTTCCTCACAAAATATTCACATAAGTATTTACACATATGCTCACTTAAAAATGCAATGATAATCCACGGAATGATGTTTTCTAGCAAAAACATATTTCTGTCAAAAAACACAAGTTTTTCTCAGAAAAGAAAATTATTGGAAGGTTTTCCCAACTGGTGACTTATCTGCCCAGCCTTGAAGCATAGCTAGCTGGCTAACACTTTCACAGTGCCCACTTCATGAGCATTTTTCTGTGGCAAAAAACGCTTTGAAGTGTTTTGATCTACAACTGTCTTTTTTATGGTGCACAACTTGAGATCCAGATAGTTGGCAAAGTGGAAGGCACCCTTCAGTTTTGAAAGTTCATAGGTAGGACCCATTTAGCTTAAGCTGCTGCAGCAGTGATCGTTGACTGAATATCTATCAATTTTAGCTTTCTTAGATGGTGTAGAAGCCATTGAGAAAGAGTGAGATATTGTTTCTTTATCCCCAGGACTTTTCTTTTGAGTCCTCTGTGCACTGAGGAACCATTATCCAAACTGTCTCGGAAAGCAACCTCTTTAAAAGTAAATTACTCTTTCTGTATTGGAGTCCTCTGCATAAAACCTTCACAGATATCCTAGTTCATGTTATCATGCAGAGGTAAATGACACAAAGGGAATGGCATTCTTGCAGGGGAATTTTATGCCTACATGCATCACATTTTTCAAAACTAGCCTGTTTGGCCAAACTAATCAAACTAATGATTCACTCAGCACAGCACCAAAAAGCCTTAAAATAATGTCAACAGAGCACACTATGCAAACTTAATTTTAAATATGGAGCCAGTACAAACTAACTAACTTCAACCAAATAAAAATGGTGGTCTTTCAGCAATGAGAGCAGGGGAAAAACACCAAAGCAATTGTGACAGAAATATTCTCCAGAGAAAGAACAGCTCTGACTCTAGAATAGAAAATTATGGACAGCAACAATGCTTAATACAGATTCCAAAGATGTCAGAGATTATGAGGTTTACAGTTTTAGTAAAATGCCAGAACAATAGCCTGCATCCATTATTCTGACTCAAACTTGTTCAGCAATAAGCACAACTGAGTGAAAAGAAGGAGATGCAATGCACTATTGGACAAGAGGAAATATTAAAGCCTGGAAATCATTTAGGTGCTCATATAATACCAAAGCCCGGGAAACATTTAGGTGCTGAGGAAACACCAAAGCCTAGGAAACATCTAGGTGCTGAGGAGAAGCCAAAGTCTTAGAAACATCTATATGCCGAAGAGACACCCAGGCCTGGGAAAGTTTTAGCTTCCAAACTGGCTAGTGTCTGAGGTAACTATCCTACAATATGAATTGGGCAAATTGTATCATGTAAGATGCTTTACTGTTTTAACATCATGCTTTAAAAGAGAGCTCCACAGGAGAAGACATGGTGAATTGGAAGGCACCACCTAACTCCTGTCAATTTCTGATGGTAAAATACCAGACTCCTCAGTGTCATTGAACACTAAGGATTCAAGAATTCAAACAGAAAAAAATAAATGCTTCTTTACAAAGTGCCTTGAGTGCGATAATTATCTCTGCAAAAAATGGGTACAGGAGGGGGTGACAAAAGTCTGCAAAATACATAACAACATTGAAGCAATTACTCTGAAAATATTTATTTTAAATACAGGCTCTACAACATACATGAATGTCAACAATGTAGCAGCACAAATGTAATAAAGTTAAATGAAATGAACTTAACCAATGCCAAAGAAGCTGAAATTAGACATATAAATGTTAGATGATGATGATGAAATAATCATCATCATAATAACAACAATGCAAAAACCTGCTGGAGATGCACTCACAGCTTATCAGCCATGTAAGAAGCATCTTTTGTGTTTATGCACATGTACTTGTTCCAGCTTTATATGTATTGACTGCCACTGGTTGCCACAAAATCTAAAGGAAGGCAACATACTGGCAATGCTATGCAAGGTCTTAACAGAATGAAGATTTTTTTAGCAAGCTGAATCGAAAAGCAATGAATACAAAAAAAAAAAAAACTCTAAAGCAGCTATAAAGATTAGGAAGATGCATGAAAGCAAAGTAAGCACCTCTAGGAAGGCAGTGAGTAGACATTTTACATATGCTTGAAGGGCAAATTTTTTGTGGTAAACAAATAACACTCTGTGTAGCTACATGATGTAAGATGCACTCCTGCATGTTTTTAATAAATTTCAACGAAAAAAAAAGTCTTCAAACTTGACAGCTAGAAGAGGTGTGATCAAGCGGTCTCATGAATGCATAACAAGATTTTTGGACTTGCAGGCAGTATAAATCCATCACTTGCCCTGATCAGGACTCACATTTGATGTGGGGGAGCAATATCCTTGGCCATCAACCAGCATCAATGAAGTCCACTTAGGCAGAGCACGACTCACTGTGGGTAGTACCATTTTGCACAATCTCCTAATATATTATCCTGAGAATGTAAGCCAAGGATGAACCATTCCGCTGCACCTTATGTGGTTAATATGTCGGGTATGTTGCAGTAAAATCAGTGGTTGTGAAGAGTAATTCCTAGCATGCAGAGTAACAAACTCTGCACAAGCTATCCAAATCCCTCCCAATGCCATCTACAATAAACTGTAAGCATATTTACTCAAACTAAAATTAAGTGCTAAAGAAAATCAAAATTAATTAAAGAGAAACACCTGTCCAACTTCATGTAGTTGAGTATATTTTTTTTAATTATTTTTCTGCCACTCTCTGCTGACCCTCAAGCCTCCCCCTTCTGAATGACAACTCATTCCTCAGTAGTGGGAAATCTCTGGATGCAAAAAAAAAAATGACTCAATGGAATTAACAGTAATCACTTTAATATTAAAAGCAAACAAAAATCAAGTACATATTATACAAGCTTTCTAAATAATGCTTATTCAGGTATAATACTCATTCAGTGGCACACATTATCTAACACAACCCAGTACCATGTGAGATGTATCACATGCTATTGTCACAGGACAGATATTTTAAATTTGTTTCAGAAAATATTTTAAACTATTTACAATATCCAACCTAGGTACTTTATCGGCTCATAATATATTTATCCATTTACATTTCTTTGTATTTTCTTACTAAATCTACCCCCTCTAATATTTTTCTTAATTATTTGCAACATAACAAATTCACATGTCTGTGCATTCCAGATAAATGATGACAAATCCTTTCTTTTAGCTTCCTATTCAATTTCCCAATGTAAAATGCATTGCATATTTTACATAATGCATAAACATAAAAAAGCAACCGATGTAAGAACACCACAAACTCTATTTATATTGTTCTTTAGTCAGAGCTTTTAACTCTGTATTTTTAACTATGATAGAACTTTTATCAAGTGATGTGTTAACTGAACATTGTTAAGAGGTTTAATTGAGACACTGGTCATGACTGGATTGTTGAAACATTTAAGAGTGTCTATGAAGTTGATTCTTTTATCTGAAGAAGTCCAGCCACTGTGCTGGACGAAAAGCGCTTAATAAATAGAGTTTGTGGTGTTTTTACATCGGTTGTTTTTTAATGTTTATTCAGTTTGTGAAGTATTTTTTAATTTCCTATTTTACACAATGCAACATATATCACAATTTTAAAATTACAATCTGTATAAACTGTCTGTGGTGCAGGGGGTTAGCGTCGTCACCTCACAACAAGAGGTTATTCGGTTTGATTCTTGGCTGGAGCGCCTTCTGTGTGGAGTCTGCATGTCCTCTCCACCGTTGAGTGACGTTTAAAGACATTCAGGTAGGTTCGTGCGTGAATAGGTGTGCCTTCTTTGAAGGTTGGGCATTGGGCTGGAACTTTGGCACTGCAAAAATCCTCTGCCAATCATTAGCGGACCGGTGGTCTGCTGTGGCGAACCCTAACCGGGAAAAGCCGAAAGACAAACTGTCAACATAAACATCTTCTTGGTTAAAGGTTGTCTCAAGTAAAGTTTCCTGCAAATATACTGACACTGTTAATATTTAAAAAAGGGAATTGTACTTTTCTTTTGACTATATTTCACATTTACTCAATGTCTCTGCTTCAGGCCCGGAGATATTGTATATGAAAAATTGGATTTACCCTCTTTATTCTTTTTTATATCATTAACTGAATATGCTAACTACTTCTAATTACCTTGCATATTTCACTTCTATGTCAACTATAAGATAGAGTAACTTTAGTAACAATTTAACTACCTCATTAAATAAACCAAATAAATAAATTTACAAAATTATCACAAAAAATAGTTTTATAATCTTCACTACTTTCACCCAGAACATGTTGCTGTATTTCACAGTAAAATTTTACAACCTCTTTCTCTAAATTCTTTCTTTAATCCATCTACAAGCTGTGAAGCTAAATTACCTTCAGTTTTTAAGTTGGATATCCTACGCATCTGTTCCGTCCCAAATTAAAAAAAAAATATGGCTAAGGTACATACTAGTCCCATAGCCAAACATATTTCACCTGGCTGGTTTCTTATATATACTAGTTCCTATGATACCCCCTCTAAAAAAATTAATGCTGTTATCAGACATCATTATCTTAAAAAAATAAAAATGATAATTGTTTTTAATAATCCAATAACTATTCAAAATACTCCTGTGTATTCTCCTATACTAAAAAGATGTTATCTAAAAAATATTAATAAAATAATAAATCATTCCTACAAATATTATGTAATATAAACTGATTTTCCCAGTATGACACTATTAGCCAAGGGCATTCCCATGACTACTTGATTTTATAAGTAAATAACATCTACGAATAAAAATGCATTATGTTGAAGTATGGTTTGCCTTAATTCACTAATTGTATTTATCTGTATATTAGGGCATACCTATAAGTCATAGCTGACTCTTCCATCACTCATCCTCATTGTGAAGATGTTTTATCGTGGCTTGTTTTGTTGCAACTTATTGTGAGATGTGAACTGACAGTATGTTTTTTGTTTTTCCTTCTCTCCGCTATGTGCAACTGTGGAGGTGGTATTTATAAATAAACTCATAGTCATTAGGTTGTTGCGTCTTTTGGCTTTTCCCGGTTAGGGGTCGCCACAGCGGAACTCCGGTCCACTAATGATTGGCAGTAGATTTTTACATGCCGAGTTGCCAGCTCTGATGCACAACCTTCAATGAAGGAACGCCCATTTACGCATGTCTCCACACAGAAGACGCTCTAGCTGAGAATCGAAAAGGACAACGTCATACTGTGAGGTGACAACGCTACCGCAGCACCACCACCACAGTTATTAGGTATTGATGCAAATAATGTCTCAACATCTATTACAATAAATAGTTATTATCAGAACCATTGCTCTTCTCCCATAAATGTAATTTTTATAAAATAATCTTTACTGTCTCTTACAAAACACTATACTTCCTGTGCTACCTTTTTTACTCTACTTTCCAAAAATACTGAAATAGGCTCAGTTATCCGTCCTCTTCCTATAACAGGTATCAGAGAGGTTTTTGTTCATCTTTGTGAATTTTTGGTATACCTTAATATGTTGGAATTTTGGGATAAGAGACATAGAAAAAATCATATTATACAAAGACCCCCCATTAATATTCTAAAATGTGCACGCTGATTGGTCAGCGTGCATTTTGTAAATCAGACTTATACTAATGGAAAAAGGTCCGGTCGCCCGGACTTTTTCCATTAGTATAAGTCTTTTTTTATAGCAATGGAGAATGCAAGATCTCCATTGCACACTGTCTCGCTATGTTAAAGGAGTTTAACATAGTGAGACTGCTTTAAAAAAAGTAACGGAGATCTTCCTTTCTCTGTTAATTTTTATAAAGCTGTCTTGCAATGTTAAATGGGTTTAACATAGTGATACAGCTTTAAAAAAAGCAACAGAGATTCTCCATTGCTTTTTTAAAGCTGTATCGCTATGTTAAACTCCTTTAACATAGCGAGACACTTTGTAAAAAGCAACAGAGATCTTGCTTTCTCCGTTGCTTTTTTTAAAGCTGTCTCGCTATGTTAAACTCCTTTAACATAGTGAGACAGTTTGTAAAAAGCAATGGAGATCTTGCTTTCTCCATTGCTTCCACCCACAGCTCTGATGTACTGCTTAAGCATATGCATGTGCAGTACATAAGAACTGCCGCAGGATACCAGACAGCTGCGGAAGGGTAGCAAGGAGGCATTATACAATGCCATTATTTAAGAAAAGTAATTATTTTTTTCCTTAAATAATGTCGTATAATAGCAATAACCCACGCCTGGGTGTGGATAATGCTGGATTTACCCACACCCAGGCATGGTTTATTGCTATAGTATCCAATATAATCATCTGAAGAACGTTGCTTTATGTGGAGAGAAAGACAACATCAAAGAAATTATATTTTCTGTGATACATATTTATCCCTCCAATGTGCTCTATTTATCTTGCAAATGAGATTTAGACCTCTTGAGTGAGTGTGTCTATTGCAGTTGCAAATGTGCAGTAAGTCTGAGAGGGTAGGGTCTGCTGAGGCTCCGTTACTGGGGCACAGATTGTCCCTCAGTGGCATGTATTGGCATTGAGAAGAAAAAATAAGCTTTGCAGCAATTTTACACAGTTTTTAAGATTTAGACCCTTGATTTTCTTGCTAAGAAAGTGTTGCAGGCATTCGAGTTGAGTCAAATGTTTGTACAGGCACATATCAAAGGGGGCATAATACTCAATGACTGGCCTCATGAGTGTGGAATACAGTAGAATGATCACATCCCTAGACCCGGATGCCTTACCCTTAGCAATAAGCTGTGAAATGAAAAAGCACTTTCTTACAATAGTGGATATGTGATGATCAAAGGACAGTTCATTGCACACACAAGTTCCTAGATCCCTAACTAATGGATCAATTTTCAGGAGTGTGTTGTCAGTGTGATAGTTACAAGGGGCTCCTTGCTTGCTGAATGACACTATTATACATTTCTTGGCATTTGGTTTTAGTCCATGGTTTTGACACCAGTAACTGGTCTGGAAAAGGCCTTCTTGAAGGATCTTGGGTGTCCTCTGAAGAATTTATGATGTTATCAAGTTTAATAAATCTGCAGATTTAGATAGCCATAAACCCTTAACAGCATCTTTGGCCTCTGAGAAGTAAATGTGAAAGAGGGCGAGATCCAATATAAGTAAGGTTGCCACCCATCCCGTTGTCAGCGGGACACTCATGGGTTGAGCTGCCTCATCCCGTTACCTGCTGTGAAAAGTAGTGGGACTTAAAGTCCCGCTTTTCAATCGCACTGAATTGCCATGGAAAAGTTGCAATTATTTCCAGCTTTTCCACGGTAATTCAGTCACGTCACCAACCCGGACCTGCAGGCAAAGCTGCTGCCTGTTAGGTCCGGGTGCTTTAATTCATGCAGCATTTGGCTGCAATTTATGAAAGAGGTGGGTATTGGGGCAGGAAGAGCCCTGCAAAGATCGCGGCTGTAGGAGTGCTTTGTTTTAAGCACTTCTACAACCGCTAAAAAAAATGACCAAGACTTTTTTTTCCTAATGAGCCAGCAAGCCATCCATTCATCCAGCCAGCCAGCCATCCATCCATCCATCCATCCATCCATCCATCCAGCCAGCCAGCCAGCCAGCCAGCCAGCCATCCATCCATTCATCCAGCCATCCATTCATCCAGCCAGCCAGCCATCCATTCATCCAACCAGCCATCCATCCATCCATCCATCCATCCAGCCATCCATCCATCCAGACAGCCATCCATCCATTCATTCATCCAGCCAGCCATCCATTCATCCAACCAGCCAGCCAGCCAGCCAGCCAGCCAGCCAGCCAGCCAGCCATCTATTCATCCAACCAGCCAGCCAGCCAGCCATCCATTCATCCAGCCAGCCATCCATCCATTCATTCATCCAGCCAGCCATCCATCCATCCATCCATCCATCCATCCATCCAGCCAGCCAGCCAGCCAGCCATCCATCCATTCATCCAGCCATCCATTCATCCAGCCAGCCAGCCATCCATTCATCCAACCAGCCATCCATCCATCCATCCATCCATCCAGCCATCCATCCATCCAGACAGCCATCCATCCATTCATTCATCCAGCCAGCCATCCATTCATCCAGCCAGCCAGCCAGCCAGCCAGCCAGCCATCTATTCATCCAACCAGCCAGCCAGCCAGCCATCCATTCATCCAGCCAGCCATCCATCCATTCATTCATCCAGCCAGCCAGCCATCTATTCATCCAGCCAGCCATCCATCCATTTATGCAGCCAGCCATCCATTCATGCAGCCAGCTATCCATCCAGCCAGGCATTCATTCATGCAGCCATCCATCCATCAAGCCATCCATCCAGTCATTCATCTATCCAGCTGCTACTCCCACCAACCAGCTAGCCACTCCAGCAGCCAGCCAGCTAGCCAGTCCAGCAGCCAGCCAACCAGCCACTCCAGCAGCCAGCTAGCCAGATAGTTGGCCACTCCAACAGCCATCAGTCGTACCCATAACAGTATTTCCTTCACTGCTCTTGTGGTGACGTCATGGTAGAGGGTGTGGCCAGTGTCATATTGGCCACTCACCCCATGTCCTACTTTGGCCCACTTAAAAGGTGGTAACCCTAATTATAAGGGGAGGAACATCATACAGGCAAACACTGAGGTTACTTCTGCCCTCACTGACTGCCATTCCAGTGAAGTTTTATTTTGTTTGATTATCATTATTCTGGATAGCCTAAGCCCTCATCTGCTAGTGACATAAGCACTTTTTTCCACACGTGTATGCCTCAACCTGCCCTAGCAACCTTATCCATGTCCTCCCTGCAGCAGCTTCCCCTATCTTGATACATCCTCCACCCTCCATCAGAGTCTATCCTGGGACAGCAGCAGTGTGAGCTTGCTGGAAAGTACAGTTGTGTACACTTATCATAAATGTAAATGTTTGGTGAATTCACTGTTGCAGTCCTGATTTATGGGATTTCCTGCATGTAAGCCCTTGGCTGACCCAACTACCAGAATAAAAATCTCCTTCCTCCTCAGGCTGGTGGATGTTTTATCTCACATCAGTAAGCTCTGGAGCCAGCTGATGCCCAGATATCAGCTTTTTCTTGCATCCTAGAAGGTAGGATCTCCCAGGATGAACAATAAGCAAGGGTCTAAGACAGAAATTAGGCCAGGCAGTGGAGAACTCACGGGGTCCACTGTCTTCGCAAGAAGACAGAAGCAGACTACTATAGTAGGCAAAGGGGGAAGGTGGGAGGGAAAGAAGTCTGCAACAGTGAATACACTCAAAACATCTACATTTATGTTAAGTGTACACAAGTGTACTATGTTCTTCCTGTTTCACTGTTGCAGTCCTGACTTGTGGGATGATTTCCAAAACTGAGATGAGTGTGAAGGAAGATTATGGACAGGAGAGAATGCCCTGCAGAATAGTAGTGGTGAATCGTGCTCTAGACCTGGAAAAGGCTGATAAGTGGTAGTGTTTGGTAAAGGCAGGCACAGATGACCAGATAGCAGCTTACAAAATGTCTTTGGTAGGGACTCCCTTTAGAAAGGCAGCAGAGGTAGCAGTGACCCTCGTAGTGTGTGTCCTGACAGCTTCAGGTGGCTTTTTACCATGATGGCTGTAGCAAAAGAAATACATTGTATTGTGCCGTAAGATGCAACCCCAGAGAGTGAGCTGTCTGCCAGATCTGCACAGCTAGTCAACATGGAGGGTAACAATGACTGCTTTCTTGTTTGTTTGTGTGCCACATGAATGTAGTGTTGCCTTCTTTTGACTAGCAGTACCTCTGCTTTCCATTTTTCTTTAAAAGCTACCACAGCCTTTTGAACTGCCGTTGATTCTTTTCAGTTTATGTGCTTGTCTCTGACCTGAATTTCCTACTGACTTGGGATTGAAGGTGTTGGAAATGAGCCCCACAGGCTGTCTCTCAAGCATCTGTGGTTAAAGTTTGACCCTGAGGGGCGAACTGAAGGGGAGACCCAGGTTTTGAGCACAAGCCTGTGCTCACCATGCAAATTCCTCCTTGAGACAAGGTATCAGCTGATTTTCAGTTGCAGGGATTCTTGAGGTACCACTGGAGTTTCCTCATGTATAGCCTGGGCAGAGGGATCATGAGGATACAAGATGCCACACAGCCTAATGTTCTGAGGAATTACCTGGGTGAGATGCATTGTCTCTGCATAATGTTTTGTAAATACTGAGTCAGAAAGGAGACCTTTTCTGGAGGGAGAAAGGCCTTTTGAAGGGAAGAATCCAGAAGAGCCCCCAGGAAAACCATCCTCGTGGATGAGTCTGTGTTGGATTTGCATAGATTTATGGTCAACCTCAAGGAGGTGAGGAAGTTCAGAGTAAAGGAAAGATTCCTGAGCAGCTATGATAGACTTGTGGCTTGAATATGGCAGTAGTCTTGATAAGGATAAATTTGGACCCCCTTTGTCTGCAGAAGGTGATTACAGGAGCTAAGCACATTGTGAAAACCCTGGGAGCAGTAGACAAGCCAAACGGCAGTGCAATAAATTGAAAGTGACTGGTACCTGCTCTGAAATGTAGAAAGCTTCTGCACGATTCCACCAAAAGAATGTGCAAGTAAGCATTGTTTAGATCCAGGGCGACCATTAAGGCCTGAGGAGCTATCATGGGTAAAGTTTTTTAAGAGTCAACATTTTGAATTTTGGTACCAGCACAGACTGATTGAGGGCAGACAGGTCTAGAATAGAGTGCCAAAAGCCTTCCTTTCTGTGAACCAGAAATAGCCTGAATTAGAACCCCTTTCCTTTTTGGTGTTCTTAGACTGGTTCCACTGAGTCCTGTGAGCACAGATTGAGAACTTGAGAAATGGCCACTGCTCTTTGATTTTGTGGAATATCCGGGAACCTGAGTATTTTAATGGTTCTTTGAAAGTGAGCCTGTAACCATTTGAGATAATATTAAGAACCCACTTGTCTGAAGTGATGAGGACCAATTTTCTTTGAACAGAGATAGCCTTCCTCCTACCCTTTTGGGAGAGGGTGGGGGCAAGGGGAGAGGAATGGGAGAGTCATTGCTGTTCCCTGCCAGGGCCCTGTGGCCTAGAACTCCCTTGTCTGGGGATTTCGGAAGACCACTGTCTGGGCCTTCGTGATTGCAGCTGCCTATGAGGTTTTTCTCTCTGGGGGTTTCCTTTGTCTGTTGTTTGAATGAGAGGGAAAGGATCAGTGTTTAGTGGGAAAATTCCTACTAAACGTAGGAGGCTGAACTTGGAGGAAGTCTTTAATATTCTGCACAGATTCTGCTTTATCTTCCATCTTATATACCCCCTATTTCTCATGTAAAAAGAACATGTACAAAGTATGTTCCCATTTGTAAGTCTATTGTATCTACCATAGTTATGTTGTTATATTTTGTTCTGGGGATTTCTCAATTCTGTAAACTGTTATATATTGCCACTTGACTGGCTTTTGTATCTTAGCATTTTTTTAGTTTGCTTATTTTCATAGAATTGTACAAGTATCTGGAGCTTTTCCCCTCAGGTCTCCTCTGAAAATGGGCTTTAGCTCAGTAGGACCAACCAGGTTAACAAATGTCAAATAAATACATAAAAAATAAAAGTCTTTTTGAGCACAACCTCAGATTTTAGCCCAAACAGGAAGTCCTTTTCCAGGGGTGTAGCCAGAATGTTGGACTTGACAAGCTCTGGGAGGGTTTGCTCCCTAAGCCAAGCATGTCTTCTAAAGACAGAACTAGAGATTGCAGCTCAGCTGGAGGCCTCCATAGCATCATAGCCACAGTTTAAAGAGTACATGGCCACCTGGGGGCGACAAGCAAAGGTCCAACAATTTCTTGGAAATGTTCTTGTCCTCCAGGGAAGATATATTTTGCTTTATTTGATCCAAAATAGTTTATTGGTATCTGATCATATGAAACTGGATGTTAAGGGCCCTCATGGTTAGAGTAGGAGAACTGTAAACTTTTTTACCAAACCTATCAAGGGCCTTGCTTTCTTTGTCAGCAGGTAAAGGATTTTTTGAAGAGCTGGCCCTTGTTCCATTAAGTCCTGGAGTGACAACCTCTGGATCAGCAGAAGGATTTTTGAAGAGGTATTTAATTGAGTCCAGCAACCTGTAGAACCTGTCTATTTTTCAAGAGGGTGGAGGAAGAGAATCTGGATTCAAGAAAGCATCCATAAAAACATCCTCTGCAATCTCCAACATAGGAGGAATAGCCAAAGGTTTGTGTTCTGGCAGGTCAAAGAACTCCCTAACCCTCTTTTTTGACTGTGGGTATCCCTGGGCCTCCCACTGGAAATGTTCTCTCATGACATGGAGAGTCTCCCCAAAAGTGATGTCTTCAGGAGGAAAAGCTGATGCCACATTCTCTTCAGAATCTGAATCTTCAAAAGAAGTAAAGAGGGGTCCCTCCCCAAAGATAGATTCCTCCTGGTACAAATCCTCATCAGGATCAGGAGGTTCAGAGAAAACATCAGGGGTAGGATCCTGTAGATGAGAGTGTAAAGTGTGTGTGCTGTTTCTTTAAGAAGCATGTGAGGGTTTGCATGCACTTATAAATTCCAGACGTGCAATCCTTAGTGCCATTTTGTAGAAGTATCCAGAGTGTGAGCATGCATGATTGCAGTTGTTAGTTTGTATACAAGTTATTTAAGTTACAGTCAGTAAGCCTCTATAGTGATGTGTTTGTATAAAATAAAGCTGCTTGAACAGAACCCAAGAACACTTGTTTATTCATGTCCTAACACGAAAGCGACATGGTGTCAGAAATGGGATCGAAGAGAAAAGAATATTCGGAGCCATGAGATGCAACGATGACAGCAAAAGTAAAATTGAGAGAAAAGAGTACAAACATAACCAGAAAGAATCAAATGTAATGAGAAATACACAAATTATTTAGTTGATGCGAAAGATGAAAAAGGGGCATTACAAGGACATAAACCACATTATCAGGCAAGTGGAAAGTATGAAAATGTTTGTGAACTAAAGAAAATGTTTAAGATAAAAGTATTTGATGAAACAAATGACAGTAAAGCAAAAAACGAGTATGTTTATTAAACAAAAGAAAACGAGCATGTCTGAGCCAAAGTTGGGATGTTTAGAGTAAAACAAGCACAAGAAAAGTACATTGGGCATGAAGAGGGCTTAAATGAGCAAAACGAATATAATAAAATAAAAGGGTACATTAAGCAAAAAAATTAAGCAAGGTGACTATGTGTTTTGGGCAAAGTGCTATGTTTGGGCATACCTATGACTTTGTACTGTATCAAGGGCATAACTAAAGTTATTTGAAGTATCTCAGTGTGTGTAAAAGTACTTTCAGTGTGTGCTTATTACAGTGCATGTATTCTGAAGTGTTCATTGTGTGCAAAGTGCAACTATTTTGTGCAATCCAGTCAAAGTATAGCTATTTCGAAAAAGTTTCTTGTGCTGGGTGTGTCTATTCACAAAGGGCCATCATTACAGAGTGCTTCTTATACTGTAAAGCATTGCCTAGCAAGCTACCACCATTTTGGGGACATTTCAGTGTGCTGTATGCAGTTATTCGCAAAGTGCAATTAATTCAAAAGTTATTGAGTTTTGGGTAACAGATGTTCTAGTTATTCGCAGTTGCTTGACATATTTCTTACACTGATAAGAGGTGTTTTCTTGCAAAAGATGACATTACAAAAGTATTAAGGTGCTTAAGAATTACTCAGTCATCAGAAAGTTCTCAAATATTTCTTACAGTGATGACTTTTAGCATGTGATGGTGCATGACTGTAGCATTTCTGCTTTTACCGATAAAATTCCGAAAGCATCGAAAAGCCCAAGAAGTTATTTTGCAAAGTCCAGTTATTCGAAAATACGGAGTTCATTCATTCACATAATTCCAATATTCCCAATGAAAGTATAAGTTCAGAGCACAAAGGCATTGGACAAGTACTGTTTATGCCAGAAACTTATGCATATGTGTATGTGTGTATATTCATGCTGATTCGCAAAACCCTTCACTGGTATGTGTTAATATGGCAAATGGATTTCGAAAAATCCTACCACTTGTGTTTGATCAGAATATTGCAGAGAACTGGAGAATATCTGAGCAAGAGTACGACATTTTCATACAAGCAGCTTATGCAGATAGACATGCACACACCAGGGCATTCATTTTGCAAAACCAGGCAAGGTCTGAGGCCACAGAAAGAGAGCATTCATTTGTGTATGCACCAAAAGTGTATGAAGGAGAGGGGGAGGACCACCATATTGTTGTACAAGCTGAAATAAGGGAAGACCCTGAGTGTTTGAAGCGCAAGTTCAGAGAAATGTGTAACCCCCAGACAAATATTATGTTAGAGAGGCATTTATTTTACACAAGAGATTAGAAACCAGAGGAAACATTTGTAACTTATATAACTGACTTGAGAAACTGAGCTAAGATGTGTCAGTTTGGTGATCTAAAAGATGAGCTGATAAAGGACATGCTTGTATGTGGTATTAATAATGCTGCTGTGACAAAGATTTTACATTGTGACAGTGATTTGATGTTGAGCAAAGCCATAAAGATTTGTCAAATCCATGAGGTGAAAGAAAAACATATGAGTATGCTTGCGAGTGACAAGTGCATGGTTTCATTAAGATCCAGAGGAAACGCAGACAGTATGCTACATGTGACAAACAAGAAGAGGCCTAAGCACGTGGCAGCTACAGGATTTCCAAAGAAGCCACTATGGTTTTTAGAAAGTTCCAGGAAAGGTGCAAGCTTCAGCACCAGCTCAGTGGAACACAAACATGAATCAGCAAAACCAGAGTATAGCTTTATTGTTAACTGTCGCAACTGTGGTGCGAATCATGAGTCTAAAAGAGAGAAGTGCTTAGCATTTGGTTAGCAATGTCACAAGTGTAAAAATGGAACCATTTCCAAAAGTTTTGTAAAGAAGTAAGCCTCACACAGTTGTAAAGAAAGGTCGCACAAAAAAACAAGTTGATCAAGTAGAGCCAAAACAGTTAGTTTTCTATGTAGATGATGCATCAGTGCTTGGTGAAAGAGTTGATGCAGTAAACTTATTAACAAGGAGTGAAGTGTTTTGTTCTGTCCAGATCACCCAGAAATACAACAGAACAGCTTGATGCAGAGACTTTTGACTTTGATGTGATGTCAGTGCGCATTTTTTCCACGACTAGACTTGATGAGTTAAGAGATCACACTCAGACTGATCCAATTTCACAGAAGCTCAATCACTATATTAATGTCAGATGGCCATCAAAGCAATCTAGTGTATCACCTGAGGTGCAAGGGTATTTTCCTTGCAGATTTGAATTGTTGATGGAAGACGGCATTATTTTCAAAGGTCCTACAATTGTTGATCCTGCTTCCTTACAACAATGACATATTCAGATTTTGCATCGTGGTCACCCGGGATCCACATCCACTAAGAGAAGAGCAAGAGAGTTAGCATTTTGACCATCATTACCAACAGACATTGATAAGAGTTCTTTCTTCTTGTTCAGTATGCAATAGTACTTGATTGCATTTGCAAAGAGAATCACTTCAGCTAAGTCCAATTCCTGAACTACCTTTGGTCTACTGCAGCAACCATCTTTGAGTGGAACAATCAACACTATTTAGTTTTGGTAGACTCTTATTCAAATTGGTTTGAGATTGATCTACTACCAAACTTAACCTCAACTGCTGTCATTACTACCTTGAAACGACATATCTCAGTTCATGGTAGTCTACACAAACTTTTTTCTGACAATGGTACTCAATTCACCAGCCAGTTGTTTCAGACATTTGCAAAAGAATGGGACTTTGTACATGTCACTAGTAGTCTTGAATATCCTTAGTACAATAGTCTAGCTGAATGTGCAGTACACAGTGCAAAGCAATTACTTGAAAAGTCAAAGTGTGACAATACCGATGTATTCTAGAATTTGCTTAATCTCAGAAGCATACCCGTGATGATATTCTTGGCTCACCTGCTCAAAGACTACATTCCACGCAAACTAGAAATACGCTACCTATTTCTTCAAGTTTGTTGTAGCCTAACCTTAAGAACATTAAAACCATCAAGGCGCAATTGTTTAAGAAGCGTAATATCCAGAAATTTAGTTCCGACAGATCGAGCAGATGACTTCGTCCATTGAGGGAAGGAGAGATGGTACGAATCCAGATGACCAAAGTTTTTGATTGAATAGGACTGATTATCGGCATCTGTGCTGAGCTGAGATCCTACTTGGTAGATTCTGAGGGTGTGGAGTATAGGAGGAATCGCACACATCATCTTCCTTTACCAGAATCATCATCATTGCAGACACAACATTGTAACTGTGGTGCAAACTATAAATCAAAGAATGAGTCAGACACTGTTTCCAGACAAGAATGTGTTCAAAAGTCTGATTCTGTTCCAGAAAGTGATTTGAACATTCCACAGGTCAACTATTTTGCAGAAACTGTCCTAGGTGCTAAATCTAATTCCCAGTTTTATGTCACACGATATGGACAAATTTCTAAGCCTAGTGTGAAATATGCAGCAATGTGGACTTGATTGTATACACATGTGTATTTAGCACTGTATAATGCATGTCTACAGATTACTTGTAATTTCTGCATGCCAAATAATCTCATGACAAATTGCATGATCTTTTCTCAATGAGGGAGGATGTAGATCAGAGTGTAAAGTGTCTATGCTATATCTTTAAGAAGCATGCAAGGCTGTGCGTGCATGTATAAATTCCAGACACATGCAATCCCTAGTGCCATTTTGTAGAAGCAGTAGAGGCAGTCAGAGAGTGAGCATGCAAGATCGCAGTTGTTAGTTTGTATATAGATTATTTAAGTTATAGTCAGTAAGCCTCTATAGTGATGCGTTTGTATAAAATAAAGGTGCTTGAAAAGAACCCATGAAGACTCATTTATTCGTGTCCTAAAATGAATGCGACAGATCCCTCTTCCTTTTCCCTGGGGAAGGCTCCAAAGGAGGCTGCCTAGCTCTGACTATTGAAATAAGGACTTCTGCTAACCTCACCAGGTCTTGCTGATATCCCTGTGCATGCAAGCTGGAAGGCCTAGACATAGGGCCTGAGGTAGAACCCTTCGTAGAGGTAGCTCTGGCCTTGGGCCTAGGTACGTCCACAATCCTGATGCCAAGTCTCTCTGCAAGAATGAGCCAATGCAGTTTGATGCTGCAAAGGGATGTCCCCAGTAAAAGACCACTCATCTGAAGCAAAGATCCACTGAGCAATCCTGGACCTGACCAACAAACTAAGAATCAAGACCTGTGCAGAAGCTGTGGGATCAGATGGCAAGTTGGACTCCAGACCGGTCTCAGAGGCATGCGCCACCACTTCAGATGCAGAAGGGGGCTGCAAAAGTGCCTCGCCTTCCTCAAAGATAACAAGCCTTGGGGGACTAGCAGACAGAGAACAACTATCAGCCAAGGCCCTATGCTTAGGTCTTTTTTTCCTTATCCTTCCTACACTTAGGAAGCTCAACCTCAGGATGACCAGTGGACGCTACTGGACGATGCGAAGTGGATGAAAGACTAAGATCTCTTGCTAAGATCTCGGCCCTATACCTGATAGTCCTAGAGTTGAAACAGGTGCAGAAATGACAATTAGGAACATCGTAATCAGGGCCTAGACAGGTGATACACAGCGAATGGAAGTCTTGGTATTGGAGTTTGGTGTGGGATTTGCTTACCACAGCAGAGACAATTGTTAACCTTATCTGACATGGGTTAAAGCAAGAAAAAAATAATTCCTCAATGGTAGCTTTCAGATGACTTCTCTCTGGTGTGGACCAACACACTGAAATACTGCTTAGGGCTCCGACGGCAAGAAGACTGATATCATGATGTCAGCTGGCTCCCTATATACCCAAGTGTACCAACGTCAGATACGACGTCCATCAGCCTAAGGAGGAGGGAGATTTTTACTCTGGTAGTTGAGCCAGCTAAGGGCTTAAACAGCAGGAAATCCTACACGTCAGGACTGCAACAGTGAAACATGAAGAACATCTACCATACATCCCAATCCAGTATGATGATGTCCATCCTTCCTTGCCAACACCATCAGAAACCAAAGCTGCTAACAAAACTTGAGTCGCCCTTGGGCCATAAGTCAGGACTTTAATCCTCTACACCACCAGTGCAGACATGCAGTTGAGTATTTTAACTGTGTGTCACTCACATTTTGTAGTTCTTATTGTTTGTTTTCTTAAACTGTAAATTATTATATTCTTTTTTATACAAGCATATTTTCATGGCATGCAATATACTGCTGCTACTGTTACAGGATCTGCACAATCCATTAAAGCTGCAGCACATTAACAGTGTTCTTGTATTACTTCATTTGTTTGTAGTTAAAGCATGTAAAGGGGCTGACACCCCTATTGACCCCATGTAATAGCAAAATTAATGGACTACTGAAATAAATTATGCTCAAAAAGGGAGGAATCTCCTCACCTTTATATGCAGTTAAGGGCAAAAACACAATAACAAGGCAGTATAACTGCCACAATTTTTATTTTATTTTCTTGTATACTTTTTACAAGGATGCATAACTGACAGATGCACACAATCAACTTTGTCAATCCTTTATGCTAGTGCCATCAGTCACTAAGTCACCTCTCCAGTATGTGCTGAAAATGTAGAAGTTACTCTGCTCCACAATTACCAAGAAGTCTAAACTGTACTAGAAGTGGACAGAGATAAAGTGTGAGGGTTGAAAGCCTTACCTTGCCTTATACCAGTGGATGCCATTCCTTGGAGTGATGTCCTATCTCCACCTTTCTGATTCTATTTCTGTGAAGCCATGCTTAAAAAAAGGTTTGAAATTCAAATGGCAATGGCAGGTGGTGAGCAGTACCACTGAATTTCTCTCATGTATCACAGGAAACTTGGAAATATCTAAGAGAAGAAAGTAAAGGCACTCATGGTCCTGTTCCAATATTTACCAGCCACACAAGCACTTTGTAGACTTAGGCCTTCCCTTTCCCTTTGGAAATTGTTAAAGACATTTTCCTGTGAAGTCTGTGAGGAAAGTGTGGGCAAGTAATAGGAAAGATCACATGGTTTTAAATAGTGAGTACATCGCATAACCAAGTTGCAGGGAATGCTGGTGTGGATAGAAGAAAACATGTTTCAAAGAGAAATGTATGTTATGAAATGTAGACAAGTATAACGGCAACAAACAAGAAAATTCTTCCGGTCATTAATCATATCAGAAGTCCTCTTAAGGGAGTACATTAGGTTGCCAGGTTATTAGCCATGCAATAGTTGTTACTGAAAACTGGCAGAAGGATTCCCTTTAGTTGTTTTCACAGGTGACACTTTCCATGCCCCTACTTGAAATGCAAGCTTAACATCAGATGTGGAAATGTATCAGCTTGGAAATGTCTAAAATATTTTTAATTCAGTGATTTTAGGTCACATCTAGACATTTAAATGCCTCCCATTCTTTTGCTTCTCACAAATGAATATCACTAATGCCTCTGTGATGAACTTTAAAACTCTTCTAGACCAAGACAGCTGAATGGGTATTTACTGTGAAACCAAGGATCAGATAACATCGAAGAATGCATTGATATAAAGCTTTCCACATTAGCCTGAAATAAACTGCATCTTCCTATGTTAAAATGTCAGTGACCATCTCTGTACACAGTGAAATGACAGGGGACACCTAAAAACAACAGATAACCAACAAAAGTTAATTCTGCAACTGAATAAATAAATCAAAATAAATCTAAATCAACTAATGTAAGACAGATAATATCCAAAGAGAGAGCACCAAAACAAAATGCTTGAGTGTACTATGAAAGAATTATTTACAAAAGACTCCATATGAAATTAAATGGAATACGTTATCAATGACAGGATATCAGACAGAAACAGTGTAATCATTTCCTTCAGTGATGTACCTCATTGTTTGTAGCAAATTTCTCACAGGCTGTTACACATAACTCCATTGTTTCGACCCTCATCTCCTCTGGCATATCTGAGTGCTGAAAATTACACAAGAAAAATCTATTTTAATATGCTATAATGACCTGTTAATTACAGCTTCATATAAATATCTCAAGACACAAAAAGGTACAGATAGCAGCTTTCATTCAGATTCAAGCATAACTGGAAATCTTACGTAAGTGTAAAACGTTAGTTTACTCAAAGGCAAAAGTGAAACCACATTTTTTCCTATTAGCACTCTATCTTGAGCTCTGTATCACACAGTTTCATTAATTACAAATAAAAGAAAAAAGAAAGTAATGAATACACTGTAAAACAGATAACCAGGAAAGAAAAAAAGCAGCAAAAGAAAAGATCAGTGATACAAAATAGATGCAAGTAATTAATGACTATGCTACAATACAGATAACATTCACTTTAAATGAGATGCTAAATTTCATTAAGGATCTATTCAAGCAGATAAGATAAATAAATGCAGAAATGGTACACCATGGACTAACGATATAAAACATTTGCCTCCTTGGTAATCCAATTTTGTGAAAATGAATGTAATTATCCAATTCAGTACAGTAGAAAGATAAATTCTAAAGAATATTATGAAATAGAATGTAGGCATGTATCTATAACAAATGAGCAATTATCAAAAAACAAATGGGTAAAAACAGAAGAACCTGGTGAATGATGCCAATACCAATCCAATCCATAACCTTGAGACAATAACTATAATAATCTACGAAGGTAAAAGTACAATTAAGAAGGAGGTTTTCACCGAGCTGCACAAGCAAATACTCAGATAAAACAATATTATGACCAGCTGTAGCAATAAACATTACTAAGGGTGGCAAAAGGCACCACCACCATGTTATTAAAACACCATTAGTATCATCCCATTCTACCACCACACTGCCAGCATCATCAGGTCTCAGCATTTACTAAAGAAGTTTTAATCACCATATTCAAATAATTGAAAAAGTACCAATGACAACACTGCAGTCATCAAAAATAAATGCAAACTGGTTTCACATGCATACAAAATTACCATAAAACCAAAGATAAAATCAATCATATTTAGCACTGTCTTGCCTCCAGTCCATACAAATGGTATAGTAGTGTTTAAGCATACTTACAATAAAAGGAGATCTTCAAGTAGAAGTCACAGCAACAATAAATCATAACATATTACCCATGTTTTACTTGGTCATGTCATTTTAAACCAGTGGCTTTCTTCAATGTAGGTACCAACACAATCTCAAACTAGAATCTATCAACAATGAGATAACATGGGTTACACTTTACATACGCAGCACTGCTAAATGTACACTTCAGTTCCTCACAGCAGAGTTCCATGACAGTGAAAAGCCAGATGTGACAGACAAATAGTCTGTTTTACCATCTAACTTCTCATAGTGTGTGTACAGCACTATGTGCATCTCTACTAACATTTGCCCAAAAGTATGAACAGTGGCAAAACAAAGCAGGAATGTTTAAATACAGTCTAGAAAATGGTTTAGAAATTACTATGAGGGCTTTGTGAGAGCTAGCACACTCAGTAAAGTGCCACAACCTCCAAAACTAAAAGGGTAATGAATACAGATAGCAGTGTGATGTAGTAGCTTCTCACACCTCCTGGTCTCAGCGTTGTTCAAGGCTTGAGGCCAGAAAAGAGATCCCTAGCCTAGAACCCTAACATTCAACAACAGTAAAAATACTCAAAAGAATAAATGAATTTCAAATAACTGTTACACTAACCATTTACTAAATAAAATATGCAGCATGTATGTGAGAGTATGAGAAAGATATTCCTAAGAAAAAATAAATACTGAAAGCTAATACACTAAAGAAAAACAATTTTGTAGTGGTCTTCATCCAGTAAAGCAAAAAGCAGTGTTTATGTGTGGACAGTGAGAGGTGAGAGAAAGGAATGTACGCATGTGTGTGTGTGTGTGTGTGTGTGTGTGTGTGTGTGTGTGACACAAATATGCATATATGTGTGTGTGTGTGTGTGTGTGTGTATATATATATATACATATATGTATACACACACATATATATATATATATATATATATATATGTATACACATATATATATATATATATATATATATGTATACACATATATATATATATATATATATATATATATACATACATATATGTATATATATATATATATATATATATATATATATATATATATGTATGTGTGTGTGTGTGTGTATATATATGTGTATGTGTATATACATATGTATGTGTATATACACATGTAAGAGTGTATATATATATATATATATATATATGTATATATAGTTGGGTAGTTCAAGCCACCCAAGCTGATTTAAATTGATGCAATGATGTGTCCTAAAAGGCAGCCCAGTGGCAAACCTGGCAATGTGGTTGTAGCAAATTGAGAGTTTGTTAAGGACAGTCTTGTTTAAATGTGAGAGTAGAGCAAGTTATGACAATTTTAGCTGGAGGGGTTAGGAAGGCTTTTATTCTGTAAAGTGACCCTAGTTTTTATTGATGGTTTTGATAGTTTGGTTAACATGTAGGTCGAATTTTAGATTATTATCTATGATGACACCTAATAGTTTGGTAGAGGGGGGTCAGGGGAAATTATTGTGCCATCATTTGAATTTATGGTAAAGGTGAAAGCGGTAGACCTACGTGTTGGTGAAAATAACAGCATTTTAGTTTTTTTTGGGATTTAGGATCAGACGACGTTCAGAAAGCCAGTTTTCTATTGGTGGTCTGGGTAGCTGACCATAACTCTACTGGAGATGTGGCCGAGCAAATCAGAGTAGAGTCATCAGCATATTGGATACAGCTGACTTTTGGGATGACAGCATAAAGGTCATTAATGAAGATGGAGAACAGCAAGAGCCCTATTATAGAGCCTTGTGGTACTCAAAGGGTGTTAGGTAGAAGATTAGAGAGTTTGTTCTGCCAGAGGACAGCCTGCTGTTGACCATTCAGGTAGGATTGAAACCACTGAAGGGCTCTAGTATCTAGACAGAATGTTTGCAGGGTGTGGATTAAAAGTTGGTGATCAACCATATTGAATGCCTTGGAAAGATCCAAGATGAGGGCTGAGGATATATAATTATTGTTGCGATTATGGTTTATGGTGTTGGTAAAGGCTAGGAGGGCTGAAGTAGTGCTTTGATGAGGACGGAAACCATGCTTAGTGTCTGCCATAAGGTGATTCTGGATGAGGTGGTGCATGAGTTGTCTATGAATACATTTTTCCATAATCTTTGCAAGTGGAGAGAGTACAGCTATTGGCCTATAATTGGAGAATTCAGTAGAGCTGCCTCCTTTGTGAAGTGGGATTACATAGGATATTTTCCACATGGTGGGAATTTTAGCTTCTACTATGGTTCGATTGATTAGTATTGAGACGGGGTAAGCAATAGCATCAGCTGATTTTTGTAGGTACTTGGCAGGGAGTTGATCAGCAGAAAGCGTAGTGGGTTTTAATTTTTTGATCAAGGTACGGATAAGTGAAGTGGCGACTGGTTGGAAGCTGAACGCGAGTAGGTTTCTAGGGGTGGTACTTTAAGGACCAGGGAAGCTAGGAGGTAGCTGGCTAGCTAGGGCTTGAATTGTCTCAGTAAAGAATAGGTTAATACCATCAGAAACATCTTCAGGGGTTTTATCAATAGTAGCAGCAGGGATTGGGGTTGAAGTTTGTCCAGGATGTAGTAGATCATTTAAACCTGCCCAAAACTTGAGGGTTATTTTCATTTACTGTCTGTAAATTACAGTAGTATTTTTTTTTGTCTTGTAAAATGGATTTTTTAGTTTGTTCCTGGATTGCCTGTATTTAATGTGATCTTGGGGGTCTTTAGAAGAATGCCATAAAGCCCATGCTTTGTTTCTAAGGATAATTTTGAGTTTAGACTCTTTAGAAAGCCAAGGCCTAGTTTTTGCCTTTGTTCTCTTTCAACGAACAGGCACATGCAAATCAAGGATCTCAAGGAATTTGTTAAAGTATGCTACTGCTTCCTCTAAGGGGAGGTGTTTTAGAACAGACAAATTACATGCGTTTAGTTCTTGTTGGAATTTGGCAGGGTCAAAGTTTTTATTGTTTCTAACCTTTCTGAGTAAGGGTTATTGGGAATTAATGGCTTTGTGCTTAATTACATATGTGAGAAGGTGATCGCTTAGGCCATCAGGAAGGGTACCAGAGGTGTACAGTTGGGAGTGACTATTTATGAGTACCCAGTCAAGCATGCTTTCTTTTTGGTTGGGTTTACCTATCCTGGTAGGGGTGGATATGATTTGTGTAAATGCATGCAGGTTAATATGGGTGGTTGGGGATTCTGAGGAACAGGTGCCCCAGTCTATGTTAAAGTCTCCAAGTAGTAGGGTTTCTTGGGGATAGTGACATGACAGCCAGTGCAGGATATCTTCAAGTGCAGATATACTGTTACCTGGGGGAGTGTACATACAGATGATATTAATGCATTTATTTTTATTAAGTTGCAATTTGGTGGCAAGAATCTCTGATTTATTAATCTGAGGTGGTTGTATTACATCTATGGTGACATTCAACTCAGATTTATAGAGTACAGCTACCCCACCCCCCTTCCTGGAAGCACAATCCAGCCTATGTTGTACCCAGGTGGTAACTTCATTGTCTGTAGTGTTAGGTTTTAATCAGCTTTCAATTAAACAGAATCTCAAGGGAGTGGACATCCAGAAGTGCATGCAATTCATGTACCTTGTTATTAATGCGTCTAATATTGAGATGACAGGCTAGGAGAGAGTTAGTTGGCCTATTACTTGTAGGTTTGTAGCTTAGATTGCAAGTAGAGGGGGTATGTGTATCTGAAGTGGGTGGGCCAGGGTTGGGATGAATATCACCACCAAGTATTAGGTTAAGTCTATACTTGGTGATGAACTTCAGGAATTTGTTTATTAGTTTGTGGTAGTGTTTGGATCTAGAGCTAATGTGCCTGAGGTTGAGATGTTGATAGACTGAACAAGATGTTGGATAGGACCTGGTACTTTAAGTATGGTTGAAGGTGGGAGGATTTACAGCTGAGGTGATAGTATGCCCTTTCAAAACCTGAAATCCCATGAGAAATTGGTTTTCATACAAGGTAAGGAGGTATGGTGCGAACAAGAGGGGTTGTAAAGAGGAGTATATCATTATTTGTGATTCAGCTAGTGAGTTAAGGAACTGTTTTACCTAGATGCAACACCTGAAGATAGAGTGGTGAAGTAAAGGTACTGGAAGGGGGATGGGAGAATGCCAGATGAAAGCTAATAGGTGCTATTAAAATGTAGGTAGAAGAATGGGGGTAGGAGGAATTATCCCATATGAAAGCAGATAGGATCTAGAAAGTGGGGGAGTGGCTATAGTACTTATATATATATATATATATATATATATATATATATATATATGTATACATATATATATATATATGTGTGTGTATATGTATATGTGTATAAATAAATAAATAAATATATATATATATATATATATATATATATATATATATATATACACATATATATCACACCACAAGTTCCAGGCCAGATGAATTTACTCAGTTTAGTACACAGACTGATTTATTAAAATAAAAAAAATAACTTCTGCAATAAATGTTAACAGCAAAACTTCAAACTCTAATACGATTAAGAGCAAGTAACACTTCTCTAGCGCCTCGGCTTTCAGAAAAGCAATTTCAGAGTACATCTTTCTGCTGGTATGCATACACTTAAATACATGCATTTGATCAATTAAATAATCATCAAATTAAGAATTCACTAAAAAGCTAACTAAATAGGTTAACTTTTAATATTGGAACCACGAAAAGAATTTAAGTAACACAAGCGATATCCTGGGCATCCAAGAAGTTTAATGTTCACACCAAAAACGAACCAAGACAGCAAACCAACAAATAAAACAATAAAAATTCAGTTAGAAAATTCAACAAGGCCGCGGTTTCATCAGACTCTGATGAAACCCGCAGTTAATCGAGCGGGTGAAAGCGCTCAGTATTGTTGAATTTTCTAACTGAATTTTTATTGTTTTATTTGTTGGTTTGCTGTCTTGGTTCGTTTTTGGTGTGAACATTAAACTTCTTGGATGCCCAGGATATCGCTTGTGTTACTTAAATAACTTTTAATATTCTTTTTAACTTTCTTACATTAAATGCTTCCAAGATAATTCCCTATTCAAACCTCTTGGAAACAATTGTATCATATGTTAAAATAAATATTGCTTCCTTCCTTCTTAAATGTTCCTTAATTTTTCATCAGTACTAAACCTAGTATTTACTTGTTCCAAAACAGTTGCCTGTAACCCCTATGGGTCTCCATTTTGGTGTTCCTTAAAGTGCATAGCTACAGGACTCTGAAATCTTTGCTTCTTGATGTCCCTTATGTGTTCTTTTAATCTTGCAGCAAGACTTCTCTTGTTCTCTCCAATATAAAATAATCCACAAGGATATTTTAAACTATATATATCATCTTTTTAGTATTGCAAGTGAAGCTGCCTCTTCTATCATATTTTTTTTCCATTAATGCTTTCAAAATTATCAACTATGTGAAAGGGGTGGAGCCTAGATGGCTAACTGAGAGCAGTGAATTTTGAGAGCTCCATAAACTAGTATAATAATATAGGACAATTTTATTATTTATAAGTTTAAAATCTATAGATGAACTACTAAGCTACATAAATACCAATTTTGATAGAGATATAGAAAAATGTTCCTGTCAAGTAACTTGGAGATATATTGAGTCACTAAATATGAATAACTCAAGAAATTGATGATATCTACATTACAGGATCTATCTTTGAAGATGGATGGCTTTAAAAAATGACTTAGAAAACCTCAAATTAAATTCTTAAAAACAGATTGATACTCTTAAGGAACTATTACAGCAACACCATACAAAAATAACAAATATAGAGACTTCTCTAAATGACATTGAAGGGAGACTCAAAGAGGAAGCATTCCAAAAAGAATTTCTGCTTAAACAGAATACATGGCTGCTTAACAGAATAGATGACCTAGAAAACAGGGAAAGAAGAAACAACATAAGGATCTTTGGTCTGCCTAAAAACCCTGAAGAAGACTTTATTTCATTCTTAACAACCTGGATTCCTGAATTTTTAGACTTGAAAGAGGGACTTTCATTTGGGATTGAAAGGGCGCATACAGCACTGAGGAAACCTGCTTCTAACTCAACAAATACTCCACCTAATCCATAGTTATAAAATTCTTTCATTTCTGGACAAGGAACGAATATTAAAATCTGCTTGGAGAAAATCACCCTTAAAATACAATCAAAGCCTGATAAGGTTTGACAATGATTATTCTTCCAGAATACTAGAACAAAGGAAAAAAGTCTGGCCAATAATAAAACTGTTGAAACAAAACATTAAAGCACAGTTGGCCTTTCCAGCCAAGATAAAAATACTTTTTGCCAATGAGATGAGAACCTTTAATGACTTAAGCTAGTATATTCATCAAAAACAACAGTGTCTATCCCAGAAGAAATGGAATGGATGGGCCCTACTCTTAAAAGAATAAAAAAAAAAAACAACAAATTCTTGGACTGATGCTAGAAAGAAGAAACAAAAAACTGATGCCAACACAGCTGTCCCAAAAAAATAACTTTTACAACTCCATCTCTTAAAGTATCAACTGATATGGTACATCACTTGCCATCTGTTTTTCTTTTTAAAAAGGAGCGTTTCTTAAACAACTGAGAAACAATAATGATTTATTCAGAATGTTTAAAGAGTACAGTAATTATTCACAAAAAGGTAGGTCAAGATGGGTTACTATTTACATTATATATAAGCCAAACAAAGCAACATATAAACACAGAAGTTTCTATTCCCCTACTTAAACTCAGTGAATACTTATCTTGTTCATTTTTACTTATAATAATTTAAGTAATTAGTTAACTAATTCAACAAGGTACCATTCACCAGAGTTCAAACTGAAATGCAACAAATTAACATCATATATAATAACAGTAACAGTAGAGCATTTTGAAAAAAAATGCTGTCGTGGAGACTAATACCTTCTTCAGTTAAAGTGTGATTTAGAAATGTCATGTATATCCTGGTTGAATAATAGTAGCAAGCTCTTAGTACAAATGTCATCATTATTCTGTCTAAACATAGTTAATATCAATTATGGCAGGTATCATAGCTTCGAGTGCTGTTTGATCAATACTGATATGGTGTGCGGGCATGCAGCCATGTCTGGCAGCTAGTACAAATGTCATTATTACTCTTGTCTAAACATAATTAATATCAATTATGGCAGGTATCATAGCTTTGAGTGTCATTTGATTAAACTTGACATGGTGTATGTGGATGCAGCTGTGTCTGGCAGCTGTTATATGTTGCCGTTTTCATCTCCAGGAAGCTGTGGGCAGCAGCTTGTGATCGAGGTTTACTGATGCTTGTGTATTAGGAAGAGACATTTGGTGTTTTAGCCTGGATCCAGGAGAAGGGGGTGGATAGAACTTTGATTTGGGATAGTTTGGCATAGAATGGTTTGTTTGTTCATCTGCTAAGTGAGAGGTGGGAGGGCTGGAGGAGTGCATCATCTCTTGTTGTGAGGTTTTTTTTTTTTTTTTTTTTTTTTTGATCTGTTTGCTCTCTGTTCTTTTCCTGACTGTTGCCTCGCTGAAAGGGAGGGAATTTAGGCTTGAAGTTGCAGTGAAGTGAAGCTTTGATTCAGGTGCATCATGAGCCTCTGGTATGCAGTACACAGACACATTAACAGAAACAGATGCTCCCAGGTTGCTATGGTAATGGAAACAGAGTGACAATAATGCTTACCGGCTCTGAGGAGCCTCCAAGATGATTCTCAACAATGACGTTTTTGGTTTAAAAAAAATAAATAAATATATATATATATATATATATATATATATATATATATATATATATATATATATAATAAAAGGGCCGTTTTAAACAACATGTACACATATTGATGGTCTCCCAACACTTTATTTAGCTCATTAAGTTGATTCTTGATAACAAAAAAAACAAACAAAAAAAAAACACACAATAGTTATGTAATGTATGATTTTAGTAAATCTAGACATAAAATATATAATCGTGACACAAGATGAAGTAGTCTTCCGAATTTAGAAATTAAAGACAGGATTTAATAACATGGGCTTCTGTACAATAACACTACCATCTTAACTTGTCATAAATGACATACATTACATTGAACATCAAGGGGAAGCAAAATGATTTTCTTATATAAGTAAATAAGCACAAGTCATGTAATTGCTTTAACTTGAATTGTAGTTTCTGTAACCCATCTTGACCATATAAAATACTTAAGTGGTTACCAAGGTAACTGTTTTAGGTGACCAAGGTAACTCTTTTATACATTACATCAAACTGACAAAGTTGTTCAAGAGAAAAAATAGAAGCCTGAACTTGAAATATCACAGAATGTAACAATCACATTCTGAACAAATAGTATTAAATTGACAATAGACAGTTTAATAACATGGGCTTGAGTATAATAACACTACTGTTTTATCTTGTCATAAATGACATACACTATATTGAACATCAAGGGGAAGCATGATAATTTTCTCATATAGGTAAATGTGCATAACAAGTCATATAATTGCTTTAACTTGAATTGTGGTTTTGTAACACATCTTGACCATAAATAATACTTAAGCTGTTATCAAGGTAACTAATGTTTTATACATGACATCAAACTGACAAAGTTGTTCAAGGGAAACAACAGAAGCCTGAATTATGAATTAGGAATGTCACAGAATGTAACAATCACATTCTGAACAAATAGTATTAAATGGACAATAATCACTCAGTTTAACCTTTGCTGATTATACAGAATAGAATGTTGCCATTTAAATCTAAAAACTTTCAGTATATGTTATAAAATGACAACTTATGAATATGGAAAAGGAACTTGTAATCATTAATCGCAATAAGTGAATTTGTTGTTTTAAACCTATAATTTCACTCATTTATAATAAGAAATGACAGATATGAAAATCCTTATGTGTAGGAAATTTGGGGGAAGAGGGATGCACTGATAATTAAAATGCACTAACTTTCATCAATGTTTACATAAAACAAACTTGATGGTTTAAATAAGTTAGCAACAAAGTGATTACTTAAATGCTGGTAAACAATGAAATATAACTTCTGATATATCCAGTAACATATATTGTATTATAAACATTTGGTATAAATATTATTACCACCTATTTATATTAAGTAATAAGTTTTGAAAGATTTCATCAATAAGGGTGAATATGTTAAATAACTGTGTGCTATAATATTTTACTGATGTTTTATATATGATATATCCTACTTTACTATGACTGAATTGCTTGTCATCTATATTTCATGTAAATATTAATTGCTTATACAATAAGTAGACATTTATATTGTATTAGAATTCTGTCTAATTAACAAAATGGTAATATATCTGTTCAAAATAATATAAATATTGCTTAGTCCTATTACAAATATTCTCCATATGATAATTCAATTTATGTAGCTCAGATGTTCTGGATTGTCAAGGTATGAGTGATAATCTGATGGATTTAGTTTTATCCATCAGATTAGGAATTATTTTCATTCCATGGCTAGTGCAGATCTTAGTTTTGTTAACATTTATTAATTTACATTTGTTATTTCACAAAAACATTCTAGCATGCCTGACCAAAACATTACTTTATTGGTAAACACTCAAAGTATAAAACTGATAATTTCATTTAAAAAGGAAAAGCTCAAACAAATACTTTATAGTTATCAGAGGAAAATGTTTAATAGTCACAATAAAAAAATACATAGTCTAAATAACCTAAGATGGATTTAACTTTATTATCTTTAAATTTCAATGGCTTAAACAATCCTAGTAAGAAATCAAATCTAATGAAATATTTAAAACTGAACAAAGCATAAATTGTCTTCCTTCAAGAAACTCATTTAAAAACAAACGATAATTACAAATGGAATACTAAGGAATATATGATATTGGCGCAACCACTTATAAGACAAAGAAAAAAGGGGTAACAATTTTATGGAAAACAAATGTGACTAACCCAGAAATCATTTATAAGTATGAAGATAAAGAAGGCTTTATGCTATCAGTAAGAGTTAAATATAATAACAGAATATGGACCCTAGCCAACTGGTTCCCATGCACTGGATCAGGAACTGTTAAAAAACACTTGGATTTCATTTCCAATAATTATAAAGGCAACTTAATATTTGGAGGAGATTTTAACTGTATATTTGATATTCCTGAAACTACAAATAAAAGACTACTGTGTACATCTGCTGTATCAAAAGCTTTAAGCAAGTGGATAGAATCATTTCATCTTGTAGATACTTTCAAATTTAAAGAAGATAAATCTTTGTTTTCCCATCAAGATCACAGATTTGGTACCCAAACTAGAACAGATAAAATATTTGCTGCCCATGACCTACACTTTAAAATCATCAATTTCTCAATCACTCCATGCCCCTTTTCAGACCACAATTCATTGAAACTAAAACTTCAAAATGGCTACAAACCATTAATCTTTAACTCCAGAATTCCAGCATATATAACTAAAATTAAAGAGTTCAAACCCTGATTATTATATGAATTACAGTTCTTCTTAGATATTAATTACACCACAGAGATAAATAAAATAATGATATGGGACTCATTAAACGCTTACATATATGGTAAAACTATTGGTATAAAAAAATAAGAGAATGGGATTCTGAATTATTAGATCTACAATCCAAACTTTTGTCAGTAAAAGCTGAAAAAAATCAAAATCATTTGGAGATGAAAATGAAAGTAGAAATATTAAACAATAAACACAATGAAATTCTAACACATAAAACTAGTTTATCTTTAGAAAAAACTAAAAATTAATACCTTGGCCACTTCTCCCAAATATCTACATAATTTATCCACAAGAATCAAAATACAATCAAAAACTAATAACATTAAAAGTATCTTCCATGAAAAGAAAGGGAAAAATGTCTCAGATATAGTTGACATTCTTGATGCCTATAGAAATCATTATATGGAACATTTCCAAAAAGAAAATACACATACTGATCAATTAAATATAGATAAAAAAATGTTCTAATATAAAAAATACCAGAAAAATTAAAACTAGATCTGCAAGCACCCATGTCTTACACAGAACTTACAGACACAAGAGGTAAAAATAATAAAGTTCCAGGTATAGATGGCATGATTACGGAAATAAAGAAACTTTTTCTTTCAAAGATACTATTCCAGTCACAGTTTTAATACCACCCTCTTGGAGATATTCCTTAATCACACCAATCCCAAAGGGAAACAAATCCCCAAGCCTCTGTACCTCATATAGACCTATATCATTATTAAATAATGACTACAATATATTTATGACAATAATAACTAACAGAATGAAAATACAACTATCCAAAACAATAAATAATAATCAAACTAGATTTATATATCATAGGCACACACATACGACAATATTAAAAGGATAATTTCTCTTATAGGTTATATTAATAAAGAAAACAAAGAAACACTCATAATTGGCTTATAGAGAAAGACTTTGCTTCCCTAAATTGGGACTATTTACTCAAAAGTCTGATGTTATTTGAATTTCATCCTTCCTTTGTTCATCTACTAACGAATATATATACAAATAATTTAGAGTATGTTAAGCTAGGTCCTTTCACCTCTGAATCTATACATATAACAAAGGGTACTAAACAAGGATGTCCCATGTCACCAATTCTATTTGCTTTGGCTATTGAAACATTGGCAGATTCAATACATAACAATACAAAAATCAAAGGAATAGATGTTTATGAACAATACAATTCTAAAGTAATCCTCTTTGCTGATGACATATTATTAACATTATCCAATACAAAAGAGACATTAGAAGAATTAGATATTTTAATTGACACATTTTACAGGACTTCAGGGACTCCATTTCAATAAATCAAAATCAACACTTTTATTTTTAAATAAAAAAAAAGAATTACAGATGAAGGGGAATCACATTATAGGGAAACAAGAATCTACCTTAAAATATCTAGGAATTCAATTATGCAATGATAATAATGAATTAGTCTAAAAAAACTACAATAATATCATTAGTACAATTAAAATCTCTGTGGAAAAGTGGAACAAAATAATATTAACATTTGAAGATAGACTACAGTTAATAAAAATGGTTTTACTACCCAAGATTCTATATATAGCTTCAGCAATACAACTGTTACCAGAAATAAATATACTCAAAGAAATAAACTCATGCCTAATAACATTTTTATGGTTTCCCAAAAGAAACAGAATAGCTTTAATACAGCATATCAGACCATTGAAACAGGGAGGATTAAACTTTCCTGGTACAGAAACATATATAAAAGCATCAATATCTAACACAATCTCAGATTGGATAAGTCCAAATTATTCTGCAAATTGGAAAGAATTACTAACTGTAATATCAATAAATGAATTTGATTCACAAAAAAATTTTCAAACAACAGATAAAAACAATTTGCCATGGCAGATATTATGTATTAGTATGCAATATAACATAACTAAGTCCACTAAAACTTGTATGATTAATTACATTGACTCATTTAGGAAAATTATTAATGCAAATATAGATTTAAAAATCTTGTTTGATCTTTTAACACCATTCATAGTTACAAAGAACTATCCACATAAAATATACAGAGAAATAATTAATTCCTGGGAACAGAAAGGATTCGTGTGTTGGTTTCAATGTATCAAAGAACTAAAAGTTCTGGATATGCAAACAATAGAAACAGCATACAAAATTCCACAACAAGACTGGCTAACTATGCAAAACTTTCTGACGTATTCGCAAGATTTATGCAGAATAATTAGTAATTTTGCATTTAAAGAAATACCTAAACGTACGAAATACCTATAGGTTGCTGTATCTTTCGGCTTTTCCCGGTTAGGGGGCGCCACAGCGGACCTTCGGTCCGCTAATGATTGGCAGTAGATTTTTACGTGCCGAGTTGCCAGCCCTGACGCACAACCTTCAACGAAGGTACGCCCATTCACGCATGTCTCCACACAGAAGACGCTTTAGTTGAGAATTGAACAGGACAACGTCTTACTGTTAGGCGACAGCACTACCGCAGCACCACCACCGCATACCTATATGAAATCATATATAATGATTATGACATGGGAAACAGTATTTCAACATTTTACAAGATATTCATAAATTATAAAACAACACCCAAATCCTCATATTGGAATTATATAACAAAAGGACACTCATTACAGCTAACTAAAGAAATTAAATCAAATATTTTATCAATAAAACATACATCCTTTACACAATACTAAACATTTTTAATTGGAAATGCTTGAACAGAGCATTCTTAACTTCAGATACAATTACTAAAATTAATTGTTCCACAAAGGGAATATGTTGGAGGTGTGAGCAAATGCACAATGCAGATTGGAATCACATTTATTTCAAATGTGTTAAAATTAAGCCATTTTGGAATGGTATTAAAAACTTTTTACAAGCTTTATTTAATGAATCGTTTACCTTATCTAAAGCTCTAGTATTATTAAATGTGTACGAAGGTCCTCATTTGAATGAGTCAAATATATATCTAGTTTGGACAATACTTGCAATCTCAAGGAAGTGTATAACAAGAAGATGGAATACAAACACAATACCGACTTTGGAAGACTTCTACAGTCTACTGAAGACCACAGCATTGTTGGAAATTAAAACTGAAGAATTAAGGATTCATCCTAAGCCTTTATTAACAATCCATGGAAAAAAGTCTTATCATTGATTGACACTTTACAATAACTGAACAGATACACTCTGATAACTGGTCGTTAACCTATAAAGTAAATGTATATATTGAGCTCTGTTATAGTGTCAGGCTGATGTAAATAGTGTACATAGTTATTTAAGATGTTATATACAAATACTATGGAATTTATTCAACTGTACTTGAAAAATACATTTTTTTTAAGAAAAACAAATATCAACTATGTGTTTGCATACTGTGCAATTGTCACATGGAAAAGTTCCATATCTCACTACATTATTTTCTATATTTTTTGGTCTCTCAAATTTTTCATGTACTAACATGTCCTTAAGAGTCCTGCCTCTTTTATATGAAAAACAAGTTTTTAGAAGGGCAAGAAGACGGTAAACTTAGAACTAAAATATTTAGAAAATGGGACAACCAAGCTTTATGTTGCATGGAACAAGCTGTCACCCCCCACACTACTTCTTCCATTCCTTATGGGGAAATGGTCAGGGTTAAACATTTGAGCAGTGACAGGAAGGAATGTGAGCAGTAAGTTCAAAATACAGCTAACCTGTTTATAGAAAGGGGCTATGAGCCAGAGAATGTATGGTTGGGGTATAATAAAGTAATGAATAAAAAAGTGAATAAAGCACAGAATATAATAATGCAGAAAAAGAATGTAGAGGAAAAAGAAAGTAAGTTATATTTTGTGTATAAGTATACTAATTTTTCTAACATTCTAGAGAAAATAGGTATTACTGGGTCCTATAAACAGAAAGAACAATCCTGCCTAAAAAATGTTAAACTTTGTTTTTCATATAAAAGAGGCAGGAGTCTTAAGGACATGTTTGTACATGGAAAATGTGAGAGACCAAAAAACATAAAAAATAATGTATTGAGATATGGAACTTTGCCATGTGACAATTGCGCAGTATGCAAACACTTAATTGATAGTTTTGAAAGCATTAATGGAAAAAAATTAGGCAGCTTCACTTGCAATAGTGAAAAGATTACATATAGTTTAAAATGTCCTTGTGGATTATTTTATATTGGAGAGAACAAGAAAAGTTTGCTGCAAGATTAAAAGAGCACATAAGGGACATCACAAAACAAAGATTTCAGAGTCCTGTAGCTATGCACTTTAAGGAACACCATAATGGAGGTCCACAGGCATTACAGGCAACTGTTTTGGAACAAGTAAATACTAGGTTTAGTACTGATGAAAAAATTAAGGAACATTTAAGAAGGAAGGAAGCAATATTTATTTTAAACTATGATACAATGTTTCTAAGAGGTTTGAATAGGGAATTCTCTTAGAAGCATTTAATGTAAGAAGGTTAAAAAGAATATTAAAAGTTAACCTTTTTAGTTGGCTTTTTTAGTGAATTCTTAATTGGATGATTATTTAATCGATCAAATGCATGTATTTAAGTGTATGCTTACCAGAAGAAAGATGTACTCTGAAAAGGCTTTTCTGAAAGCTGAGGTGCCAGAGAAGTGTTACTTCCTCTTAATGGTATGAGTTTGACGTTTTGCTGTTAACTTTTACTGCAGAACTTATTTTTTTTATTTTAATAAACCAGTCTGCGTATTAAACTGAGTGAATTCATCTGGCCTGGAACTTGTGGTGTGAGGTTTGGTTTGTTCTACAGTGTGGTGCTATATATATATATATATCTATATATATATATATATATATATATATATATATATATATATATATATATATATGTGTGTGTGTGTGTGTGTGTGTGTGTAGAAAACACCAAGAACACTAAGCAAATATACATGTTCAAGTTACACACTACTTGTTTTCTGATGTTCTGTTACAGATTAAAGAACGAAAGCACTCAAAAACTATTATTACCGGTTCTCACCTCTGTTCCTTTTTTCCAGATTGCCTTGGAAGTTTTTTTATATATATATATATATATATATAAAAAAGTTACACGCTACTTGTTTTCTGATGTTCTGTTACAGATTAAAGAACGAAAGCACTCAAAAACTATTATTACCGGTTCTCACCTCTGTTCCTTTTTTCCAGATTGCCTTGGAAGTTTTTTATATATATATATATATATATATATATATATATATATATATATATATATATATATACACATCTTCTTTCGGCTTTTCCTGGTTAGGGGTCGCCACAGTGGAACTCCGGTCCGCTAATGATTGGCAGTAGATTTTTACGTACTGGCTTGCCAGGCCTAATGCACAACCTTCAACGAATGAATGCCCATTCACGCATGTCGCCACACAGAAGACGCTCTAACTGAGAATCGAACGGGCAACGTCTAACTGTGAGGCGACAACGCTACCGCAGCACGACCACCGCAGTACTATAACACACACATGTTACACACACACACATATATATATATATATATATATATCTATATATATATATATATATATATATGTGTGTGTGTGTGTGTGTGCACACATACATGCATAAATACACATGTAACACCAGACTCACAAACTGTGTTAAGGATATATATTTGGACTTTTGTTTATCTGTACTCCTGGTAAAACACCAGTATATTATATACATTCTTGGATCATCACCATCATCAGCGAACGGGCATCCCTGGTGCAGCAAAGTTAGTTACTGAAAATCTCCCATTCAAAATAAATAAATAAGTAAAGTTCAGACTTACAAACATGGATCCATATACATCTCAAAACACAACAGCTCAACCTGAAACAACATCCAATCCAAATGTGCCCTTAGATTAAATTAAACAAACAAACAAAAAAAACTGATGCACTAGAGGTTAAAAATAATACGTCACACCCTAGACATGCAAACTAAACACACACATCCTTAAAAAACAATACTGTCCATATGATTTAACTACCTAGAAATGCATTTCTTTATTAAAATGAAAAATAAACGAAAACACTAACTTTAATTAGCCAATTAGGAAACAATATTACTAGCAAAATACACCCAATTGAGTAAAAACTAATTAAAGAAATTGCAAAAGCTATAAAGTATAGTTGTGTAAATAAACTTACTATAACAGTAGATGTCCAAATGATCACTGCTTCAACAGCCTTAGCTATATTGGTTATATCCTGTATAGGATATAACAGCTAGACAGCTTCCCAAACATAAGGAGAGCTTCCACACACACCCAAACTGTTAGGCAACTTGAGCTGTGCTTCCTAAAAACACAGGTTTGAGCATTATACACTTCACAGCCTTCATGACCACTAAGAGAGGGAGGCTAAGCCTGAGAAGAAATAACTAGGAATAAAAATATATACACACATTATATTTTATATATATATATATATATATATATATATATATATATATATATATATATAGTGATGCTACTGTACCAGTGATCCTTTGAGCATCTATTGTTACGGCAAGTTTACTTACACAGCTGTACTATGATCATCATATTGATCACTGCTGCAGTAGCTGGGTAAATTACCCTAGCTTAATACAGTACAGAGTCGAATATCTGAACTAATTGGGAACTAGGTTAGTTCTGTTCCAATTGTTCAGATAAACAAACATATAATTGAACCGGATAAAAAAACTTCTAAAAATTTTTTTTTCTGCATGCAGGAATACACCTTTCAACCATTCAGTGATTTCAATGGACAATAAAGAATATTTTTCACACATGAGCTGGCCCACAAGCTCAAAAAACATGCTCAAGAAAATACGTATAATGTTTACATATTCAGACTTTATCATTTTTCCTACCTGAAAACTTGGGAAGGCTGGTTCTGATAATTGATGTTTCTGATAACCAACATTCAGATAATCGATTCTGCTGTACATCTGGGCGGTGGAAGGTCTAGAAGCCCCTGCAGAATGGTCCCAGCAAAGCCTCATATAGACCTAAAGAAGGAGTAAAGCTTGCAGTGCTTTGTAAAAGTGTGTACAGAGGATCAATTTGCTGCTACTTGAATACTTCTAGAATCCAACCTTCCAACCCTCTCAAAAAAGGTAAAGATGAAGCCAAGGCCCTGGTAGACATAGCCATGACCCTGCATGTCCAGCTTTGCTGTGGTGAAAATAACAGAAGGTAGTAGCCTGAGAAAAGCATTTGGAAATGGTTTGTTTTGACACAGGTTATCTCATTTTTTTACCTTCACAAGAAATTAACAACTGGTCCAAAGATTTGACAGCCTGATTTTTGTCAAGACAGTATCCGAGCTGTCCATGGACATCCAAGTTATGGAGTACCTTTTCGTCCTCATTTTAGGTTCAGGAAAGAAAATGGGGAAATGGGTGGTTTGGCTTAAAGCAAACTCAAGATACCACTTTAGGCATAAAATGATTAGTTCTCAAAGAAACCCTGCCTTTGTAGAAAATGTGGTAGGACTGACTCACCACAAGAGCTTGCAACCTAGATACCCTTCTTGCAAAGGTCAGAGCAATCAGTAAAACAGTTTTCCAGAACCTCAGGTCAGTCAGATTAGCCTGTTGAAAGGGAGCAAGTGCTAGCTTCTCTAACACACAGTTAAGATCCCAAGGAGGGGCCTCCATTTTTCTTGGAGGCCTCTTATGCAAAACTCCTTTCAAAAGCATTTTGTCATGAGGATACAATGAAACAGGAGGCATGCTGAAATGGCTGATAAATGCACCTTGATGGAGGAGTAAGAAAGGCCACAGGACAGTAACTCAAAACAAATACTGTAAAAACAGGGAAACACTAATCCTGATGGGTGCTGGTCATGTTGGCACCAACAAGAAAACCTTTTCCATTTCTTAATATCTGATTTTCTAGTTGTAGGCTTTCTTGCCTTCATTAGTACCTGCAGCACATCACTCTAAACAGGTACCTAAAGGAAATTAAGACCCTATAATTCAGGCAGTCAGTTGATTGGAGTAAGGGTGCATCAAACATCCCTGGTCTTGTGTGAGTAGACACATTCTATGAGGAAGCTTGTGATAACTGCCCCTAGCAATTTCCAAAAGAAGGGAAAACCACTGTTGCCTGGGCCAGAAGGGAGTCATCTCACTAATTTTGGAGGATTCCTTCTGAATCTTCAAAAGTACCTTAGATATCAGTGGAAAGGGTAGAAAAGCATGTAGGAACATTCCTATCTAAGGAAAGGAAAATGCATCACTCTTCCAGGCCTTCTTGCATAGAGCAGAATCTTGCCAACTGATTGTTCAAAAAGGAGGCAAATAAGTTTACCTAAGGAATGCGCCAGAGATAGATCAAATCTTAGAAGACCCCCTGTTCTAGTTTCCATTCATGAGGGTCTGCCTTATCCTGTTCAGGTTGTCTCCCACACAAGTTTGCTCTACTGGAATATAGGATGCCTGTAGAGAAAGACTGAGCTATAAAGCTATATCCCAAGCTAACATGGCTAGTCTGCAAAGGGGGTGACACCTGGTTCCCGATTGCTTGTTGATGTACCACACAAATGTGGTATTGTCTGCAACAATTTGAAGAGGTAAGGGGACCAAAGATGATTCAAAGAGTTGAGTGCCTTGATCAGGGCAATAATCTGTCATTGGTGTCTCGCTATTATCCCTCCTGAAACTGCTCCCCAAGCAAACTCTGAGGCATCTGTGGTGACTGACTACTTAGGAGAAGGGAGGGAAAAGGGGAGACCTGGACTTAGGTAAATTTGCTGTCTCTACCAAGTGATTTATCTTCGGACGAACCCCAGCACTGGAATTTTAAAAGACAAAGGATGCTGGTGCTGGGACTAAAGAGACTTCAAATTCTACTGTATTTTTCTTAAGTGGAGTCTTGCCATTGGGTAGCATAAAAATCATTGATGCCACAAGACCCAAATGAATAAAGAAATCTATCACAGTGACTGAAGTCTGAATGGAAAATCATGGAAACAGATATAAACATATATGCCTCTGGCAATGGAAATGCCTATCCAAAGTAGGAGGGCACTTGCTGATATGTTCCCCAAGGGGAGGCATTGTCCAAGGATGGAAGTTGCCCTTGAACATCACCAATGAACATGGGGGGATGGAGTGGGTAGATCATACTTACAAATCTCCCTAGATAGAAGCATAGAAGAGTCTAGTCCCCAGAACACCCTCAGGATCCACGACTGTCCCTAGCAGAACAGTGTCATTCCAGCAGGATTGGAGAGTAGGTGGTAGGCCTAGCATGGACAGTGGGTACTGGGGGTCAGGACAGTAAAAAAAATGAGATCCAAGGGGCCCAAACAATAAAAAAAAAATTAGATCTAAATATAGATCTATTTTTTTTTCCTGTGGAAGTAAAGCTCTTTGAACTGAGTTACTTAGATGACACCCCCCAGGAAGACAATCTTGTGTGAAGGAGTCAAAAAAGACCATTGAATGGTCTCTTGGAATCCCCAGCTTGTGTACGAGATGTCTCACTCAAGCGAGAGAGAGATTCCTGACACATTGAAAAAGACTCTGGAAAGATCAGCAAGTCATCTCAATATAGAAAAATGTGGATACTCTGTAGCCTGCAATGAGCTATAATGGAAGCCAGACAATTTGTGAATACTCTTAATACAGTAGATAGTCCAACAGACAAGGAAATAACTGATAATGTGATCCAGTAACACAAAACCTTTAGTAATGCCTAAAGTCTGGATGAACAAGGATGTGATAATCATCTTTTAAATCTAGTGTTACCAGAAAACCTAAATGAAGAAGAAGGGGTAATAGGTTGTGAAGTGACAGCATTTTGATCTTGGGCAATATCACAAACATGTTTAGGAAAGAAAGATGCTGAACTAGTTTCCAAACATTTTCTTTGGCACTGAAACCATGTTTGATTGAAAACCCTTCACTGGGAAGGAGGAATCCATCCATTCACAACCCCCTTTTTCCCATTTTCTGCACATGGGGTCAGGGTGTCAATTCAACAATGACAATGATCTACAGCCAAGGTTTACACATTGGGCGGGTAGCCCTGCCACAATAGTTCTTCCATACTACACACTTGCATGCACACTCACACCGATGGCCAATTTACAGTGTCCAATCCACCTACCACTCAGAAGAAACCCATGGGAAAACAGGAAGGACATGCAGACTCCACACAAAAGGCTCCCCAGCCAAAAAAAAACAAACAGCTAACCTCTTTCCATATGGTGACAATGTTATCAGCTGTCCCACTGCATCGCCTACTAGGAATGAGAAACTGGTTCTATTAATCCCTGGGAGAGCAAGTGTTGAAGGACAGAGGGAAATAGAGGGGTCTAGTCTGGTGGGTGAGGAATTACTCTCTGGAAAGTGGGAATTTCAGAATGCATTTGTCAGAAACTATCTGTTGCCAAATAGAAAAAGTAGAGATTTAGACCTTCTAAAAGGGAAAAGAGGACTGCCGGGGGGGGCAAGGTCCCTTAAACATTCTTTCTGACTTGGACTGTCCTTGGTTTTGGGGGAGGTTCTTGTATTCTTTTTGGACTTCCCAGACATTTCTTCTTAAATATCTGTTTACGCACATTTTGGTTCATAGGTTCATATTAGGCTATCTGCCCGAGGGCATTTACAAGCCTAGCCCATCGTTTTGTGGCTTATGTCACCCCTTTAGTATGGGGAACTATACCCATTATTTTGCTGTGCCTCTGTCGAGCAGTGACACTGAGGTAATCCCTGGGGTATATCTGCGATCTCCCATCCATTGGTCAAGATTTCTCTTGAACAAGGCCAGCGAGGTGCTCTGCCTCACATGTACCGGGATTTTGTTCCACAGCATAGGGAGTCTTTGGGTGATGAATCTATCCCTCCAGCACGTCCTATTAATAGCCGTGTCAAGGTTTAAGTCTCCCGCCCTTGTGGCTCTGATGGATCTAGATTTTTTGAGGTGAAGCATATTCATCAAATCTGGGTTTGACATGGCCTTGTATGTTAGGCAAAGGTCACCTCTGAGCAAGCGGTAAGCGACTGAATAGAGCTGGAGTTCTTTCAGTCGGGCAGCATAGGACAGATTTTTGAGACCCTTTATCCTTTTGGTGAGGAACTTTTGTGGCCTCTCCAGCTGCTACAAGTGTCGGGTCAGATACATATATAAATCTTAGATCTTTTGGCAAATGGTGGAACTCATAAAACAATTTACATTGCTTCACACTTAATGTCTAGAACTAGAAGTTTTCAGTATTGTCTTTATGTCTGCTACTGCACTGAAACTGCATTGTTTACAGTAAGTGTGTAACTCAATTGATACTACTTCCAAGAATGCCCTGGTGCTGTTTTGAGAGGGTTTGCCTGGCTGCATTCTCTGAACCTCTCAGATGATGTGAAAATTGTTTTATGTCATCCTCCCAGTGTGTACATCCACCACTGTTGCCAGTAGTGAGGATTGAGGCTCCTTGATTACTGGGCCAGTGGTGGGGCATTACAAACCTTACAATTCAAAATTCTGGTGAGGCTGTACTTTGTTTTTTGCTGAAACCTGATGAAAGATTAGGAATCCCTCAGAAAATTTGGAAAAAGAGGGCTGAAAAATCAGAGATTCCTATATCAACTTACCCCTCTCTCATCACACTTTTTGATATTCTCTGTAGCAGAGGAAACAAAAGTAAATCTCTATCAAAAGGAGAATCTAAAATCTCATTTTCACATCATCTGAGAGGTTCAGAGAATGCAGCCAGGCAAACCCTCTCAAAACAGCACCAGGGCATTCTTGGAAGTAGTATCAATTGAGTTACACACATACTGTAAACAATGAGTTGTGACCTATAAAATGGAAGAAACTAAATTATTTAAATCCAAATTTTCCTCACAAGACGAAACTACAGGCAAAACACTAGTCATATTTCACAATTAGTCCGAATAAATGTTAACACATAAACCTTGTAACAAAGGAGCTTCTGCCAGCCCAGCTATCTGGAATTTTGTAAATAATTATATGTAATTTGTGAACATTAATATGATTTATATACAAGTGTGACAGAAGGAGATACTGCCAGCCCAGCTATATGGAATTTTGTAAGCAGTTGTGTGTCATTTGTGAATAGCAACATGATTCATATACCTGTGTTACAAATGTATTAGAACTGTATGCCATACTGTATAGACGTGTGCTGAAGAGATATTTTTTACACTATTCTAACTGCTTAGATGTATGTATTTTAACAGGGGAGACTGAAACTACATAAGAATGGTTGAGGTTGAGTTAGTTTATGGCTGGGCCATAAACAAAAGAGATGTTATCATTCAGTTTCAGTGCAGTAGCAGACATAAAGACAATACTGAAAACTTCTAGTTCTAGACATTAAGTGTGAAGCAATGTAAATTGTTTTATGAGTTCCACCATTTGCCAAAAGATCTAAGGTCTATGTTTTTTCGCAGATAGATGCTAAATGCTACAGCTGCATCAATGGTTTTGCCCGAGGTATTCAGATGACAAGAGGCAATGTCATTCTGCAGGTATCCCAGCTGTAATCACTGGGATATTAATTTAAGAAAACCCTGAGAGAGGGGTAGACTATTTTGTCTTTGGCTGATATCACCAGCTGGAAACCCACTCACCATATCCGTCTTGCCTTGCTATGAGTAAGTAAGTCCAGGGTACAGTCATTTATCTATCACTACTATTAGGAATATAGTGAATTATAGCTTAGATGTTTTCTTTATTTATTTGAGACTGTCCCACAATGTTGTTTTACATATTTCCTGTGATTTTGAACTCTGAAGTTATTGTGATTATTTACTGAGTATTTTTCTTGTTCTTTTTTCTTTATTATTAAATATATTTAAACCTTTCAATTGTGGCTTGTCTGTCTAGAAATATTTAAGCTTTTAGAGTACTTGCATATCTATTTGGTGACGCTGTGTAGGCTACTCCTAATAGCCTTGCTCTTAGTCAAACTGCCATTTGGATTAATAATAACATTACACAGTAAGATTGGACACCCTTTGCTAAGAGTCTTAAAGTAGCTGATAAGTAGTGGCTTGTGGCAGTGATAACTACCTTATAATCTGGGCAGAAGGGGGCATAGCTAGTAAACTTGTGCCAGCCTTTCCCAGGTGTGTGTGTGTGTGTGTGTGTGTGTGTGTGTGTGTGTGTGTGTGTGTGTGTGTGTGTGTGTGTGTAAATCAAACCTCAACGTGTACGTGCGTCAGCTACTTGGGCAGGGACATGAAGCACTGGTTAGACAGAGAGGGTGCTGGAGGTCTTAGCTTGGCCACTCAGCCGAGATCTCAACTCTATAGCTGCGCCAGTGGGGACTCTTATTGGGGCTCTGGAGAAAGAGGGAGAAACCAGCCCCAGACTGATTGTGGTCTCTGTGCATTATTAAGGAAAATTGCACTTTACTGTGTGAGTACTTGTCATCCTCCCAGTGTGTACATCCACCACTGTTGCCAGTAGTGAGGATTGAGGCTCCTTGATTACTGGGCCAGTGGTGGGGCATTACAAACCTTACAATTCAAAATTCTGAAAACCAAAGTTGCAGAAGCATAAACTTTTTCCCCATACTTACCAATAATCTTTCCATCTTAGTTGTAAAGAGTACGATTGGAATTGTCCAAATGTTTAGCAGCATTAGGATTAACTAAAGCTATAGCTGCTGGGTCAAGTTTGGGATGAGTGCACAAAAATATAACAACTTAAAAAGACTGGGGAACTTTATAAAATTTATCTGCCTTTTTAGGGGCAACAGGTTGACTACCAGGAAAACTGCAGGCAGTAAGACACATCTTCCAGAGCTGACAGAACTGAGGCAATGGGTGAAGGTTCTGGAAATTCCATTTATAACAACTCATAGTATCTTCTGAGAGACTGAGACACCTCAGTGTTCTCCCAATGAAAATACTGGTGCATTCTGAAAATGTAGTCATATAGGAAGAGAAACCTCTACAGGGAGAATAAGATACTGTGCTCTCTTCTAAATCAGAAATCCAGGGAGAAAACACTGTAAATGTCTTTTCATCTTCTTGTTGAGATTCAGAACTTCAAATTTCTTCAATTAGAGGCATCCCTTTATCTTTTACTAGAGACCACCTTATAAGAAAGATCAATAGCCTGAATTAGACTCAGAAACAGATCTAGTAAATCACTTCTATCCAGAGAAATCTGAGCAGGAGTCGTTTTCTTTTTGACAGGAAAAGTGGGGCCAACAGAGTTGTTAAGGGCAAACATTCTGACTAAACAAGGAATGCCTCCCTGTTCCTTTTTCCAGGACTAAAAAGAGTCACTCTCTTTTGCCCACTGAGGGGACCCCTACAGAGGCAGAGGACGTGACTAACCCCTGGTCCATGGTGATTGTAGGTGCTCCAACAGAGAGATCTGGGGTAAATGATAAACTGTACCACACAGCTCCAAAATTCAGCAACGAAAATAACAGCCATTGAAGGTGAAGGCCGAGGTACTAGAATTGTAATAAAACTCAAAATCTTTCTATAAGTTTGGCTGTTATTTTCATTGCTGAATTTTGGAGCTGTGTGGTACAATTTATTTTCGGAGGTGTTGGAGTTGTTTTTGTGGTAAATGATAAACTGTCTGAAGAACTATCTTTGGCTACAGCACAGTCACCCACCTGTGGGATTGCTAGCCTGCTGTGGAAGCAAGGGCTCTTTGCTTAACATTTTCTTTTTGTGGTTGGAAGAATGACCGACTGCAGAACTGATTGTCTGTTCCACAGTCAAGCAAGAAAAACAGTGCCTCTTTCACAGGGAAAATAAGCCAGTAAAAATTTAAAGATGTTAAAATAAGCACTTTAATACATTATGCCAACAATGGAGGCCACTGGAAAGAAGGCAGTTCAGGTGGCTACAGATCTAGTCAAATGAGCTTTGATGGGCTTGAATAAGAACAGACCCAATAGTCTGGGAAATGCAACCAGATAACCACCTTGATAAAGTGACTTTGCAGACTCCCTGACCTCGTTTGCTTGCTAAGAAAGACAAAGAGTTGATTAGACTTCCTAATGCCTTCAGTACAGTGAATGTAAAAACTTAGCTGATGACAGACATCTAGCAGGTGTAGCATGCATTCCCTTTACTGGAAAAACTGGAAAAGAAAACTGGTAGACTGATGGTTTGATTTAAGGAAGTCTCAGTAGCTACCACTGAAATAAAAGGATTAGTTCATAAGGAAACCCTATCCCTGTGAAAAATAAGGTAGAGAGGCAAGTAAGAAAGAGCTTTAAAGCTCAGATATCCTCCTGGCAGAAGCAACTGCTACCACAAATGTTTTCATGTAAGAAACTTGAGATCCACCTCGGCTGCAGGTTAGAAGGGGGGTTTATTTATACTTGAAGCAGAATACTAATATCCCAAGTGGGAGTAGGATCCCTTGTCTGGGGGGGGGGGGTCTAAGAAGGATAGTACCCCTTAAGATGCTTTAGATGATCTGAGACAGACAATAGGGGACCAATTCTCTCCAATGTGAAAACTTGAAATGACAGCTAAATGAACTTTGATAACAGAATAGCTGGGTCCATTATGAAAAAGAGAAGCTAGAAAATCTAACACAGCTGGAAGGGAAGCCATAAAGGGATCTAAATTTCTCTGACAGGCCCAAACAGAAAACCTTTTCACTTTGTTTTTGTAAATGTTCTTGACAGACTGTCTCTGAGAGGATGTAAGAAGGACTACTTGAAAGCCTGGATTGACTAGCCATCATTGGAAGTGGAGAAACCAAGCAGTTAATTTGGGGGCTTGAATGTCTGGGTGACACAATCCATATGGGTGAGAAAGGAAATTCAGGCTAGGAACAAGCACCCAAGAGGACTGCATCACATGAGGATAGAGGTAGAGGAAGCGTAATTGTCTAGGCCAGAAGGGGGCAGTTAGGATTACCATTACCTTCCTCCCTGATGCTTTCTGTAGAAATTGTGGGGTAAGCGGATATGGAGAGCCAAATGTGGGTCACAAAATCCCCTGGGTGACTCTTCCCTCCAGGGGGATTAGGGCAAAGAACCTGCTGCATTTAGTTTTATGAGGACAATCAAAGAGATCACAGCACGGTTGCCCCAAGGAATCTGCTCTGCCACATTCAGATTAAGGGACTACTCGTGAGGAAAGAGAATAGGCCTGTTCAGCCAGTCTGCTAGAACACTAGATTTCCCCAGATTGTGCTTTGCTACTAGAAAGCAGTTGGAAGATATTGTCCATTGCGAAACCCTTATCACTTCTCAACATAACTGGTAGGAGTGGCTTCTCCCGTATTTGTTGATGTACCAGACTACTGGCATATTGTCTGTCTGGATTGACATCACTCCTTGAGGGAGAGAGGCAGTCTTGAAAGGCCTGCAACACTAGGGAAACTGCCCTCATCTCAGAACACTGATATGAAGACTGGCCTCGGAGGGGGTTCACATGCCTTGGACTGTCTTTCCCATGTAGTGAACTCTAGCCCAACTGAGAAGTGTCAGTGGTCTCTGCGGCTTTGGGTGAAGAAAGCAAAAATGGGTGACTCTGTGATACCATAGGGGACTTGAGCCACTGCTGGATGTGCATTCTTCATGTACTTGCAAGGCATACCTGAAAACACATTGGTTGATGTCTGATGGGCCACTGCACCATCCGGGTCCACTCAAGCACTTTTATATGATATTTTGCAAGTGGAACCATGACAATGGATGCAGCCATTAAACCTACCAATCAAAGAAGCAGACTCGTAGATGGCTTCTGGCAGGACAGAACCTCTAATGCGTGGTTGAGGAGGGTTGACACTTTGTTCTGAGGAAGTCTCACTATTTGACAAGTTGTGTCTAAGTGTGCAACTATGAGCTCTACTGCTTGAACAGGGAGAATCTTGGACTTGTCAATGTTCACTACGATGCCCAGCCATGAGCAAAGGTGGAACAAGGAGATTCTCGTATGAACAAGGAGATTCCTGGTAGGGGCAGAAACGAGCCAGTCATCTAGATATGGAAACACATAAAACCTTTGCAATTTGAGCTATACTGCTACCACTGACATACACTTGCAACACCTGAAGGGCTGCAGTGAGACCAAAGGGCAGGGCTGTAAATTGGAAGTGACTATCTTCCAAATGGAAGCAGAGAAACCTTCTGGATCGACTATCCATCTCCTAATGCAGCATATCCATTCATTCACTCTCAATAGTGGGAGAATGAACTGAACCATGATCATCAGGAACTTTGTCTGTTTGACATACTGATAGATATGATTGAGGTCCAAAATTGGTCTGAGGTCCCCATTCTTTTTTGGCACCAAAAATAATTTTGAGTAAGTTCTGGATCCATGCTGCTCTGGTGGACCTCTTAGATGACTTGTTTGTTTAGCAGCTTTTCTATTGTTCTATGTGCTGCTTGCCTTTGCGGGGCTGGAACATTTGGTAACTTTTTTGATGGTGGGGATGAAATAAAAAAATAGCCTTTGGTTATTATCCTCTGCACCCGCTTGCCTCTTGTGATAGATATCCAGGCTTTGGGGTGAAAGGTTAAGCTCCCCTTACTGCCTCCAGAGTATTTCAGTCAGACAACCGTTCAAGAGTGCTGGTAAGGCCTCTCAGAAAAAGGCTCCCTAAAGCCTTGGTTTTGCGGCTCACCTGTGCCACGAGGATGATGTCCACTATTACAGTTCTCCTCTCTACTATGGGGAAGGGGAGTGCTGGTGTCTCTAAAACAGACATTTCAAGAGAAAACCCTTGAGATTTCTGGAACCATAGTTTCTTATCCCCTTTTTGGCTCCTATGGGAAAGACCTCTGGGGGTAGAGAATTGTATTACTAAGGTAGAAAGGGTATTTCCATCCTGTTCACTTCTGGAAACTGTTCCTTAACTTTAGGACCAAAGAGGGTTGAGCAATCATAAGGGGCATTCACAAATGACATATTGAAGTGTTCCTTAGTTGAATTCCTCTGGAACCTTGTGACATATGTCAAGTAATATAGCACCCTCAAAACGAAGGTAGCTGAAGCTTACACCTGCTTTCCAAATCTGTCCAATGCCCTAAATTACCTGTTGAGGGGTGGACAGAAGCCATCTTCCACCAGCTCTTTCTTGGTGGTGGCAGCCACTACCATGGGTTCAATGGCTGGACCTTTTCTTCAGTTCTGACTGCCCTTTGGAGAGACTAAATATTTGTCTAGCAAATCTAGTTTGCAGGGAATTGGATCAGCAACATCTGGCCCCTTCCAGGTCTACTTGGAGATGAGATCCACCATCTCACTGGCAGGAGGAAGTACCCAAGATGTAGCCAGGCTGGACCCAAACACCTCAAGAAACACAGACTCCTCTTGGGAGGAGGCTTTGGTGGACAACCCACCTAAAGTTTAAGGATCTCCCCAAATGAGACATCCACAGACAGGCATCTGGTGGACCACACCCCCTCACTGAAATCAGTGTCTTCACTGAGTGATTCCATGGGGAGTCCATGTGTCTCCTCTTACACATATGTTTCTGAAGACCCTCCATGGTGGAATGCTCCAGTGAGGACTTGGAAGTGGTCTGGGAGTCCCCAATATGGCCTGACTCAAGATTCAATGGACCCAGCTTTCCCAACAGGGCTAGATGAGCAGACTCAGTACCCAAGGGTATTCTACTGGAGATTGGTGAAATAGAGTGAGTAGCAGAAGTTTGCTCATCCGATATGGAGGGTGCTCTTTCAACAGCTTCGAATGCTGAAGCCGAGGAGGAGCCTAAAATCTTTTTGCACAGAGGTGAAGCAACTGCTCCAGATGAACTTTGAAATTCAGCCTGCCTCAGGTCCGAGGCCGATTCCTCAGATGAACTGTTCAGTACCAAGTCATCAAGAGGAAAAGATGGCTCTGAAAACTTCAGAACTGAGCCTGTCCCTCTGGATCCAGTGTAATGCTTCAGCTCTGAAATCCTTACGGACCCAAGGAAGGCAAAACTGGTTGGATCAGGGATGGCACCAGAGTGGAAAAAAAAAAAAAGTTATGTACTCACCATAATGATCCATGTTTGTTGCCCATCTCCCCTTCATTCTTACTGGTTGAGGTCGGAACCGGCCATATACTAAAGCTCGAGGTCTTCCACTGGCTTGTGGTTGCATCCCTATCCCATCATGCTCTAGTGAAGCTCCCCAGATCTTGTTTGCTGATAACCCCAGTTGCCCAAGGTACTATCACATCTTATGAAGACAATGAAGAAGGTCAGAGACACACTTGCCAAATGTAATAACTTCTCTGTCCTCCAGTAGCCATAGGCAGGGTGAAGGAAGGTGGGATGTAAGAATGAAGGCAAGATGGACAACAAACATGGAATGCTATGTTGAGTACATAACTTCTTTATGTTATGTTGCCCTATCTTGCCTTCATTCTTACTGGCTGGGACAGCGTCCCTAGCACCACATTTCCTGGGTGGCTCACGGGAGTATATTCTTCAGAACAATGGACCCAAAGGAGGCCCTGTCCCCGGAGGCCAAAACTTTGTACTGAGTGATAAAGGTATGAGGCCTTGCCCAAGTCGCAGCAGCACAAATGGTATCAAGTGGAAACCTAGCGCGAAAGGCAGAAGAGATTGCCATGGCCATCACTGAATAACCCTTCACTTTATAGGGAAGAACTTTGTTGTTAAAATTATATATAAAGGTAATACAATCTGAGAGCCATTTTGAAAGTGTGACCTTGGATACAGGAGCACCTTTCTTTGCTTCTGAAAATGAAACAAATAATTGGTCAAATTTCCTGAAGTCTTTTGTCCTATGTAAGCAGAAGCATAACTGTCTGTGTACACCAGCTTATATTCTGCTTTGTTGCCATAGTTGGGGAAAAAAGACTGGTAGCTCTATGGACTGATTTAGGTTAGACTCTGAGCATACGTTTGGTAGGAAGGATGGGTTTGTTCAAAGGGAGACTCTGTCTTTGTGGAAAAGCATATATGATGGTTTGATTGATAATGCTTGTAGCTCTGAAACCCTTCTAGCAGAAGTGATGGCCATGTTAAAAATTTTAGATCACATGACGATGCAGGTTCAAAGGGGGATAGAATCAAACAGGACAAAACAAAGTTCAGATCTCATGGTGGTAAAAGGGTTTTTATGGGTAGTCTTAACAGGTTAGTGCCCTTCAGGAAGGCTCTGCATAATCTGAGACCTAGTAGATTTGGGGCCAAATCACTGATATGGAAATTAGATATTGCTGCTAACTGCATATGAATGGTAGTTGCAGCTGAGCCTTCATTAAATAGTTTCACAAGAAATTCGAGAATAGATGTTATTGGAACAGAAAAGGGGTCAATGTGTTTACTTAATGCCTAATGCCTAGGAATAAAATATTTTCCATTTACTCATATATTATTTTCTTGTGGCCTTATGAGAAGAGATCAAGAAATGTTTCACAGAAGTAAGAAGGTTAGGAAGCCTGGCTATATTTGGAATTGGAGCAGCCAATTTGTCAGCCTGAGGGTTTGAAGGCAAGGGTGGAGTGTTCCTAACTTATGAGTCAGAAGGTCTGGAACTGGGTCCAGAACCCACGGCTTGTCCTCAAGATGACACCAAAGGAAGCAGAACCAAATATGATGAGTCCAGTATGGGGCGATGAGAATAAACTTACTTCCCAAAGAGTTGACTTTCTGGAGAATCTTGAGTGTCAAAGGAAAAGAAGGAAAGGTATAAAGGAGACCCCAGGGACAACCATGTACAAGTGCATCCCTTGGTGACTCCCCCAGAAGGGGGATCAGGGCAAAATAGCTGCTGCATTTGGTATTCATAGATGTGGCAAAAAGGTTGCAGCAAGGCTGGCCCCATTTGCGGAAGATCATCTCGGCTACTTCTTGTTTTAAGGACCACTCGTGAGGCATGAGAATTGCTCTGCTGAGTTTGTCTGCTATCAAGTTGGATTTGAAATCCAGGATGTGCATTGCTATCAGAAAGTGTTGGGAGGAGATTGCCCATGGCCATACTCTCAGGGTCTCTTGACAAAGGGGATAAAATCTGGTCCCGCCTTGTTTGTTTATGTACCAGACAACCGAGATGTTGTCTGTCTGTGGGAGAGAGTCCTGAAGTACTTGCAACGTCAAAAGCCCTGCTCTAATCTCTAGGATACTGATGTACAAATGGGCCTTGTGATACTGCCAAGTGCCTTGAACTGTCCTTCCCAGATAATGCCCCCACATCTGGGCAGCATCCGTGGTCACTGTAGAATTCTCATGTGCATGTGTGCTAATGGAACTAAACTTATCGCTGCCGCCATGGTTCCCAAGACTTTTAAAACTGTTCTCGCCTGTACTCTCATTTTGGAGAGAAGGTTGGAGACTTGCTGTCTCAGAACTAAAACTCTTTCTGTAGGAAGTTTTGCCATCATATTTATTGTGTCTAAATCTGCTCCTATAAACACAGTATGTTGCGATGGCAAAAAGGCAATTTTTCATAATTTATCGTGATCCCTAGGTGACAGCAGAGAAATAATGTGATGTCTCTTGTTTCCAGTAGTAGATGCTTTGTGGTAGCAGTTAGAGACAGTCATCTAGATACAGAAACACTCGGAATCTTAGATGTCTTAGGTGAGCCGTGACTACTGCCATACACTTGGTAAACACTCTGGGGGCTACAGTGAGATCAAAGGGCAAAGCTCGAAACTAGTAATGACCGTTTCCCAGCTGGAAGTGCAGATAACTCCTGGATGGCCTGTCCATCTTTATGTGGTAGTATGCATCCTGGAGGTCTATAGAGCACATCCAATTGTTGTTTCCCAGAAAGGGAAGAAACCACTGCAGTGTTACCCATCTGGAACGCGATCTTTTTTACTGATTTAATTTGCTGAGATCCAAAATGGGCCTCCAGTCCCCTATTCATTTTGGCACTAAAAAGAATCTTGGGTAAGTTCTGCATCCTATTTGGTCTGCGGGAACTCTTTGGATGACTCTTTTGTCTAGCAACTTTTGAATTTCTAGAGTTGCTTGATCCCTTTGACTGGGTAGAATGTCTGTGGGGTGTTCTTTATGATTGGGATGGGAAGGGAAAAGGGTATGGAGTAGCCTCTTGTCTTGTGTTAATTTCAGCCAGGCTTCTAGGTACAATGATAAATGACCCTGACTGCCTCCAGAGATGGACAGGTGGGCCTCCCCTTCAGGAGCGCCGAAAGGGCCTACCACAGAAAAAATCCCTGTCACCCTGATTTTTCAGATCCCCTATGCTGAGTGGAATGGGTCTTCCATTCGTACTTCCCGCTCTGCCCCTAGAGTCACCACACGTGTCCTGAAAAACTCTCTGGGATTTAAGGAACCACAACTTTCCCCTTCTGTCCTTTTGGATAAGGTCTAGAAGGTATGGAAAAACAGACTGCAATGGCAGAGAGAGTTTTCCCTTCTTGCTCACACCTGGTTAGTGTGCCCTTGACTTTTGGCCCAAACAAAGATGAGCCATCGAAAGGGACGTTGATAAAGGAAGATTTAAAAGGTTCCAAAAAGTCACATAAACGCATCCAGGAATGTCTCCTTGGGGAAAATTCCTAAAGCCGCTGCTCTGCTCGCTCCATCTGCTGCATAAGATATGAACCTCATGGAGGAGTTGACTACTGAGGTTAAGGTGGACAGCTGAGAGGAAACCTTGTCTGATACCCCTGCAGTTACTGTACCTTGGAGAGCATCTCCTAGCTCCTTCAGGAGATTTCTTTGTAACCTTGTGCATCAGATAATTCGGTGATCTGAGTGCAAATGTCACTGAAGAAAACGTGCGCTTCCCATGTCTGCCCATCATATGAGATTCCTTATTTGACGGATGGACAGACAGGGACGTTTCAGAAAGTTCCTTTTTGGTGGCTGCTGCCACCACCATAGCATCTACAGGGACACCCTTAGTCACAAAATCTTTATTAGCAGGGGCTGTGATAAACTTATTTGGCCTCCGAGGAACAGGTTCCACTGTATCTGGAGACTCCCATGCCTTTCGACTAACTAGTTCCATAAGTTCATCGAAAGGTGGACACACCCAACTGGCTGAAAGATAAGACCCAAAGTCCTTCAGGTAAACAGACTCATCAGAAGGGTTGAGGGCTTTCAGCCTCCTCTCTGCTTAAGGATTTCTAGAATATCTGCAAAAGAGACAGTCTCAAAGGGCGACTGTGGGGACCCTTCTGACTCATCGAGGTCTGTGTCAGAGGTGACTGACTCCTCCGGGGAGTCTAAATACTTCCTCATGTAGAGTCTCTTATGAGGGACCTCTTTAGAAGGGTATTCTGGAGAGGTTTTGGAAGAGAGGGGGTTCCATCCAATGGGGTACCCTGAGGTCTAGGGTCTCCACTGGTCTGTGGATGGTGTGGTGCAGAGACGGATGCTGGTGCTTTAGGGGAGGAATATAGGAGCCTTTGAGTGGAGCTGTCTGCGGAGACAGCACTCGCCTCAGCAACTCAAAAGCCCTCCCCCTCTGATCCAATGACACCTCCAGCTCCGAGGAGCCAGAAGAGATCCCCAGAACCAAGGGATTGGCTCCAAACCTAATGTAGGAGCCAAACTCATCCATGCAAGAAACCCGAGAGGTAAGTTCGGACCTGACAAATGTCCGATCCGATTCCCCTCTCCGGATCCGACCGGAGAGCATTGGCTCCTACACTCCTCAGACATAACCAAGGATGTTGGAGCAGACATCAGGCCCGAAGATCCCAGGATAAGTCTAGGCACCAATGGTTCCACAGCAATTGGTTCCAAGCATTCCGGCTCCGAGGTCTTGGGTCAGCTTGGAGGAGGAATCGATGTTGACGGGAAAGTCTTGGCTGGCTCCAAATCCCTCTGGGTTGGAGCTGTGAGGAGTTTGGCCAGCACCAGTGTCCTTAAAAGTCTTTGCACCACCCTAGCCACATCATCATCTGAAAGATTCCTGGAGGACTTCGAGGAAGGAGTAGGAGATCCAATCATCTGCAGAACACGGGACCTTAAAACAGGAGTAATCAGCTCCAATTCTGGGGACCAGCTCCTTAGTTCAAACTCCATTGGCACTGAAAAGTACAGTTTTGTACCTACCATAAATATAGATGTTCGAGTTTATACACTGCTGCAGTCATTACACTTGGGTTATACTGCCATCAGGCGGTTCCCCAGTTGGTCTGAGTTCCAAAGTCTTGGTCCGGCGTCAGTTGCTGTCGCCTCCTCCCTGACGTCAGTGTGACAGGGGTATACAAGATGCAGCCGACGCCATTTTCTTCAGTTTTTCTTGCCCCAGATGTCAGGTGCCTCTAAATATGTAGGCAATTCCAATTGCTAATAAAACATACATAAGAAAAGCAAAAAACAACTTACAGCTACCAGCAAATACTCCCCATAGGTAGTAAGGGTAGAAGACGTAGGTACGTGCCAGCCAGTAAGAGGGGAAGGAGGGAGGGTAACCTGGACAGCAGCAGTGTATAAACTCGAACATCTACATTTATGGTAGGTACAAAACTTTACTATGTTCATCGTGTTACACTGCTGCAGTCATTACACTTGGGTAGAATCCCAAAGCTGAGGAAGGGTGGCTGGTCCTATAAGGCATTAGGGGTGGCTATAAGGCCCTGCAGCACTGCAGTGGCGAAGCCAGCTCTGGATTTAGAGTATAGAGGCAGATGGTAATGCTTGGTGAAGGTGTGTACAGAACTCCAAGTTGCTGCTTCCAAAATATCCTTGGTAGGTACTCCGAGGTAGGCAGTTGAAGTGGCTGTTGCCCTGGTGGAGTGAGATCTAATGCTGCTAGGTACAGGTTTTCCATGGTATGTGTAGCAGAAACGTATACATTGTCCTATCCATTTTGAAATAGTCTGTTTTGAAATGGCTTTTCCCTGTGCTCCTGCAGCATACGCTACCAATAATTGCTCAGATTTTCTGAAAGCTTTGGTTTTGTCCAAGTAGAAGCATAACTGCCTGTGAATGTCCAAAGAGTGCAGTAGTCTCCCCTTTATTCTGTGGTTTAGGATAAAAAGTTGGCAGGTGAATAGTTTGGTTTAGAGCCACACTGGATACCACCTTTGGCATAAAAGTAGGGTTAGTTCGTAAAGACACCCTTACCTGGTGGAAAATGAGGAAAGGTTCCACTGCCATTAGTGCCTGTAATTCTGAAACTCTTCGTGCTGATGTTATTGCCAGGAGCAGAGCAGTTTTCCAAGAGATATATTTTAATTCTGCTGTGTTGGCTGGCTCAAAAGGAGGTAAAGTTAGCTTCTCCAAAACAAAGTTGAGGTCCCAAGTTGGAGTAGGTGCTCTACGGGGCGGTCTTATGTTTTTAGCCCCTCTGAGGTACTGTTTTAACAGAGGATTAGACAAAATCAGTGGATCAGTGTTGTAATGAGCAGAGATGGCAGAGGCGTGGATCTTGATGGATGAGAAGGAGAGTCCTTTGTCCAGCATCTCAGTTAAGTATTGTAGTATCTGAGGAATTTTGGGACAAGAGGGTCAAGGCTGTGAGCTTGGTTCCAGGCACAGAATCTCTTCCATTTATCTGAATAGGCTTTCCTGGTACTAGGCCTTCTGGCCTCCAGAATGACATCCATAACAGCTTTGGAGAGAGGCATTGCTTGCTTGACTAAGGAATCTTCCATGCAGCTAGGTTTAAGGTCTTTAGCTGGCTGTGTAGTATTTGTTTGTTGTGCTGAGTCAGCAGATGTGGGATTTGAGGCAAAATCCAGGGTGGTTCTTGTGCTAAGCTCCTTAAGATTGGGTACCAGTGCTGGCGTGGCCAGTCTGGTGCAATCAGGATCATCTTTGGCTCTTCCTGCCTGGCTTTTATGAGTACCTTTGGCAGGAGAGGTAGTGGTGGGAAAGCGTATACTTGTAGGTTCTCCCAGCTGAATGAGAGGGCATCCACTTCCCATGCTTGTGGATGGTAACTCCTTGTGCAGAATTTTTGTAGCTGGCAGTTTATTGGGGATGCAAACAGATCTATGTCCGGGCTCCACCATTTCTGTGTTATCATTCTGAATATCTGTGGATTCAACTCCCATTCGTGGGGACCCATGATGTTTCTGCTTAAGTCGTCTGCCAGTGTGTTTTTCTCTCCTGGCAGGAATTGCGCTTGCAGATGAACTTGAAGGTTTATAGCTGTGTTCCATAAAGTCATAGCTTGTCTGCATAGGGGGTAGGAGTGAGTGCCCCCTTGCTTGTTTATGTACCACATAACTATGGTGTTGTCTGTCTTTAGTAGTAGTTGTCCTGGATGCAGCAGGTCCTTGAAAGCTATAAGCACATTTTGTACAGCTAGCATCTCTTTTTGATTGATGTGAAGATGCCTTTGTTCTGAGGGCCACATGCCCTGAATACATTTGCCTGCCATGTGTGCTCCCCCAGGCGTAATCCGATGCATCTGTTGTCAGTGTTTGCCTGGCTGTGGGTTGTGTAAAAGGCTGTCCCTTGTTGAGGTGACAAGCTTGAGCCCACCATTGAAACTCCTGTTGAAGGCAAGGGATTAGTGGTATAACTGTTTCCAAACTTTGACAGTGTTGAGACCATACATTCTTTAGGTACCATTGTAGTTTCCTCATATGCAGTCTGGCATATGGAATTAGTAGTATGCAGGATGCCATGTAACCCAAGGCCTGCAGAATTTTTCTTGCAGGGAGGTGGGTCTTTTTTGCCATCAACTGAAAGTATTGAGTCAGTTGTCCTTGTTTTTCTGGCGTGAGATAAGCCATCTGGGCCATTGTGTTCAAGATGGCACCCAGGAATATAATCTCTTGTGAGGGCACTAGTTTTGATTTCTTTTCGTTTACTGTGGACTCCAGGCAACTTAATAACTTTTTTACAAATGCCAGATGCTTTAGAAGAATGTCCTTGCTCTCTGCTTGAATCAGGCAGTCGTCCAGGTACAGATAAATTTGAATTCCTTTCTGTCTTCAAAATGCAATTACTGGTGCCAGGCACTTTGTGAAGACCCTGGGCGCAGTAGATAAGCCAAAGGGCGGTGCAGAGAATTGGTAATGCGTTGAACCAGCTATGAATCTGAGGTATCTTCTGCAGTTTTGTCTGATAGGGACATGCAGGTATGCCTCTTTGAGGTCCAAAGTCACGAGCCAAGCTTTCTTGCCCAGCATGGGAAGAAGCTGCTGTAATGTCAACATTTTGAATTTCGGAACATCCAGATAAGTGTTTAGAGATGAAAGATCCAGAATGGGCCTCCAAGCTTTGTCTGTTCTGGGTACCAGAAAGAGTCTTGAGTAAAATCCTTGTCCTTGCTCCTGTGATGGTACCTTTTGAATAGCTCTCATATCCATGAGTGCTGTAATTTGTTTTTGAGCCCCTGCCCATTGATTTGGTGGCAGATTTGGCATTCCTTTTAACTTTGGCAGAGTGTGAAAGTGGAACCTGTAACCTTCAAACACAATGTTGAGAACCCATTTGTCTTTGGTGATCATTTGCCAATTGTGGTAGAAGAGTGCCAGTTTTCCTCCCAAGGAGGCTGCCAAGAAGGATTTGTTTGGCAGCTGTAGTGGGAAGTCATTGGAGCTGCTTTTTATATGGTTGGGGCCTGTCTTCCCCTTCTTTCTGGCCTGATGCAACCCATTGTCGAGACCTGTAAGGACCTTGTGTTTGACCTCTACCTCTTGGACATCTGTATCTTCCCCTTTGAGGTCTGTCTGTAATTGGAAAGGACCAATTCTTAGTTGGCCAGTTTCTGCTAAATCTAGGAGGCTGAACCTGTAAGAAATCCTTCACCATTTGCATAGCTTTTGCCTTATCCTCCATTTTCTTTAATACCTCTTCTGCCTTAACTCCAAATAACACATCCTGCTGCAAAGGTGCATCCAATAATTTTGCTTTAACATGATCTGGTAACGTATGTTTTTTTAACCAAGCATGTCTTCTAATGACAGAGCCTGTAACTGCTGCTCTGCAGGGGGCCTCTAGAGAATCAAAACCACATTGCAAAGTATGCTTTCCCACTTGTTCAGCTGCATGCAGTAAATAATGCATTTCTTTAAAATTAGGAGGATCTGATTCTGGAAGCATTTTTTGTTTTAACGGAGACAGTAAAAATTGCTGATATTTTAGCATGCGAAACTGGCAGTTTAAGGCTCTCATTGCTAAAGTTGCAGACGTGTATACTTTCTTTCCCCATCTGTCTAATGCTCTGGAATCTCTGTCAGAGGGAACTGGATTCTTGGCTGATGAGGCCTTAACTCCTTTGGGTCCCTGAGAAATAGTTTCAGGGTCAGTTACAGGGCTTTTATACAGAAATTTATGTGAGTCAGGGACTCTGTAGTATCTGTCAGGTTTAACAGGGGCTGGAGGTAAGGAATCAGGATTTAAGCTGGATTCAGTATACACATCATCCACAATATCTAACACTGGCGGAATAGCAAGGGGTCTGTGTTGAGGTAATAAAAGGAAGTCCCTGAGCCTTTTCTTGGATTCTGAGTAATCCTGGCCTTCCCAGTGGAAATGCTCCCTCATGGTATGTAGGGTTTCCCCAAAGGAGTAGTCCTCAGGTGGTGAGGCTGATGGAATTGATTCCTCAGCATCAGAATCCTCATAAGGGGGTAAAGAGTATCCTAGGTCTGAGGATGAATGAGAAGAGATGGACACCTGGTCGGATGAATCATAGTTTGCATCCTGTCTAGGCCTTTTATCAGGAGGGGGATGGGACCCCCTGATCAGAGTGATGAGGTCTTCGGCCATTTTGAGCATTTGTTTCTTAGGCATGGAGGCCTGTCCTGGAGAATGCTGTATTTGTTTCTTTGACTTTAAAGGAGGCTTAGACTTAGCTGAGGGTTTAATGCTTAACTGGGTAGGTCTGAAGACACCCTCTGAAGCTGTGGGTTGCTCAGCCACTTCGGATCCCTTTGAAAGGTTAGTCTCGGTAGGCTGAAGAGCTTGTGCATCTGAAGGCCCAGCCATCTCCACGTGGGAGTCAGAGGCGGCTTGTGGTTCTACAAAAGTGGTCATCAGGGGCTGCGAAGGTGCCTCGCTGAAAACCGGAGAACCGGTGACTGGCCTAGAAGAGGCTTTGTCGTCAGTTTTGGGCCTCGGATGCCTATCCTTGTCTTTGTGCTTTTTGTGTATTCCAGTCGTCGGAAGTTCCGACGGCATGGTATAATTGAATTTTCTACCAAAATAATGTCGGGCAAAATCAAACCGACGTTTAATAGTGCGCTTGTTAAACCTGGCACAAAACCGACAACCAGTGACGTCGTGGTCAGGGCCTAGGCATGGGATACAATAGGAATGGAAATCCTTATGAGGTATTTGCTTCCCACAAGAAATACAGTTATTAACTTTTACTGACATCAGTCTGAGGCAAGAAAAAGTTTCCCCAATGGGGTACTTAGCTTTGTAGAAGACTTCGGTTCTGGATTCGGAATGAAAATCTCAGGAGACGGCCAACCGGCACTTGCGAACTGCTTTTGCTTCGGGCACCGCACGGCAAGAAAGACTGAAGAAAATGGCGTCGGCTGCATCTTATATACCCCTGTCGCACTGACGTCAGGGAGGAGGTGACAGCAACTGACGCCAGACCAAGACGTTCGAACTCAGGCCGACTGGGGAACCGCCTGACAGCAGGATAACCCAAGTGTAATGACTGCAGCAGTGTAATACAATGAACATCAGCTGGCATCGATGAAGTACATTTTGTCGGTTCAGTAGCAGTCAGAGACAGAGATACAACTTTACTTAATTTTTTAACAAGCTCCGATTGCTCCCAAGAGGGAGAAGATATCTTGGTGGATTTGTCAGACTTTGATGATGGAGATTTCACTGATCTTGAAGTGCCCAGACCTTCTTCTAGAGCTTCTTGGAAGGGGGACTTCAGTAGGCCTCTCACAATCAATTTGTTTCTTCTTTCTACAAGTACTCTGGAGCTGAATGAATGACATAACGACCATGACTCTTGAAGATGTACTGTTCCCAGGCAGTACGGGAATCAGATGACGACATCTTTTGGCTGCATTTACCACATTGTTTGAAGCACGAAGGCTTAGTCTCCTTATTCTCCTTGGACATGTTCAAAATCACAGTCCGCACACAAGGAACAATAACTACTTAACACACTAAACACCTATGATATAATATATAAAATATCAAACTTTTTTTTTTGAAGAAATTTCAATAAACAAAACGAAGGAAAGAAGTTATGCAGCCCTCTAACTAAAACAGGCAGCGGCAGCCCCCTAAGTTAAATGGGCTGACGCCCCTTTTGTTTCATCAGTAAGATTAACTATTACTATCTAAGAAAAATAGAAGTTATGTTCTTACCATAACGTTCCATGTTAGTTGTCTTCTTCTCGCCTTCTTCTTGCTGGATGGGTTCGGAGCCGACCTCGCCCGACTCGCCACTCTAAAGCTCGAGAGTTGGTTCCACCGGCTCGAGGCTCCCCTTATATCCCACAATGCTAGGCGATAGTTACCTCAGATCTCGTTTGTAAGCTAACCCCAGCTTATAACAGAAACAGTATAACTGTAAAAACAGAATCCACCTCTAACAACAGGAAGAAGAAGGGTGACCTACATCCTGAAACAAGAAATATGCATAACAGCATATAGCTAAGAAAGAGGTGGTAGAAAGAGAGGTCACGATCACAACTCCTCTAGGTCTGTCCAGGCCAGGGGGAAGGAGGGTGGGACGCAAGAAGAAGGCGAGAAGAAGACAACTAACATGGAACGCGTTATGGTAAGAACATAACTTCTATATGTTAAGTTGTCTATCTCGCCTTCATTCTTGCTGGATGGGACCGCCCCTAGCACCTTGTCCCGGGTGGCCTAACGGAACAGACTCCTGAGAACAGTGGAACCAAAATTAGCTCTATGCCTAGAAGCTAAATCCAACTTATAATGGGAAATAAAAGTGTGAGGAGTAGCCCAAGTAGCCGCTGCACAAATGGTGTCAATAGGCAGTCTGTCTTGGAAGGCTAGAGAAGTAGCCAAAGCTCTGGTGGAATGGGCTTTAGGTTTATTAGGCAGTTTTTGGTGTCTAATCTCATAAACAAGGGTAATCAGAGATGTTAGCCATCTGGATAAAGATACCTTTGAAACTGGAAGTCCCTTTCTGCTTTCCGCATAGGAGACAAACAGCTGATCAGATTTTCTGAATTGTTTCGCCCTGTCCAAGTAGTACCTTAATTGACGATGAACATCCAGACAGTGTAATTTTTGTTCAGACCTATTTGAATACTCCGGGAAAAAACAGGGAGGTCAATGCATTGGTTTAGATTTGATGTTGAAACCACCTTAGGCAAAAAGGACGGGTTAGTTCGTAAGGAAACTCTGTCCTTATGGAACACAAGGTAAGGAGAACGACAACTGAGTGCTTGAAGTTCTGAAATTCTTCTAGCTGATGTGATAGCCACCAGAAAGAGAGTTTTCCATGATAATAACTTTAAGGAACATGAAGCTGCAGGTTCGAAGGGAAAGAATCAAAGAAGCAAGAACTAAATTTAGGTCCCAAGGAGAAGGAGGATTTCTTACAGGAGGTCTGAGAAGAAAAACTCCTTTCAAAAAGGCTTTGCAGAGTTTGTGGGACATTAGGGCAGATTCAGAAATACCCACATGGAAATTTGAAATAGCTGCCAATTGAACCTTAAGAGTAGATGGAGATGAACCTGCGTGGAAGAGTTCAGCAAGAAAATCGAGGACTAGTTGGATGGAAGCGGTGAAAGGATCTACGTCCTTTCCTTGTGCCCAATATGAAAATCGTTTCCACTTACTCAAATAAATCTTCGAGTGGAAGATTTATGGAAGCTATCAAAATATCTCTAACAGAGTGAGATAATTGAGGAAGCCTGGCTACGGTTGGAAGTGGAGGAACCAAGCAGTGAGGTTCAGAGAGGGGAGGGAGCGATGAAACTGACCCGACTGATGGATCAAAAGATCTGGAACTAGGTCCAGATTCCACGGTCGCCCACAAGAAATCGATGCAGAAAGGGGAACCACACTTGTCGAGGCCAGTAAGGAGCAATGAGGATCAATGAGGCCTTCTGAGCGATAGCTTTCTGTATTACTTGAGAGATCAGTGGGAAAGGAGGAAATGCATACAGAAGTCCCCGGGCCAAACTTGGACTAGCGTCCCTGCTGGGTTGGCCTGGTAAAGGGAATAGAGTGAAGTATTCTCTGCACTTGCTGTTTTGGGGAGTAGCAAAAGATCGCAGCAAGGCTGACCCCACTTGAGAAAAATCTCTCACTACAGAGTCTTTCAGAGACCACTCGTGAGGCATGAGAATAGCTCTGCTCAACTTGTCCGCAATGTGATTGGACTTCCCGGGATGCGTTGCTATCAGAAAACGCTGAGAAGAAATCGCCCATTGCCACAGTCTGAGTGCTTCTCGACACAGGGTATGATCTGGTTCCGCCTTGTTTGTTGATGTACCACACTACAGACATATTGTCTGTCTGGATTGCAATCGTTCCCAAGGGAAGAGAGTGTTGAAGGGCTTGCAACGCTAAAAGCACTGCTCTCATCTCCAGAACATTTATGTGCAAGTGGCATTCGCTTGGTTGCCATGTGCCCTGGACTGTCCTGCCCTGATAATGCCCCCACCCGATCAGGGAGGCATCCGTTGTCAGAGTAGCAACCAGAGGAGGTGGAACAATGGTCTCCCCAGCAGGAGCTGGGGAAGACATCCACCACATGAGATGCTTTTGCACGCTTGCGTGATCATAATGGTGTGAGACATTGGAAGTTCCTGGTATGACCATTGAGAAAAGAGCATCCACTGAAGGATCCGCATGTGGTATCTGGCCAATGGAAGGAGGGTATGGCGCTGCCATGATTCCCAACACCTTTAGAACTAACCTGGCTTTGGCTCTGTTGTTGTTGAGAAGTAGTGATACCAATTTTGAATGTCTGATATCCTCTGGTTCGTTAGTGTTGCAGACATGTTTACAGTATCTAATTTGCCTATGTAGGTAATAGTACGACAAGGCGACAAAACAGACTTTTCGCAATTTATTGAGATACCCAGTCTTTGACAGACGCTAAAAGTGTAATCTCTGGCCATCAGAAGGAGATGCTTGGTGGGAGCTGTGAGGAGCCAGTCGTCCAAATATGGAAACACCTGGAATCCTTGTCGTCTCAGGTGAGAAGCTACCACTGCCATGCATTTGGTAAACACCGGGGCAGTGGTGAGACCAAAGGGCAGGGCCCTGAATTGAAAATGACTGGTTCCCAGCCTGAAGCGGAGGAATCTTCTGGAGCGCCTGTTCATTTTATGTGATAGTACGCGTCCTGAAGGTCTATAGAGCACATCCAGTTTCCTTTTCCCAATAGGGGAAGAATGGATTGCAGCGTGACCATCCGAAATCTTGTTTTCTTGACTGATCTGTTCAAGATACTGAGATCCAAAATTGGTCTCCAGTCCCCTGTTTTCTTTGGAACTAAAAAGAACCTTGAGTAGATTCCGGATCCTAGTTGGTCTGCTGGCACTGGCTGAATAGCTCTTTTGCAAGCAGTTTTGAAATTTCCAAAGCTGCAAGATCCCTTTGAGCGGTGGAACATCTGGAAGGGATTTTTGACTGATTTGGAAAACTAAGAAAGGGAATAGAATAACCTTCGAAATGATGGACTGTACCCATTTGTCTTGTGTCAAGGATAGCCAGGCTTCTGGGTACAGTGACAATCTTCCCGACTGCCTCCGAAGATGGGCAGTCGGGCAACACCTCAGGGATGCTGAAAGGGCTTCTCGGAGAACGTTTCCGATTGCCCTGGTTCTGCGGACCCTCTGCCTCTAGGGCGGCGTCTACCATTGTTGTTCCCCTCTGCCTCTGGCGGGAACCGACTCTGTGCGTCAGGCGAAGTCCCTTGGGATTGTTTACGGAACCACATCTTTCCTTCTGGCCTTTGGGGTAAGGCCTAGAGGGAGTAGAAAACGGACTCCGACGGCAGAAAGGGTCTTGCCATCAGTCTCGCACCTAGTCAGGGTTTCTTTCACTTGTGGACCAAAAGGTGATGATCCATCAAAAGGGGAGTTCGTGAAAGACGTCTTGAAAGGTTCCGCAAAATTGCATAGCCGCATCCAGGCGTGCCTACGTAAGGCTACCCCTGTTCCTGCGGCTCTGCTCGCTCCATCGGCCGCATAAGAGAGGAGGCGCATGGAGGAGTTGGAAATAGAATTAGGATAGCCAGCTGCGTGTTCATTTTCTCTTGGAAACCCGCAGCTGTAGGGTCCTTCAGGATTTCACTCGCTTCTTTGATCAAGTCTCTTTGAAGACGAGTGAAATGACACAGGTAATTCAGCGAACGCATAGTAAATGTCGCTGAGGAGAACATCCGCTTCCGCATCTATCCATGGACCTAGATTCCTTGTTAGGTGGATGGACAGGCACTGAAGGATCAGCCAGTTCCTTCTTTGTGGCAGCAACCACCATAGCATCTACAGAGACTCCTTTTGATAAAAATTCCTTGTCTGATGGAGCTGTGATGAATTTGGAGGGTCTCCTGGGAGTGGGGTCCACTGAATCAGGAGCCGTCCATGCCTTTTGCAACCACCTGCATGAGGGGGTCAAGGGGGACACCCAGGAGGTGGAAGGACGAGAGCCAAACGCCTCAAGATACACAGATTCGTCCTCCGAAGGGTTGAGGGCTGGCCAATTTCCCTCTGTTTAAGGATCTCCAGAATGTCTGCAAATGAGACATCTTCAGAAGGGGAACGGGGAACCCTCAGAATCATCCAGATCTGTGTCCGACGTGATAGACTCAGGTGAGTCAATGTGCTTCCTCTTGCACTTCCTCTTCCGAGGGGCTCTTCTGCCAAATCAGGAGAGGCCTCGAAGAGGATGAAATCCCCAAAGGAGTTCCTGAGGAGTTGGCTCTCTGCGGTCAGGGATGAGGGAGTGAGTCGACTTACCCTGAGGCAGCATAGAGGGAGGGGCTGACGGAGCCGACTGTGGAGTAGAGCCAGGCTCTAACACACTCCGCATGACCTCGAAAGCACCCCTGTCAGGCAGAGCCAGAGGTCCCCGCCCGAGGAGCTAAGGACCCCCTCGGCACCGACAGTGATGGCTCCGAGGCCGATGTCGGAGCCGAACTCACCAGCCAAGCACCGAGGGAGAGGGGGGTCGGACAAGGGTCCGATGCCACTCACCCCCTCGGAGCCGACGAGGGAAGTCCGGCGCCGAGATTCCTCCATGGAAGAAAACGGAGCCGACGACGGAGCCGAAGACAATTGTCTCGGCACCGAGGTAACCACAGTCTCGGTTCCGACACGACCCGGCCCGAGCTCAAAAGAGTCGAAGGAGGAAGGAGTTGATGGACGGGACAGGCACCGACTGATGAGTCGGGCTCTGAAGCATCTGGGCTAGTGCCTCAGACTTGAGTAGTCGACTCACCACCCTCTGAAGGTCATGATCGACAACCTCGATGACCTAGAGGAATGAGACCTTTGGCCCGTTCAGACAGCAGGGGAGATCCTGGAGCCGAATGAACGGAGCCAAGAGAAGGTGACCTAGACCTCTTTCTGGTTGTCGGCTCAAGATCTTGTCGGAGCCGACACGGTACTCGATAACCTCGGCTCCGCCGGAGCAGGAAGCCACAGAAACTGTGGACTGAGTCTTATCGGCTCCACCCGGAGCCGATAAAGCCATCGGTTGTACAACCAGAGGTCTCGGCTCAGAAGCCGGAGTCAAGACCTCGATGCCTTGGAGGGCTTCCTGTTGAGACAGACAGGGAATCCTCAGGCTTCAACAAGCCTCTCAATATGAGCTTGTTTTTCTTTCCTGCAGGTCCCTGGGGCTGAAGCCATGGCAGTCAGCACAGGAGTCCTGCAGGTGCAAAGGCCCCAGACAATAGACACAAGAAGTGTGAGCGTCTGTCAGAGACATTTTCTGACAGCACGCATCACACTTCTTGAATCCGGAGACCTTTGCTTCTTTAGACATAGCCTAACTGGTGAACACAAACACACACTCAAACACACCAGTTATACCCTGTCAGAAAAAAATTACTTTAGTAAAAATACTAAAAAATAAAGTACAATAAACAGTAGCTTAAACTACACAAACACTCCCTAGGGAAGGGAAGGCCCAAGGCCCAAGGGAAGAACTAAAAGTTCTTTTAAAGAAAAACGGAAAAAAATTAGGTCGGGAATAAAGTTCAATGAACTACACTAATTTTACAATAATTAAACTAAAAAAAGGGGGAAACAGAGTAACTTTTAATAGAAAAAGCTTAAACTCACCAGGAACCGGTAGAACAACCAACCTCGAAGCTGTAGCGGCAAACGAGATCTGAGGTAACTATCGCCTAGCATTGTGGGATATAAGGGGAGCCTCGAGCCGGTGGAACCAACTCTCGAGCTTTAGAGTGGCCGAGCCGAGGTCGGCTCCGAACCCATCCAGCAAGAATGAAGGCGAGATAGACAACTTAACATTTAACAATAAACAATAGGAAAATGCCTTCTAACTAAAATCGGCTGCGACAGCCCTCTAACTTAAATGGGCTAACACCTTTTCTTTTTTTTTAAATAAGTTAAGAACTTCAAAAAATGTTAACAGTGATAGTAGAAAAAGCCTGAAGCAACAACACAGCAACAAACTTTGTCTAACTACAATGACAACAAAACTGTAAACGCTAAATTTACTTGAAAAAAGAAGAAATTTCCCAATAAAAAATAAAGATTTGTTCACTTAGTCAGAGCCACAATGGAAGCACCTGACCTGTTTAGCGGCAAATGAGATCTGGGAAGCTTCACTAGAGCAAGATGAGATAGGGATAGAGCCACAAGCCAGTGGAAGACCTCGAGCTTTAGTGTATGGCAGAGTTGGAACAGAGGATCGGTTCCGAACCCAACCAGTAAGAATGAAGGTGAGATAGGACAACATAGCATCAAGTCTTTGGATCTGACAAAGATAAACTCTAGGTAACACTTGGATCCATAACATCAGAACCCAAAAAATGGATCTGGGTAGGAGACATGATGTGACAAGGCAAAGGAGCTAAGGTCTCGGATTCAACGGTAGCTGGAGCTAGGAGGACCCCTAATAGAATATGGGTGCTAAGGAATTTCCTCATCTTCTAGGTACAAGTCTGCTTCAGAAAGACTTCTTGTCGACCAGGCTGACCACAAGGGAGAGCTGTAGAAGGTGGCCTATAGGACTGGTGAAAAGGTCACACTTGCAAAAACAAAGAGCAGAGCCTAGGAGAAATTGACTCTGGGGGGAAAAATGCTGGTTTTGGGAGAGAAGTTTTGGATCTGATCAGAATAGGTTCGGAGAACAGTATCATATCAGATGGCTTCAATGACTCCCGTGCCAGGGTCAAAGAAGCAAGAGAAGTAGAAGAACAATAGGGAGCATTTTCTAGATTCCTTTATCTTCTCTTCAGGCGTTTCTGTGACAAGAAGTTCCCTAAGCACAAGTTTGTTCTTATGCTCAACAATTTCCCAAGAAACAAAAGCAGAGCAGCTAGAGAACAATTTAAATGGGCATCCCTGAAGCAGTATATGCACAGAGTGTGCTTCAGAGTCTGGTATTTTGTGGTCAAGGCCACACATTTCTTAACTCATTACAGCCGAGTGCACCTCCAGGCATTTCTGCAAGTTACCTCCTACTGATGTCTTTAAGCATCAAATACTGTTTGCTCATATTTGCATTAATAATTCCAAAACAATTCCAAGACCATGCTATATACAAGGTATCAAGATTTTATCTTAAAAGCATATATGATAGCAAACACAGCTGTATTGATATTTGACCTCTGTCTAATGCAGCTAAAGTGATATTGAATATTATTTATATACTGTTTATTTCTACTGTAATCATTTTCATATTTCTCTAAGTATCTCAACATTCAGGCAACACAAACAGAACTGCATAGCCTCATATGAAAGCTGACAGCTTTATGAAGAAAATCTTGCTGGCAGCTTATGTCTTGCTTGAATGGCTAAGCTGTTTATACATTATGAAATTAATATTTACTGCATTTACTCTGTCTTATAAAATCCAAGCATTGAAGAAACTGAATGCTACTAATGTAAAGATTAATTTATCCTGAATTGTTTGCCATTTACAGTTTTCTGTTAGCACTTTTGGTTCCAGAAATATATATTTGTTTGAACTGTAAGGTGATAACTTCATGTTTTTTTTAAAGACTCAAGCAACACCCAATAGGAGTTAAAAGTACACACTGAGAAGAGCTGTACTGGAGGGAACAAGTTAAACCCTCAAGTATTATCCGACATAGCTACCCACACACACAACAACAAGTAGGCAAAGGATCAACAATACCATCCAATGGAGACACACACTAAAAACTGCAGATACAGTTAGCATCTTTTTTTTTTTTGTTAACAACTGTATAGAAGGGTGCCAAAGGAGTGAGAGAGAGAGAAAGAAACTAATCAGAGCTTAAGAGATTAGATGCATAATAAAAAATCAGAAAGAAAGGAAAGATGGGCATGATAAGTAAGCAGAGAAACATTCTACAATATCCAAAGATATTAAACGCAGTAAATCATCAAAAAATCTCATAGTGGAGATTCCACACCTGAGCAAAGGAGTAGCAAATGAGATCTGAGGTAACATCAGGTTCTGCAGAAAATTCTTGATAAGCGGCAGGGCCTGAGCTTTGGATCCAAAGTCTTGAGTGGTCGACATCAGGTCTGAGGCTGGATCTGAAGAGCCATCCACTGAGAAACAGCCATCCACTGAGAAACAAACGGATCAGATCAGATTTTATGACAGGAAGATGATTTACGGGTACTGACACACTAAACCAGGAAGCTAAAGCACTGTTTCATAAGAAGCACAATTTTCTCTGGAAACATTATGGGATAATTACTATTATAATTCTCCACTGTGCATAAAAAGACCTTAGCTATGAACCTAAGGCAATTTACAACATGAATAACGACAGTGGCTCTAAGAATGGCTAACGGCAATACTTTACACAGGGATCCAGTAGTCACAGTACAGATGTTCCGGGATTATTAGAGAATGCTTGACTCAGAAAATGACAACACAGGGTGGAGGGTATAATACTGTACAACATTAGTTGCAGAAAATGACTTTGCCAAGGGTGTCTAGAGGCACCTATATTACCTGATCAAATGTTTAGGTTAGCTAGTACCTAAACGTTGATCTGGCAATATCCAAAAGTTAAAACAGCGAATTAAACGTAGGGAATGAATTCTCTCGGCCACAAAAAAAAAATTTTAAACCAAAATGAAGTGTGGGGCTGTGTCCCCCACACCCCCTTAACTAAATATACCAAATCTGAGATTGCTACGCAGTGGGGAAGGCAAAATCCGCATAACGGCCAAGGGAATTCTTTCCCTGCGTTAAATCGTCCGTTCCCGTTTTTTTTTTGCTTTTGCTATTACCAGATCGACATTTAGGTGTTCGCTAACCTAAATTTTCTATCAGGTAATAGGAAACCATCTAGAGATCATGCTGAAGCGATATTAAGCCCAATAACTGCTGTTAGGAGAGGCAGATCTTATAAAAATCCTGAGTGATGGCAGACTAACTGAAATGGAAACAGTGAGCAATGATAGATTAGTTACCTATATGGGTAAATTACTATCTAGTGTCAGAAAATAAAAAGGTAAAGCACTTATGCAAGAAAACAGCGGCAGATATGACTTAACAGGGTAAGGATCCCAGACTGCCTTCTTCATATAGGTCTATTTTAGTATTAAATCATGACTGCAAGTTGTTCACCTCTACTCCTGCAGTATGCCTGGCAGAGTTTGTATCCTAGTTGATAGAAAATAACCAATGTGGGTTTGTTGGTGATGCGCATGGTTTTCTTAATATTTTGAAAATGTAATTATTAATGAATAGGACTTAGAAGTAGTGGAGGAGAATAATGAGATGGAGGTCTTGATGAAATTTAGTTTGTAGGGAAGTAGTGGATTTGATCAATGCAGCATATATGGGTTCTGAAGCACAGATAAAAATTCATGCAGGCTTGTTCTGTGTCATTTCGATAGTGTATAGGGACTATACAAAGCTGCCTATCATCCCCACTTCTGTCTGTACTTTATCTTGAGCGACTTGCAATAAAATTAAGCAATCTGGTTTATACAGTGATGGGGTGGATAGAGAACAGTTAAACCTGAGGAGGGTGTCTTCTACCTTTTTCACTGTTTACATGAGTTTGGGAGTTTTCCAGGATACAGTGTTAAAAAAAGCACCCCATTCCAGTATGTAATAATCCCGTGCCAATGTTGAGGACACAATTTACTTATGTGTCGCAGGCATCCCTTAAGTAGCTGAGAAACTGGTTGGGTAACATGGTACGATAAGACTTAAAAAGTGTTAAAGATGACAATAAAGGATAAGCTTACAAGATGGAAAATGACAGGCATACAGTCAGATCACACAGTTTAGGGACTACATTTTTTATACTTGCTTTATTACTTTCAGGTTTTTCAGTTTCTCCATGCAAATGTCCCTTTGAATTTTTTTCTACTGAAGTCACCAAAGTATATGGTGAAAAACTTTACTTGGGATCATGATACGCCTGATGTCTCCTGGGATAAGCTTACTCTTTTTAAGAGGCTTAAATGTGTTCGAGACGCATCTTCACCATAGAACAGCACATGTTGTATCTAGTAACAATGAAATGTTATGACCCTAATGGAAAAAATCTGACCTATGTGATTAGTTCTGAAATTAAGCTAATTGACAGGGAAGCAGTATGGTCTTATTTTACTACTAGGATGGAGTCTACCCCCGTGATATGAAGCAAGTAATGGTGGCTTTAACAAATGTAATCTGAGCACAGAGCTGCATCAAGGGTTGAACCTGATATTACCTGTGGGTTTTAATAATAAAAGAATGGAAAGCTAGGAGAACACAAGTGCTTTTTTTTATTTAAGGAGCAGCTGTAGTTTACTAATAACTATGGTACGGACAGGAGGTCGCAAATAAAATATACTTAAAATTTTGTTTGGCTGAATACATAAGGATTTATGGAATTAAATTAAGACCTACTACTATAACAAAAATGCAAACATTTGTGGTAATTATGAATAAAGATACAGATAAATGAAAGTTATGTATTTACCATAAACCATGATCCATACTGTCTTATTCCATCTATCTCAACTGTTGGGAATATCAGATCTGACTGGATCCAAAGCTGGTAACATTCAAACCTTTGGATCCAGGGCTCAGGCTACCCATAATGCCATTCGGTTCTGACAAATCCTCAGATCGAGTTTGCCTGTCTATAGAAATAACCCTTCCTGTGTTACACTAGCAAGGACTAAAGACTTGAAATGGCAGCAAAAATAGTCAAAGACTTAAAGTAAGACAAGGATCCAGTCATGTCCAGTGCAGTCAATCAAGAGCCCAAGACAATGACAGTTTGGCAGGGGGATGAAGAGAAGGAAAGTTGAGACAAACAGAAGACAACATGGATCTAACATTTTGGCAAGTACAAAATGTTTGTATCTGATGTCTTTCTGTTCATCTCAACTGTTCAGGGTTCCCCAGCTACCACAAACCCTGAAAGGATTCATGGAAAGATATTGTGTTAAATGGGGGAGCGAACAAGGCTCAAGATCTAGACTGCAGGTTCAGTTTGTAGTGGGAAATAAATGTATGCATCTTGGACCAAGTAGCCATAACACAGATATCATTAGTTGGAACGCCAGAAAAGAAAGCCCAAGTAGAATGAGCTTTATTTAAGCTTGCAGGGTAGAAACAAATATTTTCAATATATAAATGCACATTACACAATCAGACAATGGACACCCACCTGGATAATATGATCTTGGAGACACTGTTTCCCAATTTTGATTTAAAGAAGAGAAAAAGCTGGTCAGTTTTCCCGAGTTCCTTTGTTCAGTGCAAAATCAAAAGTAGTGGACAATGAACATCCAACAAATGCAAGTTATATTCCCCTTGCTTGAAAAATTGGGAAAGAAAACCAACAGGTTAATTCCTTGATGTAGGTCATAGTCTGAAGCAACAGTGGGGAGAAGATTAGGATTGGTCTGAAGAGAAATTATGTCTTTGAGAAATATTAAATATGGTAGTTTACAAGACATCTCAAATCCTTGCTGAAGTAACTGCTAGCAAAATGAGCATTTGTCAAGAAAGGAATTTCACTTCCACTGTAGCCATAGGCTCAAAAGGGGGGTTTGTCAAGGGTTGAAGTAAAACAGTAATATTTCCAAGGTGGAACAAAGGAGGGCATAGGAGGAAGTTGCCCTGCAAAAAAAAGGCCTTAGAGAGTTCCAAAACGGGAGTTGGAGTATGGTCTTCACCTATGTGGAAATTCACAATAGCTGCCACCTGAACTGTGATTGTAGAGAAGCTAGCTGCTGCATGAAACAAATTTGCCAAAAATCCAAAATCAATGGTAATGAAGCATAAATGAGATCCAGACCCTTAGAAGAAGCCCAAATAAAAAAATCTCTTCCACTAGCTTCTACAGACTTTCCTGGTAGAAGGTTTCTGAGATGATAACAATATGTGGATCACAGAAAAGGACAGCTTGGAATTTCTGCCCATCACTGGAAGTGGGGAAACCAAGATGTTTACTTCAAGACCTTGACATACAGGTGTGGCTTGCCAGATGAGTGAGAAAAATAAAACCTGCGAAAGGGTTCAGCACACAGTGAGGGTAAAGGATGCGAGGCCATAGAAAGGGGATCCATATCTGATGAGGCCAAAATGGGATGATGAGGATCATCTCAGCTTTGCATGAGGTTGCTTTCTACAGAAAATTTGTTATGAGGGGAGTGGGTGGATAAGCATATAGAACACCTGGGGGCCAAGTCTGGACTACAGCATCCCAAGGTGACTCTACGTCTTTGAGAATCTGGGCAAAGTAGTTTATGCATTTGGTTTTGGATGGGGTTGGCCCCAGCAGCTGAAAAACTTGGTAGCCACAAATTGATTGAGAGACCACTTGTGAGGCAGGAAGATGGACCTGCTCAACTTGTCCGCCAATACACTTGATTTCCAAGGTGTATGCATTGCAACCTGAAAACACTACACTGGGAAAACATCACCAACTGTCAAGCCCTCATGGCCTCTTGACATAAAGGGTAGGAACAGCTTCCTCCTTGTTTGTTGACATACCAGACTACTGGCAAGTTGTCTGCCCAAATCGCAATTACGTCCATGAGGAGGAAGTCCTGATAAGAGGACTGCCCTCATCTCCAGCATGGAGGTGTGAAGACTGTAAAAGTCCATGTGCCTTGCACAGTGTTTCCCTTGCAATGCCCCCCCCCAACACAGAAGGGAAACATCGGTAGTTACCATGGTTACTGGGTGAGGGAGAATAAAGGGATGGCCTAGAGAGACCACATTACAACTTAGCAACTACTAAAAATGCTGTCTGCAGATTCTAGTGAGACTGACTTAGAAGTGTATGGGTTGATGTATAGACCACTGCACTGACAGAGTTTACTGTAACACCATCACATAATATGAAGTCTGGTGTGAGGAACAAGACTTACAGAAGCTGCCATAGAGACCAAGAGCCAAAAATGGATCTTCCTGTGGAGTTTTGGTGTGACAGAACCAAAAAGTCTTGTTCTTGTACATCAGCTAATCTGAATTCTTGGATGTTGGCTATCTGGAAGGTGATGCTCAAGTGGCATCCTATGAATTCTGTCTTCTGGACAGGTGTCAGCTTGAATTTTTCCAGGTTGACTGTGATCCCTAGGTGAAGGCATAGCTGGAACAAGGGTCTTTGGCTCAGATTAGCAGATCCCTCATGCTAGCAGTTGTGAGCCAGTCATTTAGATATGGGAACACCCAGAACCACCACAGTCTGAGACGAGCTACAACACTGCCATGCCTTTGCTGAACACCGGGGAGGCTGTGGTGAGACCAAAAGGGCAGTGCCCTGAACTGAATGAAACTAGTTCAAGCTGAAAGTGAAGGATCCTCCTGAAATGCCGATCTATCTCTATGCAATAGCAAACATCCTGCATGTCCACTGAGCATATCTAGTTATCCTTCCTCTGAAGGTGTGAAATGGTCTGCACCGATACAATCTGGATGATGTGAAATTTACATCTGGTCTTGCTGAACATGCAAAAGCAACACTTAACACAAGAAAGCTGCAGAACCAAGAAAATATCAACCTGGGACAGGAATGTGATACCAAAGAACTTGAATAGGAGATAAGAGTATAAATATTTGCAAATAGATGAAAGACTAACAATAAAACATGAACAAGTGAGAATAAAGTTCAGTAAGGAATACTTTTGAAGATTAAAACTAATATTGAAAACTCCCTTGAAATCTAGGAATAAAGTCCAAGCTATAAATACAGTTGCTCTTACTGCTCTAAGTTACAGTTTTGGGGTGGCTGGCCCCAAAATGTATTGGATCAATTGGATGTTAAAACAAGAAAAAAATGACTCATGCTTTTCAAATGCATATTCAAATCAGTGTATGCCATAATTATACATTCCTCACCTCTAAAGGAGGCATAGGCCTCTTCAAAATTGATTACATGTATAGATCTGCATTCATGGGACTGCATTGAGATCTGCTGACCTTATCAGATTCAAACACAGTGAAAGTTTTAAAATACATGGAGAGGTGGTCTAAGATGACATGTTTGCTTAGTTTAGCAAAACATTTCAGTGTCAAGCAGAAATGGAAACCAAACTAGAAGAAGACAAAAATCAGGCAGCAACTTAATGTGCCAAAGAAAAATAAGGAAAAGGATCAGAAGAGAAGAAATGAAAAGTGAAGAAACCATAAGTATACTGACACGTTCAGAGATCTCCTGAGACAACCTCATGTTGACTAAGATTTACTACAGAAATAGTTAAGGTTATGTGAACTGAAACCAAAAGATAGAAGGCTAATAGTAGCAGCCCAGGACAGTGGACTACAAAGACATTGGTTTACAAAGTTCATTGAAAATATGAGGGGGGGTTAGACAAATGCAGGTTCTGTGAAAAAGAGAATTGGAAACAGTAGCATATATTTTTGCTGGGTGTGATACACTCACAGCAGAGGACCTATACACTGAAAGGCAAAATAATGTGTCAAGAATGTCCATTGAGGACTGTGTAAACACTACAATACAGAAATAGTTGAGAATCACTGAAAGCATGAACCAGAAAGCATTATAGAGAATGAAGTTTATATCACCTGGGTTTACCCATTACCAATATTTCAAAAATAGATGCGAGAAAATCAGATGAAATTATCCATGGAAAAAAGACAAAAGCAGCAGTGATCACCAAAATTGCTACATCTAGTGACTGCATATTTAGACCATCTTTGGATTCTAATATGTATATTCTGAAAGATAGTAGACATTTTCTTCAATATTTGTTCCTTAATACGAATGGTGAGGTTTTTGGTACTAATTTTTTATTGGTTAGTTTTAATGTTAAGTCACGTTTTACAGTTATTCCTAATAAAGCAGGACTTGATAATATTAGACGATATTTAATTGAACATATGAATGTCACAGCAGATAAAGTTGATTTGTATTATATTTTTCTGCAACTTGTTAATTTTTTTTGTTCAGTGATGTGTATTATTGGCAGCAAAATGGCGTAGCTATGGGCACTTCTTGTGCCAATAGGTACTCCAATATGGTAATGGCTGTTTGGGAACTTGAGCACATTATTAATGGACCTTTTAGTAGATCAATAATTTTTTATGGAAGATTTGTTGATGATATCTTTTTAATTTGGGGCAGCAGTATAGAGGAATTTCATGTCTTTGATAATTATTTTAACTCTAGTAATTCATACCTTAATTTTTCTTGTACGTATTCAGATAAATGTATAGATTTCCTAGATGTGATGGTTGTGATTAATGAAGAAGGTGAAATTTCTACAAAACTTTATAGAAAACCCTGTCACTGTAATCATCTTGTCTTTCATGATAGCATGCATCCACCACACATTTTTAAAAATTGGTTAAAAATCAGATAGTTAGGGCTTCCAGACTCAATGTTAATGATACTGATTTTCAGAGCCAAATTGAAGATCTGGCTAGGTTATTTGCAGAGAGAGGGTATCATGAACATGATGTACAATGTATTACTGAAGAGGTAGCAAGCTTAAGAGAAAATACAGCTAGACCATACTTTTCACCCACACATTTGAGCTCAGAACAGTCTAAGAAAGCCCAAGAGGAATCATTTAAAAGTGCTGATACATTATTCCAGCAATGTTGGTGGCTGTACACAAATATTCAGGAAATTTTTGCCTATTTTAGCCACTGATGATGCGATAAGAGGACTAGTGGGTGAGCAACCTCACCTTATATTTAAAAATATGAGATCCATGAAGAGACAATTATGTTATTCTAAGTATGTACATCATTGTGACTTGAGCTATACTAAACCATGTGGGAAATATAATGTCTGTAAATACATAGACAGTACAGGAGTTTTTTATATCTTAATCAGAACAATAAAAATATGTCTTCAATATTGCTGCCATGTGTGAGTCCATGCATATTGTGTATTTGGCTCACTGTGAAATTTGTAGGAAGTTCTATGTAAGTAAAACAAATAGAGCTCTAAGAAATAGAATAATAAACCATACACAGCATATCACATCAGAAATGAGACATCAAATAATGCCCTAGCTAAATATATTAAGGATAGTACACTGCAACATAACTTTAAGTTTTCAGCTATTGGGAGAATATTTGAGAGTGAACGTGGTGGTCACGTGAGGAACCTCACTGAACAATTAGAGGCCAAATGGATAACTAGACTTAGAGGTGATTTTGGACATGGACTAAACAATAAGGTCCCTATTAAACCGATGCTCAAAGCCAGACCATTATTTAGGTAGCTGTCATTTGCAGATGCATATTTTATATGTTTAACTATGTTTTTATTATACATATTTATTATATGCATTTTTTTATGTATATGCACTCTCGATACATATGTGTTTTTCAATGGTTTCTTGCTGGCAATAAAGTTGGATTATACTGGATTCTTAAGCTATTCCTGAGTCGACATATTTTTTGGGGATTGTTTGCTACTTCATTTTTACTTGTGGACAGGAACATTGGTGGTATTTAGTGGCTTTTTTTCTTGTTAGTTGCTTAAAATCAAAGACTGAAATAACACTAATTCATCAACTCAAATAGTACCCTGACTTAGGAATGAGGCCCATTCTTATCATGGTATTAGAAACCCAAAATACTTGGTGCAATTAAAAAAAGAATATGTAAAACAGACTGAACAGATACCATCCATAATTATGTTTGGTTTACAAACTAGTTTAAGGGACTCTGGTCTAGAAATGAGGTCCCAGTTGCTTCTTTGGAACATAAAAGACCCTCTAGTAGAATTCTGAATCTCTCTGGTCTGGACAGTCCACCTGGATAACTTATTTGTCTAGTAGATTTGTAATGTCTTGATCTACTGCCTTCCTCTGTGGGGACAGAACATGGAGAAGCCTTCTTTGTAGCATCTGAGGTGGGCAACTAAAGGGAATGACATAGTCTCTGAACACAACTCTCTGTACCCATTAATCAGGGTTGATGGTTGACCTGGCATGAGAATGCAGAGATAAGTGCTCTCCAACTGCCTCCAGTATGTGGCAGTCAAGCAACCTTTCAGAAGCACTGAAAGGGTTTATTGGTGAAAGGACCTCAAAATCCTTGGTTCCGCAGACCACATCTGTCTCATGGGCGACATCCATTGTTGTTGTTCCTCCCTCTGCCTCTGAGGGATCAGACACTTACAGAGCCATATCCTCTTACTGCCCTTTTGGTTAAATGTAAAAGGTCTTTTGATGGGTGGAAAAGCAGATGCCAATGGCAGACAGGATTTTGCAGTCTTCTTCACTTCTAGTAAGAGTATCTTTAACTTTGGACCTGAAGAGGGAGAACCTGTCAAAATAGGCATTAAAGGAGTTCTTGAAGTTCTCCATAAAATCACAGTAACACATCTAGATGTGTCAAATTATAGGTGCCTGCCACAGTACTGGCCGTCACATTGGATAAGAGACACATGGACACATTTGAGATGGAGTGTATGGTTGTTGCTAACTGGGAATCCATTATTTTGTAGGATTCTACTGACCACTGCTACTGAGAGAGACTGTCAAAATTTCTTGATCAAGTCCCTCAGAAATCTCATCAGATGAGCTAGATTTTTCAGAGCATGTAAAGCAAAGGTCGCTGAAAAGTAAGTTTGCTTTCCGAATCTGTGCAAAGTCCAAGACTCTCTGTTTGGGGCGATGAGTAGAACAGCTTTCCTCCAACAGCTGTTTCCTTGTAGTTGCTGCCACCATAACAGCATTAGCTGCAGGCCCCTTGTTCCAGTGAGGTCTGTCCCATGGGGAAACTAACATTTTGACAGGCTTGTGGGATATGTGCTCCACCACATCTGTCTCCTTCCATACCTGCTGGTACATTAGATTAGTAAGATCATTTGTGGGGGAAAAGGTAGTAAATGGGCCAGCTCCAAAGGTCTCAAGAAATATGGATTCCTATGGGGGGGGTCCTTGGACCATACCCCCTTTGCCAAAGTAATTCTAGGGTGCTCCCAAAGCGGACATCTTCCAAGGGGACCTATGGGACCCCCTGCCTTTCATCAAAATCAGTATCTTCTGTGGCAAACTCCTGTGGGGAGTTTAAATGCCTCCTCTTATATGAGAGCTTTCATTATTCTTCTATGGCAGAACAATACGGGGAAGATTTAGAAGATGAAGGGAAAATCCTCCTGCAGGCTTTGTCAAGGCCCTCTGAAGCAGGCTGCTCCTGAAAAACAGAAGGATGTGAAGTAGGAACTGCAAATGTCCAAATGGATCAGGACAGATCCAAGCAAGGAAGGGATACCTCTTCTCTGGATAATGAGAGAACAATTTCAAAAGCCATGCAGGCCAAAGCAAAGTCCATTCCTAAAGGGATCCTCTTAGGATCAGAGGATCCCAATAGGAGACCTTCCAAAGATGAGGTCCGTCTTGCCTCTGAAGGAAACAATTGGGCCAATTGAGTGAATGGTGATGCACCAAGGGGAAGGGACAGATCCATAAGTGTTACGAGTCTGTCCTCAACCCATGCACCAATGAAAACCTTTCAGTTCTGAGACCTCCCCCCACCCTGAGATCTGATGCTCTGTACAGCAGTTAAGGTAGACTGTCAGAGTCAAAGATGATTCTGCTATCAGCTCCAATAAAGACAGCCTGTTTCAAAACCACTTGACCTGAAGGCGAGATCAGGGAAGGAGAAACCAGTTGAGGAACTGCAGGGCCTGATCCCTGTACTACTAGTGCAGGAAGGACAAGAAGGACCCCCCCCTCTAAATCTGGTTCCTCAGGAAATTCCTCATCATACTATTCTCATTTGACTTGTTTTAGCTTCTTAAAGACCTTATGGACCTAAGCAATGAGGCCACTGAAGGTGGTCTGGAGAACTTGTGGAATGACCTCTCTTACTGCAAGACTGAAGAATGGAGTCAAGAGCTGGTTGGATCCAGAGAAAACCTCAGCTTCACTAACAAAGGATGAGGAGGTGAGCATATCCATACCTGCTCTGAAAAAAAAAACCTGATCCAAAGGCTTAACAATATTTGGGGCTGCATCCACAATCCCCATATGGTCTGGAGACCTTTTACTCAGCTCCTTTTGTTTGGATTTCTCATGCTCCTTAACTCTTTCCTTCTCCCTCTCTTTATTCTAGCCTTCCATTGTATTCTCTACAGCTTTCTTAGAAAATGTAGAACTTGAAAGGATGGAGGCCAATTCTTTAACTGAGGCAGGGGAGAAGGCCTTTTAGCTCTAATTTTGGCCATTGGCTCAAAAAGAACACAGATGGATCCTCTTCAAAATGGGATGCCCCAAGACAATATACATACTTAGTATGACTGTCTCTTTTGGAGGAATTTTGTATCTGCACATGGAACACTTTTTAAAGCCTGAAGCCTCGTACGACATGGCAAGAAGATTAAACAGCAACAGCAAACAATAAATATAATAACAGCACACAAAGCAAAAATTCAATGTCTAAGCAGCACTCTAACATTACTATCAGAGAAGCAACTCCAACAGAAATAAAATAACATGTAGCAAAAGAATCACTTTTCTACACACAGAATATAATATAAAATAGAACATTATATACATATGCATTTATATTATAGGGGAGGATGAAAAAAACAAGAATGCTACCAATATAAAATACTTTCAAAATAGAGGAAAGGAGAAGATAATAAAGTGAAGATACAGAATAAACACTCTGAAGGCGGAAAAAACAAGCAAATAATTCAGTTATCTGAAATAGTCAAAAGATTTCTGAGCCTTGGAAACCATGGCTGGTTGAAAACAAAAATCAGCAAACAAGATCTGATTTGTCAGGGTGGAAGATCACAGTGGGTAAGAGGAAGCAGCATCAGCCTAGGATCCAGAGGTCTAAATGTTGCAGGCTTCAGATCCATTCAGATCTGATATATGCAACAGCTGAAATGCATGGAAAAGACAATGGATCTGAAGCTAGTTGGAGATGGATACTTCAGATTTTACTGTATGTAACAGACTCAATAAGATTTATAGTATTTATAGGAAAATGATTTCACAAATATTTTTATACTACACTTGGGGACATATTTCCTGGTTCTGTTCTATACAAAATGGGTTTAAGATAGCATTAACACTAGTGGAAAACTTGCTTTTATGTAGAAATATACAATAACCTATGCTATTATTTTTTTATTTGGATTTTATTTTTATTTATTTATTTATTTATTTATGTAACAGATTTGCTAAGCAGCTAAGTGAGCTGCCCCAAGAAAACATTTCAGGCATGATCCAGATGCCAGAGTAATGTAAAAAATAGGAATGGAATAACAAAACATTTAATAATTACATACACCGCTATGAACAGTTTGACAAGATAAAATAGTTTACAATGTCAATATAATTGGAAGTGCAGCAGAAGGACCAAAAAAAATGTCTTAAAGTACAATCATGGATGTCTCATTCAAATACATTAAGGACAGTGCAACTTTACTTTTATAAATGACAACTGTTGCCAAGAAGACTATTGCATGGAAACAGAAAACAGATCAAGCCCTGACTACTGACATACTGACAATGTTATACAAATAATGGATGAGGTAGATATATGCGAGAGTGGTAAATAAGGAAAAAAACATGGAATAAATGCATAATACTTTAAGCATCTTAACAGCCACATACAACTTTCTAAACCTAAACACACATTAATATGCTTAAACTGTGCAAGTTGGCTGGCACGGAATGTAAAACACGATGATGCAGTCACTGGCAACATCTGTATATAGCTGCTTGCTTTGATACTTTCAGTAATTTTTTTGTTTTCCAGAGTGTTAAAGTGTTATTTGTGCATCCAAACATGATCTAATTAGCTTTCAAAAACTAGATTAAAAGGGAGGAGTACATGAACTGAAATATAAATTGAATGAGGTGTCTACAAGGTTGTGACCTTTTTCTGAATTATGCTATAATAACGCGTACATTGTTTATTATATTTATACCAAATGCAAATCAAAAACAGTTGTTAAGGAGGAGGAGGTGGAGAGTGAGCTGTGGGTAGAGCTTGTTGTCAATTTGAACATAAAACAGACCTGACTTATCATGGGCATTATTATTATTAGTAGTAATAGTAGTAGTACTAGTACTAGGGGGCAGCCTATGCATTTTCGGTGTCGAGATGGGGTCAACTGAGACGCTGCTGAGTTCACAGTGATTCCCAAGGGGTAGAAAGTGTGGCCCAGACAGTTTAATTTAACAATCAGATATTTTTTTGAGTCAGCAAGCAGGACCTAATCATCCAGGAAAGGGGAAAAAAACTCTAGAAGCCCTCAATCTCAGATGTGCTACCATCATTGCCATTGATTTGATAAACACTTAGGGGATTCATTGTTGCTATGAACTGAAGGGTTTGAAACAGTCAATTAATGGCTCTGAACTAAAAGTGCAAGTCTCTTCTACAGCATTTTCTACCTTGCTGTACAGGTAAGCATTCTGAACATACACAGAACGCATCCAACCCTTGCATATATGTGATAGGAGTAACTGTAGAAGAACACTTTAGGGATTAAAGCAGTGAGGCTGCTCAACTCTCCAAATGGGCTTGAGGTCTCTTGGATTTTTGAGAATTATAAAGAATCATGAATAACATCAGAGTCACTACCTATCCTGGTGTGTTGAATTACTTGTAATCTTCTGGAAGTCTATCTGTCCGTTTCTTGTGGTGCAGATTGAGGGAGAACAAGAGATCACCTCTGACGCTATAAATGTTCTAAGTGCTCTCAGAAAATTAGTTTTGGCAATGCCAGTAGTAAAGGAATAAGGCAATGCTGAATTATGCTGCACTGGTAGGAAGAAGGATGTTAACAAGCACTTTTCAAATCTGAACACAGCCCTTCTGAGAATCTTGTCACATTCACCTCTAAATTTTACCCTCACCTGAACAGCTGCAGAGAAGTGTGTAGTGCTCTAATCTCAAAATAATGGCAAATTCATGAATAAACCCCTCTAATGGAACTCCTGTTAAACTGTGTAACAAAAGGAGACAACTAGGAAACGCAGTAAGAAATCCCTATCTTATTACCTCAAGATTATAATGAAATACGTCAGCAAGGAACTTAACTGCTTTACATTTTGTAGTAGAGCTAAGTACAGACTTAAGCTAATTATAGATACCAAAGGAAACTACAAATCTTTCTTCAGTTGTTGTCATGAAATTGAGGAATAATTTTATTTTACTTTACTCTATTTTGCATCTGATTACCAGGATAGACCAACTGGGATGACTGTCATCCTCTTTTCAGAATAGACTTGGGGAGAAAAGCTCCACAATTACATACAAGTACCAAGTATGCCAGAAATACGATGTGAAATACAGAAATACAAATGTATACAATTTTGGGCATGAGATATTAGCTTTTTTTCTTTTAACAGAAAATTAAATAACATTTCAGGATTAAGTGTAGGAAGAAGACTGTAAAATGTTAGTTCTTCTTTCGGCTTTTCCCGATTAGGGGTCGCCACAGCGGAACTCCAGTCCGCTAATGATTGGCAGTAGATTTTTTACGGGTGCCGAGGTGCCAGCTCGACACTCAACCTTCAGCAAAGGCACGCCCATTCTATGCATGTCTTTCGAACTCCACTCGACCGCGGGAAGGAAATGCAGACTCCACACAGAAGGTGCTCCAGCCAAGAATCGAACGGGAGAACCTCTTGCTGTGAGGCAACAACACTACTGCTGCACCACCGCAGCTTCAATGTTAGTTAAAAAGGCAAAAAGTCATATACAGAGGTATGGGAGAGAAAAAAAATATAATTGAGAGAAATGTATAAGCAAAGGCGTAAAAGAAAGAAGCTCAGTACTGATTCTTGGGTCTTCCTACCATGTAGAAGCCTGTGACTGACCTGATTTCCAGAGTCTTTGGTATCCGGACATCCTTTGGCTAGGGATGATGCAAAGTCTAAAAAGGGCATCTGTCCAAGCCATCTTTGTCTTCCTAAGCAGTGAACAAGCAATCTGATGCTACAGGACACATCAAGAACTCCCCAGTTGTCTGAATTTGAGTGTTTGTTTGTTTGTGTCTTTCGGCTTTTCCCGGTTAGGGGTTGCCACAGCGGAACTCCGGTCCGCTAATACTTGGTAGTTGATTTTTACGTGCCGAGTTACCAGCCCTGATGCACAACTTTCAACGAAGGTATGCTTATTCATGCATGTCTCCATGGAGAAGACGCTCTAGCTTAGAATCAAACCGGACAGCCTCTTACTGTGAGGCGACAACGCTATCGCAGCACCACCACTGCAGGTTAGTTGTCTGAATTTGAGTATAAAGGAGAAAAATCATAGGAAGTAGAAGGGATGATGGAGATAAGAAGACTACCTGCAGAGAAATCCTCTACCCTTTGCACCCGAATATGTATTGCATCATTGAGCAACTTGAACATCAATAATTATGGAAAGTGGAATGCAACTGTGCTATGCTCTTCATTGTCAATGTTGCAGTACTGATTCTTGGGAAGACTTCCTCCAAACAGGTGTGTGGTAAGTCATCTGTATGATCCTAGCAGATAGAGTTTTGCAGGATGACAGTAGCGAAACCTGCTCTAGCCCTGGAGACATTGCCTAGGTTGTACTGTTTTGTAAAGGTGTGCACTGAGTTACATGTGACAGCTTCTAGGATGGCCTGGGTAGGGAATCATTTGAGGAAAGCAGTGGTAGTTGCCCCCTGCCTGGTGGGGTGGACTTTAATATGCCCAGGTAGAGTTTATTTCCATGGTGGGAGAAACAGAACTTAATGCAGTTGACTATCCATTTTGAAACAGTTTGTTTGGAAACCAACCTGACCTGTTTACCCTCTGCAAGTGTGACAGTCGATAGTAATTGCTCTGCTCTATTAGGGTTTTTTTCCTGACTAGATAGTACCTGATTTGCCTGTGCACAACCAGGAAATGAAGGACTTACTCTGCCCTGTTCTGTGGATTTCGGGAAATGACTGGCAGGTGAACAGCCTGGTTCAGGATAAGTTCTGATACCACCTTAGGAGTAAAGGATGGGTTTGTTCTAAGGGTTACCCATCCCTTTAAAAGACAGACAAAGGCTCTTTACACATGAGGGCTTGTAGCTCTGAGACCTTCCTTACTGATGTGACAGCTATAATGAAAGTGGTCTTTCAAGTGAGCATCCTTAGAGAGGCAGTGGCAGCAGGTTCAAAGGGATCAAAGTGAGTTTCTCTAGCATATAATTTAGATCCCAGGCAGGAATAGGGTTACTTCTGGGTGGTCCCAAGTGAATCACCCCTTTTAGGAAAAGTTTCATATGGGAATGCAAAAGGATGCACTGTTTCTTACTGAAACTGGTACACCTTGTTTGCTGTAGCATAGACTAGATCCAGGCCTGCTGCTGAATTTGTTGTTTGTATGCTTCTTTTTTTTTTGTTTGTTTGTTATTTCCTAGCGCTAATTCCACCTAAAAACGGCTTTCAGCAGCTCTGTGGATCCCTAGTGATATTTGCTGCTTTGTACTTATTTCTTTGTTTTGTTTCACTTGAAGAAAGTTTTTGTTTTGTCGTTTTGCATTTAAGTTACTGTTAACACATTGCATTTAAATTACCTTTGCCCTTAAAGCAACAGTTGTCAATCTCCTCTCCGGTCCAGGGTGAATCTGGGAATCTTGAGGCGCATCTACCTCACCAAGAATGATGCCGCAATATGAAGACAAGATGATCAATTTCAACAATTGGCTTAAGTATTGGTTGTCAGTCAAAGGGGATCAATGCCTGCCTTAAACAAACTATACAATAGAGGAGGAAGAGCTATACATGATGCAAATCCCAAAAAGGAAGGCATCTCGATCTAACTGCACAGGACACTACGGATAACCACAAGGCTTTCTTTAGTTATGTTAGGAATCTGGGGGTGGAAATTCCCGCTGCTAATAATTAGTAAAAAAAAAAAAAAACACATGAACCCACAGACAGACCAACATCCAGCCTCAGGATCCTGGAAACTATCGCCCCATAAGCCTGACTAGCTTTTGCTTTGCAATGCTATGGAGGATCATCATGAACTTCATAAATAATAAATTGGGGACCCTACAGACACTATCCCCTGCTTTGTGGCTTTTTAGAGGCAGATCCTGCCTCTTAAACCTGGTTGATGATTTTTTTGAAACAGTCACAAGGCCATTGTGAGGAAGGAAGGGTGGTCCACAAAGCCTACCTGGACTTAGCAAAGCCTTCAATATAATACCCCACTCATCCCGGATTATATAAGAACTTAAAACCAAACCCCCCCTATACCCCCTAGATGGGTTGCAAACTGGCAAACTGGCTCAAGGACAGAACCCACTTAACAGAAGAATTCACAGGAGTAAACAGTTTAAGTGGCACCCACAAGTCTCACCCACAAGGACTCATCCCTGGAGGGTATCTATTTGGTACAGGCCAGATAGGTGGATCATGCATGTATTTTATTACTGGAGTAGGAAAGTCCCTGTCTAAACAGGCTTGAAAGTCACTCCAAGACAGAGTTAATGTCTGCCTGAGAAGTGTTGGTGTTCTTTCTGTACGATTTTCTGGTATTGAGTTTCCTTGCCTCCTTTAGAATGGAAAGTATGTCCATGGGATAGGGCACATTCCTTGATGTCCAAATCCAATCCTCCAGGCAGTTATCCTGAATGTGGTTAGGTGAGGATGGAATATGGATCCTTTGGTTTAGTTTAGGAATCTCCCCACACTGAGAGTCAGAATAAGGAAGAACCAGTGCCCCCACACACACACACACACACACACACACACTTTAGGGTTAGGTCCAGGAACACCTGTCTCTCTTCATCATCCATTTGTTCGAGTCTAGAAGATCCCTGCATAGAGACTCTGCTAAGGTATTATTCTGACCTGGAATATAAGATGCTATGAGAGTTAGCAACAGTTCTTGACAAAGGAACTAACTATTCCTTGTGAGGCTGCACAAAGGGTAGGACAGGGTACTTCCTTGCTTGTTTATGTACAACATCACTGTGGTGTTGTATGTCCAGATCTGCAAGGCCCATAGGCTCAAGTTCTACTGAAAAGCTTTTAGGAACAGGTAGCCTGCTACTAGCTCCTTCTGATTTATAGAAGTTTTCTCTGCTGTTGTATCCACATGCCTTGCACTTTCACTTTGTCTTGTCTAGGGGAGGAAAGGCCAAGTACGTAAGGGGTAATTCGTACTATTCCTTGGTGTCAGAGACAGATAAAACTCCTTCACAGTTTTTATTTGCTTTCCTTTCTTATCTGGCTTCTTGAAAACCTGTTCAGCTGGAGGTCCAAAAGTTTTGTCTAGTAGATCAACCAGTACTTCATACTTGATCTAATCCATCAGGAGCTGCAAACTGAGTCATGTATTTCTGCGGATAACAGAACCTGTAGCAGTTGCTCTGCATGATGCATCTAAGACGTCATACCCACACTTTGGAGAGGGTCTGGAGATATGTAAAGCTACTTTTGCTGCCATTTGTGAATTCAGTAGAGACTACTGCGGTGTCAACCTCAGGAGTTTTGTAAAGGTGCTTGTGAGATTTAAGCACTCTGTAAAACCTGTCTGGTTTCCTAAGAGCAGGTGGTAAAAAATCAGGATGCTAGACAATGTCTTCAAAGCCATCACCTGCTAGTAAGTGCACAGGATGGATAGCCAGAGACCTGGGAGAAGGCAAACTCAGCAGTTCCCTGTAATCCGTCTGAACTTTAGAGAACTGTTTGCTTTCCCAGTTGAAAGATGTCTTCATTCTACCATCCGAGTCTGAATCCAGATACGTTTGTGGTGGCAGGTGGCCAGAGTTGGACAACTCCTCCTCATCTTCAGAGTTTTAGGAATCTGAATCTTCCTGAAAAGCCACCTCCCTGCTTATTTTGGATGGGAAGGCTTCAGTAGCCGTAATGTGGGAGGGCTACACAAATTTTATGAATGCCACAAGTTCCTGTGCCATTTTTAGGAGGTCCTGGGCTTCAGCCTGAGAAGTGGCTGAAGGCAGGGGTAAAGAAAAGGAAGTGGTAAGCTTCAGTTTAGGTGCTCATTTTAAAGGGCTGACCTTAGGTTGTGGTCATCCAGCTATGACTTTAGTTAAGGTTTTGGGTGATGAAGTAGCCAGTGTCTCCACAGACACCCACAACCTGAAAGTTGCAAGCTGAGGCTTGCTGAGTGACGTCATACCAGACAGACGTCTGTGTCACTGTAACAGTGGTAGCTATGACAGAAATCATGACAGTCTCCCAAGGGGTCACTCCAGAAGGCTCAGGACTAGGAGTGTTTGGACCAGTTGGCTACAAAGGAACCTTACCAGGTTTGTCATTTGACTTGGAGACAAGAGCCTGAGCTTTCTCAGAAATGTGAGAATCCTTGACGTTTTTGTCTTTGTGTTTCCTCAGAATGACACTATCAGAAGCTGGTGTTTTGTAAGACCTGACAGTAGCAGTGGGTTGCAACACTACTGGGGAAACCAAAGAAGAGAACACCATATGAGTGGCTAATAACTTAGCCCTATGTTTCAGGTTTTTTTTTTTTTTTTTTTTTTACAAAATTTTGCAAAGTCCAGGACAATTAGAGACATAGTGCCAAAATCCTAAAAAGAAGAGACAAAATAAGTGAAAATCTTTATATCTTTATACAGGATTATCTTATAGAGAGGAAAATTCCCAAAGCGACATATCTGACTGGAAGAAGGCATGCTGGAAAAAACAAACCAACTGATGAACTGCAAGCATTTTGAACACACATTAAGCACATTGGACTGCATGACTAGTAAAAACTGAAGATGATGCTGATGGACTCCCTTCTTATACCCTGACATCCAGACATCTGTCTTCAGATGTCCGCCAGGTATGAATGACACAAGAACTCTGGAAATCGGGCCCATCACAGGCTTTTGCATGGCAGGAAGACTTAAGAATCAGTACTACAAAAATGACTACAAAAAACAGGTTGGTGCCATCTCATTGCTTGAAGTCTACCTGAGAGATAGCTATGGAACCAATCTAGAACAGTTCGAGAGATTTGCAGACAAGCATGTTCAGTTAGTAGTTTTTATTATAGAATATACTGAGTTTGTAGGTATCTATAGGAGAATACAATTAGAGAGGTAGAATAGAACACTTTGTTAGATATGCTAAAGTAGAAGGAATTATGTTGAATTTGAGTTGGAGAGATGTTGATAGGAGACCTCTGTTGATGCACAATATGCAGTTTGATTAAGTCAGTAGAAACAGCATCGACAGAGAGAGGAGAAAAGATATTTATCAGTGTCATGATAGTTTAGAATGTGGACCTTCTGATAGGTTCTAAGGGTGTGTGATGTGTAGGTTGTATAGAAGAGAGCTGCAGGTGGGAGCTAAATGGTCGCTGGAAAATATAGAGCTACAGGAAATATGAGGGTGAATGGAACTGGTAGAATCCCCAGAATCCACAGATGTATACAAAAACAGTTCACCTTTGTGGCAAATTGCACTTTTGTTAAGGTAAAGTGCTTTAAGAGAGTCCAATAAGGACTGAGCTCATCTATGACAATATACTGAATACATGAATAGACAAATGTAGTGCTTATTTTACCCCCATCTAGTCATACTGTTGCCCACTACCCCTGAAAATGTAGTTTCTCCTGAAATCACATTGGACCAAGTCAAAATATCTTTCAAAGGCTAAATATAACATTTCTATGGGACCCAAAAAATACACCAGGCTGCATTCTCATCAGTGCCAAGTATGCATTATCCAAGCTTCTAAATAAACTGTTGAATCTCAGCCTATCCACAGAACTTATGCCTGATGGTTAAAGAACAGACACTATGAATGCCCTACATAAGAGTAGTCCCTCTACAGACCCAGGTAATTATAGGCCCATCAGCCTCACCATCTTTATATGCAAAGCCATGGAAAGTATCATAGTAGAACTCATTTATACAAACATAGACAACTAGTCTAAACCCCATTCAGTTTGCTTTTGTGAAGGGCTAATCCTGTATCCTGAACCAAGTAAGCTTCTTTAAAAAGGCTTCAGAGGCTAGGGACAGTGGTCAGTATGTGCATGCTGCCTACCATGACGTGGCCAAGGCTTCTGATACTATCCACCATGCTGATATTACTGAAAAATTATATAAATATAAACTCTACTTTGTGAATTTGATTACAAACTGAAGAGATGTAACTAGGGTGGGGCGAAGGGGGTGGCTGCCTTCTAAAGTGCTTTTTGGGTGGTAATATAGTAGCAAGTGGTTTGCTAGAGTTACAGACTGCTGAGCCTTTTTTATTTTCTTTACCATCAATTTTGAGTTGAGGGAAAAGTCAGTTCGGGGAACTGCACAGGGCACCAAATAAGCTACCAATGAATTTATCAAGTCACGAAAGTTGTTGGTATCCTATCTAAACATAAAACTGTATCGAGTGGGAACCAAAAGATCAGTGCTGGGCAGTCTCCTGTTTCAAATATATTTTGCAGATATCCAAGCCAATATCCTAGAAGTGTGGTTGACCAAGTTTGATGATAACTGCAAGCAGAGCATGGTAAACACTCACCCACTGACATTAAATTTCTCAAACAAGGACTAGAATATGCACATAACCAGTGTACTGAAAATGAACTTATGCTAAATGCAAAAAAAAAAAATGCAGCATAGTAGTGTCCAGCAAAAAACTGCTTCCACCTCATATGTTATTAGTAGTACTCCTCTTCAAATATGTATATTCATAAAAGACCTTAATAATTATTTGAGCAACTCAGTTTCCACCACAGTCAGGAAATCCTTCTATTTGACCCCATTAATTTCCAACAGAATATAGTCAAGATCCAAAGAAGTCACCCTACCACTACACCCTTGCCTTATCAGACCCATTATCAAAATCAATGTCACCTTTCGTATGAACAAATCAAAGCACACCGCTCAACTGGAAAGGCCCCAAAGATTTTAACCATGGAAAATTACAGGCCATAAATTATTACAGTATCCTGACAGATTAGCACAACTCCATTTATACCTAGGAGCCTCCAGCTTCTACGAGGTAGTCTGTGTCACACTTTTTGAGCCATGAAAAACTAAGTTCTATTTGATTTTCTATTTCTTTGATAAACATGTAATCTACAAATAACTGTTCTAGGGACCTAAATCTACACTAGCAAATAAACAAGACTCATTGGAGGGATAGATTCTTAACACAACATATTTCCATCTTAGGCAATAAGTTACAACAGGTTAAACAAAGTACTACTCTGCCTGTCTTTAAGACTATTCTTGATGACTGGATGGGAAGACACAAAACTGGCTTATTTACAAGCCTTGCTTGATTTGGGAAGTGAGCACTATTACGTTACATGCTTGTAAATTGTGGCAAGAAACTAGAGTTCAAAAAATGAGCGAACAACAACTGAAAGAAAATATCAGGAAGTTACCCACCAAACCACGATGAGTTAGCCATTTTTATTGTTATTGAAGACAAAAGCTCAAAATCGCCGTTGATGAACAATCTGATGATGTCATTTCCTTTTCACATATTGGTTATCAATGCGTCGCCATCTACTGGTTGGTTACCAAAATAACTGATGTTTTTTTAATTTTTTAAAAAAGAGCAAAAAAATTCAAAAAAATTCAAATAATAATAATCTAAATTCTGTATTGAAAAAAATATATAATAAATATATTAAAAATCTAATTTTTTAAAAATTTTATATAAGCATTAATAAAAAATCTAATTAATGCATCAAACATGCATCAAACATTTATCAGCCTTTTGATGATGTTTATAATTCTGTATATTAATATGTTATTATGTTATTTTATATTTTTTTTAATCTTACGCTTAGATTTGAGATGACTATTCATTAATAGATGGTATGATCTATATCCATGTTAATATTTGTGTTCTAATATTCTTTCTTTAAGCACTTCAATTAAAATAGTTAGTGTAATACTAACACTAATAGTAACATGAAACATATAGAAGAACCGAGAAAGAATGAGAAGGAAATTCTTTATACTGCTGGCTAAAGCATTATTTAAATCTTTTTTTTTTGATGGCATAATCTCCATTAACGCAAAACAAAACAACCTCTAGTTAATTTGCCTATAATAATGCTGTGCATTGGTTGCAGGCAAGATACACACAATCGCTTTGCTTTTTACAATTGTATATATCAATATTTCATATGTGATGTCTCTTTTTTTAAAAATAGAACCTGTGTTAATTTTAATTACCACCACCATTTTACACCATTTCTCCATACCTCTTATTTTCTTATTATAATCATAACAACAATATTCATTCTTTTATTTAAGTTTTCCTTTCTTATATACCACGTTTCACTGTGTTGGGCAACATAACAATGATACCATTGCTTTCCTTTGTTGAAAAGGGTGACAACTTGTGTATGCAGAAAAGAGTTACTATAAGTTTTTTTCTTATAAATGGTTTGTGCGTACATTTATCAAACTCATTTTTGACCAGAATGGACATCCAAATAATAAAAAAAAAAAAATGTTACTTCATAAAATTTTTTTAAAAAAAGTAAGTAGTACTATTAATATGTGAGAATTCTTTCAAAATCTAAACTACCTTTCCAAAAAATACAAAAACTTGCTTGGAACTGGAAATCTGATGAAATCGGTGATGAACTAGATGTAGATACTAGGTAGGAAGACATCCTTTCTCATCAAAAAAGCACATCCATGAGATAGCACCACAGCACCTCATAAAGAGCCCATATTAATACACATAATTTTGGTCATAATAATGGTCATCATGGGTAAAAAATTCAGCATCAAATAAAGTAGTAGTTAAATAATTATTAAATTTAATAAATTTTGTTTTTGTTCAATTTCAATTACTACTCCATTCACATATATAAAAGATATCTATCACTGTATATAAATTTATATAAATCCAACTGTGACCAAAATGTCACTTATATTACTATTCTACTACAATACTCTTTTTCAAAAAATGACCATGAAATTTTAAATCTGTGCAAATTTTTAAATGATTTTTTTTTTTTCAAAATCATCAATGGAGAGGTCTCATTGGAATGTAACAATTTTCGATGGCGAGTCTGATTCAGAAGAAGAGCGAAGGCTGTTTTGTATGTGTCTTTGGTGTTCGACCGAATTCTGTGGTAATGACACAAATAAAATTATTTGGCTCGTCTCCTCTAATCCTCTAAAAAAAAATATGTTATTTTGAATATAGCCTATTGTATTGTAAGCATTCAAAGAAACAAAAGAAACCTTAACATATGTTTCTGTATTTAATTTTAATTTATTTCATTATATGAATAAATATGGACATTATAACAGCCCCCCCCCTTTTTCCTTTATGTAGTAACTTACTTTGTGTGTGTTTTTTATGTATTTGCAGAAAAGTCGATTTCAGATAAATTAGATTCAAAAAAATTCTGTAAATTATCTTGATATAATAAACTAAAGTTTAATTTTCGTAAAAAAATAACTTTAATCAATGATAAAAATCAGTAAAATTAAATTTATTGTTGGGCACAAAGAAATACCTTTTGAAAAAAAAATTAGCTACATTCACTCAAATCTCACATCTGAAAAATTGTATATAACAAAATCACAGATGTATTAAAAACAAATATGGTTTAATGGTTTTTTTGAAGAATCATATCTATCATCATTTTCTTTAAAAAAAATCATACATGATTGTCCACACACAGACACTATGGGACTTCACTCCAAAAAGATTTATATACAGTTATTCCCCAAGATATTGGTCTTGTATGGGTAAGTGAAATTTTACTTGAACAAAAAAATTGACAACACATTTACTAATTTTATTGAACTTACTTGACTTGTTTGTTTGCCAATTAACATTGTGATGATCTTTGGGGAGAAGCATATGTCTTTTTTAGTATCTACAACAAGTAGTTTAGATTATTTGAAAGAATTCTTGGCACATATTAATAGTACTACTACATTTTAAAAATTTACTATGAAGTAACATTTGATTTTTGAATTATTATCCATCTTGTCAAAATGAGTTTGATAAATCAGAATTTCTAGTTGAATGTGACAATCTATGATGTATGTTTTGAGCAGGGGATACCCAAATGATTTACTTGATGTGTGTCAGGAGGAAGAGTTCACTAACTAAATTGATTTTTTTATAAACCCATATTAACAAAAGAAACTACAGTTGCATAGGTTGCACTTACCATAACTGCAGATGTTCAAATTCCTCACTGCTACAGTAGCGTTTGGCTGTATGGATCATTTCCTGCCTAGGATACAACAACCAGACAGCTTCACAAAGCTCTGGCTCCCAGTCACACCTATGCTCTGACTTCTGATTGGCTAGACCATTTAAGAAAATCAGCAGTCAGAATTGTAGACAATTTCAGGAATTTCTTGCCCATATATCTCGGCCAAAAGGGAATCACCAGCAGGATTTTGGGAGCATCCTGCTTTATCTTGAACAGGACTTCTGAAATGAGAGAAAAGGGAGGAGGCATAAAGAAAAGTTACCTTCCAGACCAGAAGACATGGGGCTCTGGAACAAAAAGAGGACGTTGTCTGTTCAGAGGGGAGGCAAAAAGATCTACTTGGAGGAGTACCCCACTGGTGAACAATATCCAGAAACACATCCCTGTGAAGTATCTACTCATGGGATTGTGACATCGACCTGGTCAGAGAGTCTGCCACAATATTCTGGCCTGAGGGAATGTAAACTGCCTGAAGCATCACTTGATACTGCATAGCTAGATCCCACACTTGAAGTGCTAACCTGCAAAAGAGATATGATCTAGCCCCCCCCCCCACACACACACACACACACACTGCTTGTTGACACACCACATCACTGTGGTATTGTCTGTAAGTGTCCTTTGGGGCCCTGGAGTGAAAAGAGGATGAAATGCTTGAAGAGCCAACAGGAGAGCTCTCATCTCTGAGAATGATGTGGTCTTTTTTTGTTGAAGTGACCAGAGGCCCTGAACTTTTAGAGAGCCTAAGGAAGCAACCATGTCCCACATCTGAACCATCTATTAACAGCTTCTGAAAGGGCGGTGGAGGTTGAAAACGAAGGTGTGGATTGAGTGAAAACTGCCAAATCCACCACTGAAATTCCAGCTTGAGGCAAGGAATAAGAGCACCTATGAAATCTATGGGATGAGACTACTGAAGCTAAAGTGACTTTAGAAACCACTGAAGCTTTCTCATGTGGAGTTAGGCTACAGAGGAGCAGAGGAATGGTAGAGACCATGAAAACCAGAGCTCTTAGAAATTCTCTGGCTGTAAATGTAGCCAGAGTAAGAAGGGATTGAAAGAAGGTAATGAAAGTTAAGGCCTTGGAAGGAGGCAAGGATGCCAGCATTGGGACAGTCTGGATCCTGCAACCCAGAAACATATGATCCTGTGAAAGGGTCGGGAAGGATTTTTGGAAATTTATAGTGAGCCCCAGCCTTTGGAGAAGAGAAATTGCAAAGTGAAGATGCTGCAGTAGAATCTCTGGAGAGGAGGCCTGAAAACGTAGATTGTCTAGGAAGGGAAAGACGTGCAACCCCCTTAGCCTGCAAAACGCAACCACAGGAGCAAAGCATTTGATTAATACCCTTGGGCCAGTAGAGAGGCCAAAGGGCAAAATAGAGAACCAAAAATCCCGGGAAGCAACAGAGAAATGTAAAAACTTCCTAAAAATGGCATGAATAGGGATATGAAGATAAGCATCCCTGAGATGCAGAGAAACTAGAAAGGCCCAAGGAAGCAGCAGAGGAAATAAAGTCTGAAGGGAGAACATCCAAAAGGTAAGGACCTTCAGAAAGTTGTTTAGGTAAGAGAGATCCAGAATAAGTCTCCAAGTGCGCTGTTTTCCTGGGGTCAAAAAACATACTGGAATAACACCTCTACCCCCTTTGGGAAACTGGAACCTCTTGAATAGTACCCTGAGTCAAGAGACCCTGAAGCACCTAGCTGTTCTTGAGGGGGCTGAGGAATGCCCATGAAAGGGGAAAGATAGTTCCAAACCATGTGGTACCCTTGATGAATGGTGGAAATAACCCAAGAATCCTTAGTAACCTTTAACCAATCAAGAAGGGACAAAGAAAGATGAAGAGAAAGAGGAATGTAGCTGAGAAGATCAGGATAGTCAAACAGCACCTGGTTTGTCAAGAAAAGGAGAGTTCTGAGCTACAGGATTCTGGGTAGCCTTAGCAGGAATAGCCCTTTTACCACCATTCTTACCTTTGGGGAGGGTAAGACTTCCTATGAAAGAAAGGATGGCTTTTCAGGGTAACTCCTGTGGAATTTCGGTACAAGAGAAACAAATATATGTTTTAGATATTGTAAGTCCTTAAACATTTCCTGTAGGGACTTAAACAATTCTGCAGCAGCAGTACCAAACAAATGCGTGTTATCGAGAGGAACATCCATTAAATAAGCCTTATTATCATCAGGCAAAGGTTGCAGCTGAAGCCATGAATATCTCCTCAGCACATAACCAAAATCAGCAGCCCTAGAAGAAGCACCTGCTACATCAAAATTGCTTTTGATAAAAAGGTGAGCCACCTGAGAAGTCCCTAACAAGGAGAGAGAAGAAGTTTTCCCCTCAGAGTTAGGAATGTCAGAAATAACCTGACTGGCCTGAGACAAAAGAGCCAAAATATATCTTGTCACACGAGCCTGATAATTGACAGCCCTAAAAGCAAGGGTAGCCAAGGTATATACCTTCTTACTCAGTCTTTCCACAGTTCTGCTGTCTGTATCAGAAGGAAGCAACTTTGTAGAAGGCAGTAACTTTGATGGCTTGTCAGATGCCACAGACACCACAGAAGGGTCAGCAGATGGGCATTTATAAAGGAACTTGTAATCATCAGGCACCTTATAAACCTATCAGATTTTTGGGAGCAGGGGGCTGGGAATCAGGAGTCTGAGATGCAATAGAAAAGGCATCTAAAAAGGCAGCCAGAACAGAAGGAACAGCGGAAGGTCTAGGGAAGTCCATTTGCAGAAGCTCATAATACCTCTTCTGAGCCTCAGACACATGGGCACAATCCCATTTCAAAAATGTCATCATTCTGGAAACTGTGTCCCCAAAGGAAATCTCCTCAAAAGGAGAGTCAGGACTAGTGGGCTCCTCTTCCTCACAACCACAGTGTAAGGAAGAAGGGATCTGGGAAGAACAGGCAAGGAATTCCTTGTCCTCCTCCATGTCAGTGGGAGTCACCACAACAATTTTGGAAAGTTCTTATGAAGCTTCAGACTTACCCAGGAAATCAGAGGAAAGAGTAGAAATACATTAAGGAACATCACTGACAACAGGAATGTAAGTGCACCCATTTTCCAGGCCTGCCTGGAAGATTTGGTACATAACTTGTTTAGTTGTCTGCTTTAAAAGGATGTGAAAAAATCTGTCTGAGGTGCTTCCCACAACTGAGTCAATTTCTGGAAGACCCTTTCATTAAATTTTCATTTGTGATGGTCTGTCCTGGTCCTGGTCCTGCTCAGTGTGTTTGCCATTATATTTTGCTCTGAAATAATGCAAGATGCTTGGAGGGTTAAACTATGCTGAAGTGCTACCTCCCAAACCATCACAGCCAGCATGAACAAAAGATAAGACCTAGTGCTCCCTTGTTTATGCACAACATCACTATGGTGTTTTGGCTAATCTTCTGTACAGGTCCTGGGAACCACAGGAGATGAAGAGGTTTTGTGAGGTGCATCACAGCCAACATCTCTTCAGATATGTGCTTTGGCCTGTCTGAAGATTTCCACAAATCTTGCATTTGAACTCCATGGAAAATGCTCACCAATCAATGTGCATCCATTGCCAAATGTAACTCTCTTGAACCACTTTTATCAGCCAAGATATTGAAACAATTTGTTGCCAAACTGGCAAAGTCATTCTGTAGGATTAGACTGTCCCTTTTTCTGAAATGATCTCTGTTTTTTCTTATTCCCATCCTGCAATCTTTTTAATTTTGTTGTCTGTTTTGCAAGAAGTGGCAGTGTTAAATTGAAATTATAACAGTCACACGGACAAACTGTATAACTGTAAATTCATAACTGCTGACAGATTTACTGAACCAAGCTGACCAAGCACTACTGTGAGAATATAAACATTTTCTTTATAACTTGGACCACTGTCAGATACACTGCACCTCCTCAGAAGACTAAGATTGTAAAATGTCCACCAAAAAAGTCTTTTACAATCACATTTAAAGATTCAAAGCTTTGTCCTTGATAAAAACATTCTTTTCCTGTACTGAAGCCTTCTTTGTCTGCATCCTTATCTTAATCCAGAGAAAACCAGTTCTTAGCAGACCAAAACATTCATTCAGAAATGTTCTTTCATTGATAGGATAGCCTGTAACTTTTTCTGCAGTGTCAGCCAAGCTTGTCCACAGAAAACCAGTTCTCAGTATGCTGAAATGTTCTTTCATTGATAGGATAATCTGTAACTTTTTTTAGCTGTGTTAGCCAATTCCCTTTAGCAAATTCATTCGCTTGAATATCCATATATATGATATTTTAACAAGCCTCTACTGTCATTACCATTTGTTACAAAAACATTCAGAAATATTTTTGTTCCACACAAGCACATTCTGTTAAGCCAATGTGCATTTCTTTTTTGCACTTGCAGATGCTATGTCACATGCTATTTCTAAAAATATCACACTGTTACTATGATTACCAAACCTCCGTTACTGTGAAGGAAAAACAGTTCTACCAAATTATATATTTCTATCAAATACATCTTGTTACTTTATAAAATTCTATCAAACTTTGAATCTTATGGAAAAATCATGTCTCCATTGGTTATGTTACTTTTTTACCACCTACATTAGTTACAATAGATACCTGATTAACTGTCTTTTTAATACAAAGTTTAACACGTATGCACTTATTATGATCAACAAAATAATGGCTACTATAGCAATTAAAACTGTGATAATGGTTTCCCACCAGTCTGAAAATAACCCATTTAACCAATCACTTCAGTCACTGTTCCATGTAGTCTCAGAGAATGTACTACATAAGCACTGTCAATGTAAATATTTACTGGATGTAAATACTGCAAAACATATTTTACAGTCTCTAGCTCAGCCCTTTAGGCTGACATGTATCCTGGTAACTTAACCATAATTGGATTGTCTCTCTTTTGCAATGTCACTATTGCAAACCCAGTATAGCACTTCCCATCCTTCCAGAAATGTGCACCATTCACATACACTGTATGAATGTCTGATTAACCCCTTCAATGATTTTGTTTATTTCACAGTCATTTAGCAAAGTCTTGAGTATCAAATGTGGAGTTTGAATTATAACCCCCAAGAACATTGTTAAGTACTATGTCTGTCTTATTCCCCAGTAAATGGCCAAAAGCTGTTTAATGAAAGGATAACAAAAAGTAACCTGTCTTAACTTAGTGTCATTCCCTGAGATGCTGCTTATGGCCAAGACTGTAATAACACCACTGAGACTGTATCCTTCCCTGCTGCTGCTTGGAAAAAAAAAAGTAATTTACTGGTGGAAGCGATCAGCTCCACTGCATGTGCCAACTTCTGTTTTAAAAAACTGAATTACGCTGCAAGGTATCAATAAAGGCTGTCCTCCATGTTCACATACTCAAATTCAAGCACTTTCTAATAGTAATCCAAAGAATCGGTGGCCAGGTTACACCCAAGAAGGCTGTATTAATCCAAACAATCAGAAACAAGACAGATTTAGCGCTTTCATCTCCTAATACAGATACTTCATCAGAATCATCTGCTTTACAATTCTTTCATCATTTAAATATTACTAAAATTCACCCCATTGGCTAATCGGTTAATGGGACATTTTTAACCCCTAAAATTCCAATAGTTGTTAATATGTACGTTGCTCATATTTGCCATTGATGCTATAGTATTTTATAATGTAAATAACTAAGTAAACAATTAACTAAATGCAGATCAATTAATAAATAAAACAAAACAGAACATAAACACCATACCAAAATTCCTTAATGTACTGACTTGTATTAATCTGGGCCAGTGAGGTTTAAAGTTAATAATTAAATGAATACACAGATTACTGTTATCATGTGACAGTGAATAAAACTGGGTGAATATAGTATTAAAGTACATATATATATATATATATATATATATATATATATATATATATATATATCATATGTACATGGGTTACTTTAAAATACATGTTGAAAACATCAATAAATTCCATCTTCTAAAAATTATATCTAAAATCACACTGAATGTATCTGAATAATTAAAATACATATCAATTTATACCAACTATTGGTGTTAATGCACCATTAACTATTAAATTGATAAATTTTGTTAAAATATTAGTATATTAAAAGTGCTTGAATTTGAGTATGCAAACATGGAGAACAGCCTTTATTGATACCTTGCAGCATAATTCAGTTTTTTAGGTGTTTATTGGTGACTGAACGTTTGTTTTAACATTTTAAATGCCTCCTCTTCTGTGCATCTCCATTGTAGAGCTGACTCTTTGTTTTTGTAGGCTTTATGCAAATCCAAATTTTCAAAGGCTTTGGCAATTGCAAAATGCTCCTCACCCTTTCCTGATAAGGAGCCCTCCCTATCAGTCTGATAATGTTTCCTAGATATTTTACTTCTTGTGACAAGAACTGTATTTTGCCTTTGTTTACTCTGAAAACCTACCCCATGCAATTGTCTTGGAACTTTTCTCAGCTGTAATATGTATTGTTTCACAGTCTCCACCTGTATTAGCACATCATTAATATAATGACTAACCTTGTCATCTTGACTCACATTCTGTAAGAATGTCCCTACTTCTTCTTCTTTCAGCTGTTCCCATTAGGGATCGCCACAGCAGATCATCTGCTTCCATTTCTTCCTGTCCTCTGCATCATGTTCTTTCACACCAACCACCTGCATATCCTCTCTCACCACATCCATAAACCTTATCTTAGGCCTTCCTCTTTTCCTCTTACCTGGCAGCTCCATCCTTAGCATCCTTTCCTCAATATACCCAGCATCCCTCCACAGCACGCCCAAACCAACGCAATCTCGCCTCTCTTGCTTTGTCTCTAAACTGTCCAACCTCAGCTGACCCTCTAATATACCGATTCCTAATCCTGACCATCCCAGTCACACCCAGTGCAAATCTTACCATCTTTAACTCTGCCACATCCAGCTCTGGCTCCTGCCTTTTTGTCAATGCCACCGTCTCCAATCTGTATAACATAGCTGGTCTCACTACCCTCTTATAGACCTTCCCTTTCACTCTTCCTGGCACCCGTCTGTCACAAATCACTCCTGACACACTTCTCCACCCATTCCACCCTGCCTGTACTCTCTTCTTCACCTCTCTTCCACATTCACCATTACTCTAACTGTTGATCCTAAGTACTTAAACTCATCTACCTTTACCAACTCTACTCCCTGCATCCTCACCATTCCTCTACCCTCCATCTCATTTACACACATATATTCTATTTTAGCCCTGCTGACCTTCATTCCTCTCCTCTCTAAAGCATATCTCCACCTCTCCAGGGTCTCCTCAACCTGGTCCCTCCTCTCACTACATATCACAATGTCATCTGAAAACATCATAATCCACAAGGCCTCCTATCTCATCTGTCAATCTGTCCATCACCACTGCAAATAAGAAAGGGCTCAGAGCTGATCCTTGATTTAATCCCACCTCCACCTTAAGTGTATCTGTCACTCCCACCTCAGTCCTCACCAGTGTCACACTACCCTCGTACAGATCCTGTACTAATTTTACATACTTCTCTGCCACTCCCGACTTCCTCATACAATACCACAACACCTCTCTAGGCACCTTGTCATATGCTGTCTCTAAGTCTACAAAGACACAATGCAACTCCTTCTGACCTTCTCTATATTTCTCCAACAATACTCTCAAGAGCAAACATTGCATCTGTAGTGCTCTTTCCTGGCATGAAACCATACTGCTGATCACTAATCATCACCTCCCTTCTTAACCTAGCTTCCACTACGCTTTCCCATAACTTCAAGTTGTGACTGATCAATTTTATCCCTCTGTAGTTACCACAGCTCTTCACATCACCCTTATTCTTAAAGATAGGTACGAAAACACTTTTTTCTCCACTTCTCAGGCATCCTCTGACTTTCCAAAATGTCATTAAACAATCTAGTTAAAAATTCCACTGCCATTTCTCCTAAGCACCTCCATGCTTCCACTGGTATATCATCTGGGCCAGCAGCCTTTCCATTCTTCATCCTCTTCATAGCTGTCCTTACTTCCTCCTTGCTAATCTCTTTCACTTACTGATTCGTAACAATGTCCCTACTACTGATGAAAAATTACAGGACTGTTCTGAAAACATTGAGGTAATCTAGTCATGGCATACTGTTGATTTTCAAAGGTAATGTAATCCCTTGCACCTCCCACTGTAATTGGAACTTATAACTTCCCACAGTCTTTCTGCCCATAAGGTCTGAAATTCTCTCTCTAACTTGTATTGTCATGCACTGTTGGTTAACACTCAGTTCACTTTGACCATGTCATCATCCTGCAACCTTTGCTTCCTTTTTGACTTGTTTTTTCCTTTGAGTCTCTTGCAAATACTCCTTTCTGTATCTGCCTGTTTTTCCATTTTCTGTAGTATACACAGTCCTGCTTCATATGACCCAGTTTTCTATGGGAAAAAAAAACAATTTGTCTATCAACAGGGCTTCCCTTAGCTGGATGGGCTGATACCACTATCAGTACATCCCTGTTCTCATCCCCTACCTTTCTCTACTTTGCCCACATCCTACCACATTTACTATTTCAAACCCATCTTTATTAGATCCAAGAGAAAACATGTCATGCTTAAAAATATCTCTGTTGTCAATCATCATTCTCCCCTCTCATTAGCTTATAAACACATTGCTCTAAAGTGTCAGCAGATTTCTCATAAATACACAATGTCACCTGGTACTTTTTTCTTCTTCCAAAAACAAATGTATAACTACATAAACTATTACTAAGAATACTGTCTTTAATTCAGCTTTCTGAGCTGGCCTATAATCTGATTTGGTGTGTATGGTAAAATATGAATTGATCTAATTCTGAAATTTTACTTGTCTGCCCTTTACACAAGTGTAACACAGGACTTGAACCATGTAGCACTGACTTTAAATTTTGCATTCTATAAACTAACGTAAATTTTACATTGTATAAACAAGCAAAAAATTCATTTGCCAAATCTCTAACTGTAAACTGTTTATTTTGTGAATTAACGTGACTGTTCTTTCTGTTATACCTTATACAACATATATGTGTACAGTTAGCCTTTTTTCCTAACTGGCCACACCCAATATGCCTTTCTGAGTACTTTAGCTGTGTCAGCTTAACTGGAATTGATTTTATCTTTAACCCAAAAATGTGCATGTTTATGTCACTGGCATTCTTTTAAATTCTGTACATTTGCACAAACTACTGCATGCAAATGTTTACAAGTGTTATCTGTGTGCACTGCTGTACATTCTGTAGCATTTTTATTTTTCCATAATTCCTCTATTTTAATGTGCAATTCTGCTTTCTTTGCCATGGCATTCAAAAGTTTCTGTTGAGCATTCTTTAACTTGTGTGTAAGAGCTTCAGGGTCAATCTCTCCACCCATATCCATAGCAGTTATATATAGCAACATCAGTCCTACTCAAAATGTCAAACATTTTGCATATACTTCCTAACCTGTATGTCATGTTTCTTTAACACTGACATGTGTTTTTCATTAAGCTTTGTTTCTTATCTTTGTTAAAAGCATGCCACCATGAGCAGCTGGTCTAAAACATTTCAGCTGTCTCTACAACTTTTAGCAAGATTTACAAATGACTTTTGACTTCATCTGACAATTTTGACTTGTCCTGCATAGTTTTTACTAACAAGTTCTGTAACACAGTTTTAGGACATGTTGGACAAAAACAAGGATATCTGTCTCCACAATTAAAAACATTCAACTTTACTGTTCTACTGCTGTACGTACTGATCAAAACAATGAATGCATTTATACATATAAGCTGCTTCACTTTTATTTATACCAAACAACGCTGTATTACATATATCATCACTACTGGCTTGTTTACACCAATGATGTAAGACAGCAGCGAATAAAACTGAAAACCTTCCACCAAAGATCCACTGCCCATGAACAATCAATTTATATGAAATAAAATAAAACAAAAGTAGTCGAACCACCAGGCCAAGTCACTTTTAATAAAACCAGAAATAAAATCCAAGTATCACAAATGAGCGCTTTCGGGTAAAACCCCTTCATAAGATAACATACATACTTCAAAGCACAACTTTTAAAAGTACCATTAACTAATCAAATTTCAGTACTGGAGTCTCTTCCTTTTTAAAGCTGGTTTTAAAGGTAAAATCCCATTTAAACCAGGAGCTCTGTCTGCTCCTAGTTCAGTGATCCACTTCATCTCATTAAATTCAGTATGATTAACCAACTCATGATCCCTGATGTTGGTATGCATGATTTGTAGGACCACAAACTTAAATGTGTGGCCCAAATTTCCTTTTATATGCTGGTAAAGTGCATTATGTATATTCGTAGCCTTATAGCCGAAAAGTGCTTCAAACTTCTCTCAACATACATTTCCTTTTGCCCACATAAAATGAGCTGCACATTTGGCACATGGCCAGATAAACAACATTCTGTGTTTCACAGTCTGCATAACAATTTAAAAATATTTCCTACCTGTCAGGGGAAGTACAAACTGATTTTGATCCATAATAAAATGTCATGCCTTACACTGTCTACAGGCAAAGGTACTCTTATGATGGGATGTAATTTTTATTATTATTAAAAATTTTTTGTTCTTGACAAAGTCCTTCAAATTTTTGTTCCTTCTAAAACCAAACGACAGTGCCTGTCGAACAATATTACCTATTTTCTCATTTGTGCACTTTACCAGCATATAAAAGGACATTTTGTTCAAGACTGACTGTACTGAGGCTGGCACCAACAAAATATGAACTAGTGCTTGTCATAATACTTTTACGAATATTTAAAAGGTCTAAGTCTGGCATGCCACTGTTAAATTAAAATTAACAGCATCTACACAGACAAACTGTACAACTGTATATTCATAATTGCTGACAGATTTATTGAAACAAGCCGACCAAGCATTATTATGAGATATGTTTTCTTTATAAAACACATCACTGTCAGATAAACTGCACTCCCTCGGCTGACTCAGATTACAAAAATGTCCACCAAAAAAGTCTTTCCCAACCACTTTTATAATCTGACTTGATAAAAATATTCTTTTCCTGTATTGAAGACTTCTCTGTCTGTATCCTTATCTTAATCCAGAGAAAGCCAGTTCTCAGCAGGCCGAAATGTTCTTTCACTGATAGGATAGTTTGTAACTTTTTTTTGCTGTGTTAGGCATGGTGCAGTGGTAGCGTTGTTGCCTCATAGCAAGAGGTTCTCCCGTTGGATTCTCGGCTGGAGTGCCTTCTGTGTGGAGTCTGCATGTCCTCCCCGCGGTCGAGTGGTGCTCGAAAGACATGCATGAATGGGCATGCCTTCATTGAAGTTTGGGCGTCGGGCTAGCACCTCGGCACCGTAAAAATCTACTGCCAATCATTATGTTTTTCACAGAAAGATATATATATATATATATATATATATATATATATGTGTGTGTGTGTGTGTGTGTGTGTGTGTGTGTGTGTGTGTGTGTGTGTATGGGTATTACACACATATATATATATATATATATATATATATATATATATATATGTGTGTGTGTGTATATATATATATATATATATATATATATATATATATATATATATGTAATACCCATACACACACATATATATATATATATCTTTCTGTCAAATACATTACATTACTTTACATAATTCTATGAGGCAGGGATTACATGCTTAAAGGAGTAGAGGATTTGAGAGATTTCTAATGGGGGACCAAAACTCCATGAATTAATTTCTTTCACCACATTGTTTTACAGCCAATGTAGCAGAAGGGTCACACAAAATATCCTTGTCGAAAGAAGGATTTAAATTAAAATCTCAGATTTTACTTCATTAGCAGACTTTTGGTTGCATGTCTCCAAAACTGAAGGGATAGCAGAGGCCCTATTCACAGTATCTGTACGAACATACACTCTTCAAAGAATGCTTATATTAGAAATAACAAAATTCAGATAGGAGTTACCTTCTGAAGAAAGTGTCACAGTATTGTCTGAAAATGTCTAGACAACAAAGAATAAGCATCCACATATGTGCTTTGTCGTTAGGAATTCTGTATGCTACAGTGGAGGGAAAAAATTTATCTTACCAAATCTGTCCAAAACCTTATCTTTTTTATCAGCAAGAGAAGGGTTAGTACGGACTAAACGTCTGTTTCCAGCTGGTGAAGAGATCTAAATGGCAGATGGGTCTGATCTAAGATGAGAAAAAAAAATTATGTAAAATGTTCCACCTATGTTGTCCATTTTCATTCTTCTTCAACAGTTGGGTTCAGATCCGATCCTCAGATTCAAGTTGGCTGCTACTAAAGCTTGTGGCCACCAAAACCTGTATAGCTCCTTCCTTTCCCATAATGGAGCAACCCTAACACTCCTCAGATCGGGTTTGCTGTTATGTATAAAAAAAAAAAAAAAATATATATATATATATATATATATATACACACACACACACACACATATATATATATATATATATATATATATATATATATATAAAATGTGTGTGTGTGTGTATATATATATATATATATATATATTAGATATAGATATAGATATATATACACACATACACACATATGCATACACAGGTCTATATTAGAATGCCAAAACCTCACATACACGAATCCCAAAATCCTGAATCCTGACACAAACAGCGAACCACAAAAACACCGAACGTCTATGAGAGCGAAATTCAAACTATCGAATTGCCATAGATGTCCACACCATGTTTAGTAAGGTAAAACGTAAGTAGGAGATTCCCTTATCGGGTATAGCTCACTAACGTAAATGTGCAGTAGTTACTGACCTTAGGGTTAGAGTGCGGGTTAAGGTAAGTGCATATACAGTAATACACTCAACCTACACCTGAGGGTTAGAAGTAGGGTACTTGGGTGTTGTTTGTTTATATTCACATACTTCTTACATTGGCGGGATACTGCACATTAATTGAAATATATTTTGCAGTTTTAACAGTATTTTGCACGTTTAACAGCACCTTTCTTTTATTGGTGCACAATGTATGATGTCTGCACTATGTGTTCCGTAACTCCTGTCTATGCTAATACACCTCCATTTGGAGGAGGCAGTTGCATACTTTAACAATAAATTTCTTGAAATCCTTGACTGTCACGCACCTACCCGCTTAAAGCGAACTAAAGCTAAAACTGCACCATGGCTTTCTAAAATGTCTCGACTAAAAATTAACAACAGAAACAAACTTTGGGCTAGATGGGGCTCCACTAAAGACCCCCATGATCATGTTAAATACCGACAAGCTAGGAATGAAACTAAATCCATCTTACATGAGAAAAAACAATACTACTGTAATCTACTGACAGCCAATCAGAACAACCCTCAGAAATTCTGGGCTGGTCTGAATAATCTGCTTCATCCCCGTAAAACATCTACCCCTATCCCTGCTGCTACCACTGACAAATCCCCTGAGGATGTCTCAGACAGTTTTAACCATTTCTTTACTGAAACAACTCATGCTCTAGCTAGCCAATTACCTCCTAGCTCTCCCAGCCCCGACAGTGCCACCCATATTAACTTCCTCTCTTTCAGCTTCCAATCAGTGGCCACATCATTTATTCGCACCGAAATCAAAAAATTAAAACCCACCACACACTCTGCTGAAAAACTCCCTGCCGAATACCTTCAAAAATCAGCTGATGCTGTTGCCTACCCAGTTTCTATATTAATTAATCATACCATAGCTGAGGCTAAAATTCCCACCATTTGGAAAACATCATATGTAATCCCACTACATAAAGGAGGTCCCTCCACTGAATTCTCCAATTATAGACCAATAGCTATACTTTCTCCACTTGCAAAGATCATGGAAAAATGTATACACAAACAGCTCATGCAACACCTAATCCAGAATCACCTCTTAGCCGATACCCAACATGGATTCCGTCCACACCACAGCATGACCTCCACCCTACTAGCTTTTACCAATACTATTAATAACAACTGAAACAATAATCAAATATCCTCAGCCCTCTTTTTGGATCTTTCCAAGGCATTTGACATGGTGGATCATCAACTTTTGATACACACCCTGCAGACTTATTGCCTAGATTCTAAAGCCCTTCAATGCTTTAAATCTTACCTCAGTGGGAGGCAGCAGGCTGTTCTCTGGCAGAACAAGCTCTCCAACCTATTACCTAACACCCTTGGAGTCCCACAAGGCTCTATACTAGGGCCCCTTCTCTTTTCCATCTTTATTACCGATCTACATACTGTCATCCCTAATGTTAATTGTATCCAATACGCTGATGACTCCACTTTGATTTGCTCAGCTACATCTCCTGCAGACTTGAGGTTTGCTACCCAGGTCCACCTTTAATACAATAGAAAACTGGGTCTCTGAACATTGATTGTTACTAAATCCCCAAAAATATAAAATTCTGCTATTCTCACCCACACAAAGATGTACTGCTTTTACCTTCACCATAATTGCAAAAGATGGAACAATTACCTCCCCTGACCCTTCTACAAAACTACTAGGTGTCCTTATTGATAACAACCTAAAATTTGACCTATATGTAAACCAACTGATCAAGACCACAAATAAAAAACTTGGGTCACTATACAGAATAAAAGCCTTCTTAACCCCTCCAGCTAAGATTGCTAAAGCCCGCTCTCACCTACGCTCAACACTTCTAAATGCTTCCCCCCTTCTCTCTAATCTAAACAAGCCTGTACTTAACAGACTATCAACATGTTACAATCACATTTCCAGGTTTGCCACTGGCCTGCCCTTTAGAACACACCACTGCATCAACCTTAAATGACTTGAGTGGCTAGAACTTTCCAGTCTTATCCAATTTAACCTTCTGGTTGTAGCCAAGAAAATCATCCTAAATCCAGATAATACACCAGCCCTTAAAAATATTATCTCCCCCTATAACAATCCGAGACTGCTTTGATCTTCAAACAACTAATATAAACTATCAAAACTAACAATACAGCTGGGGACTCCATCCTTGCAAACTCTGTTGGCAGAGTCTGGAACATACTCTAGGCTGATATTACATTACTCTCCTCCCTAACCCAATTAAAACCAGACTCAAACAACATCTGGTTCTAAACTGGCTATGCCACTGTAACAAGCCTGGCTAACACTTACCTTAAATTATTAGTCAATTTACTTTCAATTGTACCCAGACTATAACCATGGGGTAACCCTAACCTGTGAATTTGTTTTTCTTTCTTTGTACATATCAAATCTGTAATGTGTTTTTATTATTATTAAATGTTAGAGTGTCTTGGAGTTTTTCTCCCCGGGCCTCTGCTGAAAATGGACATGACTCCAGTCGGACTATCCCAGTCAACAAATGTAAAATAAATAAAATTAAAAAAAGAAACTTTCTTAAATGAACAAGTCCTGTCTTGTCTATAGCTTTTGCTGCTTGACGGAGTTACATCACAGATAGCATATGGCCAAGTATGACAGTTCGTTTTTCTGTTTTTTGCTCATTTAGCGGTTCGTCTTTAACAAACTTTGACATGCATGTGTCACCCAAAGCGCATTCACTCTTATTGTGTTTTGTTCAGCTAATATAGACCCTACATACACACACACGTATGTGTGTGTATGTATATACATATATATATATATATATATATATATATATATATATATATATATATATATATATATATCTATATCTATATATATATATACACATATATATATATATATATATACATATATATAGATATGGGATCTGTGCAGATGTTCGAAGTTTCACTTCTTCGAACCCACTTCACCGAGTCCACTTGTTCAAAGTAGTGACAGTACAGCGCGGAATGGGAATATTCCCTTTTCCCCACTGTAGTACAATCTCAGAGTTGGTATATTTAGATAGGGGGTGTGTGGGGACCACAGCCCCCCACATGAGGGGATGCAGGGGGGCTTGCCCCCCCCTGCAAAACATGTTTCAGTGTTGTCTTTTTTGGGTCGCCCGGGGAACTAGACTTCAGCAAAAGTGCACTTTCATTGAAGTGTGGGTCTCCTGCTCTATTTTGGAGAAGTGTTCTTTCGATGTAGAGCAGTAGAACCATGTATGCATATATATATATATATATATATATATATATATATATATATACACACACACACACACACACACACACATCCATAAGCACGCACACACATGCACAAACACACACACACATGCACCTATATACATAAAAAGAAATGTATGAAACTATTCAGGAAAGACTTAAAAATATAGAGCCTATCTGGGGTTTAATCCAAAGGACAGTTCTGTCCATATAGTCTCTCATTCTTCCAGAAGCTAAGTAAGAAAAAATATTAAAAGTTATGTACTTACCACAATGTTCCATCTGTGTTGTCCATTTTCACTCCTCCTTGACTGATGGTTTCAGATCTGAGCCCTCGGATCCAACTCAACCATTGTAAAAGCATTTGGCAACCTTGCACTCTCGAGCTTCTCCCTTACCCAAACTGCTCCACCCCATTACCTCAGAACTTTTTTGCAGATTACAGCAAAAGACCAACACTTTACTCATATAGAAAAGAATTTTTAAATAGAAAAGTAGCAGACAATGGAGCACAAAGCTATATCTGGACTCATAAAGGCAAGGTAAAGACCCCAAGACTGGCTCTATCCCCTCACTCTTCAGACAACACTGGACGGGAGTTGGTGGGTGGGAGGTTGAGGAAGAATGAAAATGGACAACACAGACAGAAGGTTATGGTGAGTGCACAACTTCTTTATCTGATGTCAACTTTCTTTCATTCATTCCTCAACAATTGGGTCTTCAGCTACCTAAATTCCTGGGTGGACTCTAAGGAAGGATGCTCCTGAGCACAGCTGAGTCAAAGGCTGCTCTTCCCCTAGTCACCAGATCCAATTTGTAAAGTATGAGGACTGGCCCAGGTTGCAGCTGCACATACATCACCCACAGAAGCTTTAGAAAGAGATACTATGGAAGTTGCCATAGACCTAGTCAACTGTGCTCTTACAGGTTTTGGTAAGGTTAGATGCCCAGCTTGTTGTAAATAAACATTATGCAATCCATCAGCCATTTGGCTAAAGTGACATTTGCAATTGATTGGCCCAATCTTGAATATACAAAGGATACAAAGAACTGGTCTGTCTTTCTAATTTATTTTGTTCTATGCAAGTAAAAACATAATTCTCTATGAATATCCCATAAATCTAACACATATTCACCTTTATTTGAAAATTTGGGAAAGTAAATTGGCAAATTAATTGACTGATTGATACTAGATTCTAACACCACCTTAGGAAGGAAAGGAGGGTTAGGATTTAATGTCACTCTATCCTTAAGAAAAATCAAGTAAGGAGCTTTAGCTAATAAAGCCTGAAGTTCTGAGATCTCTCTAGCAGAAGTAATGGCCACTAGAAAAATAGTTTTACAGATCAAGAATTTAAGTTTACATTTAGCTACTGGTTCACAGGGGGATTCAATTAAGGCTTGTAGTACTAAATTTAAGTCCCATGGTAGAGCAGGCTCTTTACATGGAGGCTGAGCAGGAAGGTGCCTCTTAAAAAGGCTTTACAAAGTTCAAATGAAGCCAAAGAGGAATTGTCAAACCCCATGTGAAAATCAGAAATTGCTGCTAACTGGACTTTGACTGTTGAGCAGCTAGCTCCCTCATTAAAAATTGTTGCCAAAAATTCCAGGATACTTTGTACAGGAGCTGAAAAGGGGTCAATGTGCTTTTACTGTGCCCAAAAGGCAAATCTTTTCCATTTGTTTCTGTAAAGCTTTCTTGTAGAAACCTTATGTGAAGATAGAAGTATAGGGCGAACAGGGGAAGACAGCACTGGTTGCTTGGCTATCAAGGGAATTGGAGAAACCATGCTGTTAGCTTCAGGTTTTAAATATCTGGATACTTCATGTCTGTTGGGTGAGACAGGATGTCTGGAATTGGATCCAGAATCCAAGGTGGGTACAGTAGATGAGGCCAAAGGAAGGGGAACCAAATCTGTCGAGGTAAGGTGCAATGAGGATAACTTTGCTTTTCAACTGGGCAACTTTCTGTAGAAATTTGTAAATTAGGAGAATCAGTGGATACGCACAACTGAGGGCCAGCTGTGGAGTACAGCATCCCTTGGTGATTCCCCTGGATGGGGAGGATTATGGCAACGAAGCTGCTGCATTTGTCATTTAGGGGAGAAGCAAAAAGATTGCAGCAAGGCTGGCCCCAATGATGGAAAAAGTACAGTTTTGTACCTACCATAAATGTAGATGTCCGATAGGTATGCATCTGCAGTCCTAACATATGGGTTGTCCTGCCTCAGGCAGCCCTTCGGTCGGCCGGATTCCAAAGTCTGGGTCTGGTCTCGGCTGATGTCGCTCTTCACCCGACGTCATAGCTGCTGTGGTATAAAGGCATCAGCCGACGCCATTTTCCTCAGTGTTTCTTGCCTCAGATGCCAGGTGCCCTCTAGGAAGGCTAAATTTTGGATAAATGCAAATAATTCCAAACAATAGAGATCAAAAAAAAAAAAAAAATATATATATATATATATATATATATATATATATAAATATATATATACATATATACAAACAAATACACCATAATAAATTCCCCCAGCTAGCTAAAAGAGGGGTAAGTACCCTAGGAATACCACAGAGGGGAAGGAGGGTGGGTAATCCTGACTGTAGATGCATACCTATCGGACATCTACATTTATGGTAGGTACAAAACTGTACTATGTCCTTCAAGGATGCATCTGCAGTCCTAACATATGGGTAGAATACCATAGCCAAACTGGGGGAGGAGGTACTAAGATAAAGATGGTGTAGTCAAGATCCCTTACAAAACAGCAGTTGCAAAACCTGCTCGGGATCTGGAGTATAGAGGAAGATTATAATGCTTGGCAAATGTATGCACGGAGCTCCAAGTAGCAGCTTCTAAAATGTCTTTGGTAGCCACTCCTCGTAGGAAAGCTGTAGTGGTGGCTGTAGCTCTTGTGGAGTGAGGTCTGATATTTTCAGGAGTTGTCTTTCCATGAAAAGAGTAGCAAAATCTAATGCAATTTCCTATCCATTTTGAGATTGTCTGTTTTGAAATTGCTTTCCCTTGTATTCCTGTTGCATATGCTACCAGAAGCTGATCAGTTTTTCTCTTGGTCTTAGTTCTGTCCAGATAGTAGCGTAATTGTCTGTGCACATCTAAGGTATGTAGTAGTCTTTCCCCCCTGTTCTGTGGGTTGGGGAAGAATGTAGGTAAATGAATCGCTTGGTTCAATGATACTATGGAGACCACTTTTGGCATAAAAGTAGGGTTAGTTCTCAGAGACACTCTATCCTGATGGAAGATAAGGAAGGGCTGTACTGCCATTAATGCCTGTAACTCAGATACCCTTCTTGCTGAAGTGATTGCTAGCAGGAAAGCAGTTTTCCAAGATAAGAACTGCAAGTCTGCTGTTGCTGCTGGTTCAAAAGGGGGAAGTGTTAACTTTTCCAGCACAAAGTTGAGATCCCATGTAGGTAAAGGTGGTTTCCTTGGAGGTTTTACATTTTTGATTCCTCTCAAGAACTGCCTGAGTAGAGGATGAGAGAAGACAGGAGGATCCATGTTGTATTCTGCTGAAATTGCTGATGCATGAATCTTAATGGAGGAGTAGACAGGCCATTGTGGAACAGTTCTGCTAAGTATTCCAGGATGTGTGCTATGTTTGCCAGTGAGACATTTTCTCCCTTTGCTGCACTCCAAATGAGGTATCTTTTCCATTTGGCTGAATGTTTTCCTTGTGGAGGGTCTGCGTGCCTCCAGGATAATGTCCTTAACCCTCTGAGATAAATCTGGTTTATTTTGTTTTATGCAATATTCCAAGCAGCTAGCTTCAGTGTTTTCAAGTTTGGATGTAGGATCTTGTAGTTGTTCTGTGTTAGAAGTAAGGGAAATAGAGGTAGAGGCCATGCGTGTGTCCGAGACATGCTTCTCAGTAGCGGGTACCAATGTTGCCTCGGCCAGTCTGGAGCTATCAGGATTACCCTTGGCTGATCCTCTTTGATCTTCAGTAGGACTTTGTACATCAAAGGAAGAGGTGGGAATGCATATGCTGTCAGGTTTTTCCAGCTGAAGGGAAGGGAGTCCACCCTCCAGGCAAGTGGGTGGTATGCTCTTGTGCAGAATTTCTTCAATTGGTGGTTGAGTGGGGAGGCGAACAGGTCTATCTCTCGCAGTCCCCATTTCTTTGTTATGGTTTTGAAGATATCTGGATGCAGCATCCATTCGTGAGCATCCGTGGTAGTTCTGCTTAAGGTGTCTGCTAGTGAATTTTCTTTTCCTGGTACAAATCTGGCCTGTAGTTGAATGTTGAGATTCAGGGCCACATTCCACAGGTCCATTGCCATCCAGCATAGAGGATATGAGTGTGTACCTCCCTGTTGAAGGAGTGGTCTGAATGCCTGGATTGCATGTTTCACTGCCAGCATCTCCTTTAGATTTATGTGTAGATTCAGCTGGTCTTGGGTCCATAGGCCTTGCATACACTTGTCCACTATGTGTGCCCCCCAGCCTAGGTCTGAGGCGTCCGTGTTGATGGTCTGGCTTGGATGTGGTTTGTGGAAAGGCAATCCTCTGTTCAACTGACAGGCCTGAGCCCACCACAGGAATTCTTGTTTCAGGCATGGAATTATTGGAATCTGGGCTTCTAGACTGTGCTTGTGTTGAGACCATACATTCCTTAGGTACCATTGCAACTTTCTCATATGCAGCCTGGCATGCGGAATCAGTACTAAGCAGGATGCCATGTAACCCAGGGCTTGCAGGACTTTCCTTGCAGTAAGCTGAGTTTGTGTTGTTAATGTCATGAAATAGACTGGTAGTTGCTTTTGTTTTTCTTCTGTGAGAAAAGCCATCTGAGTTGATGTATCCAGTTCTGCACCCAAAAAAGTTATCCTTTGGGATGGTACTAGTCTTGACTTTTGCATGTTGACTGTGTATCCCAAGGCTTGCAACAGTTGTATGACATTTTCCAAATCTTTTGTTAAGTTTGCCTTGTTGTCCGCTTGTATTAGGCAGTCGTCCAGGTATGGGTAAATTTGAATTCCCTGAAGTCTGCAATGAGCAATTACTGATGCCAGGCATTTCGTGAATACTCTGGGCAGTAGATAAGCCAAAGGGCAATGCTGAGAATTGATAATGCTCTGATCCTGCAAGAAATCTGAGGTGTCTTCTGCAATCTGGTCGTATAGGGACGTGCAGGTATGCCTCCTTGAGATCTAGAGTCACCAGCCAAGACTCCTTGCCCAGCATGGGAAGAAGTTGCTGGAGGGTCAGCATTTTGAATTTTGGAACAATGAGGTATGTGTTCAGTGCGGACAAGTCGAAAATAGGTCTCCATTGATTTTCTTTTCTTGGTACAAGAAAAAGCCTGGAGTAAAATCCTTGGCCTTGTTCTATAGGTGGTACCTTTTCTATAGCTCTCATCCTTAGTAAGTTGCTGATTTGTCTTTGAGCCTCTGTTTTTTGGCTTGGTGGTAGGTTTGGCATTCCTCTCTTTTGTGGTAGAGTGTGGAAGTGAAACCTGTAGCCCTTGTCTATTGTTTGTAAAGTCCATTTGTCTCCTGTAATGCAATGCCAATTGTCGGAAAAAAAGGCTAGCTTTCCGCCCAAGGGTGCTTCCAGTTGTTCCCTGGTAGGCAGAACTAGAGCCAAGTCATTGTGTCTGTCCTGTGGAAGTGGTTGTAGTTGAATCTGTGGCAGCACTTCTCTGGTTGGCAGGTTGCCACTGACGTCCCCTGTAGGCACCCCTAGATTGACCTCTGCCTCTTGGGTGTCTATTTCTGCCTCTCTGTGCTCTGGAGGAGTCTGGAAAGGACCAATTCTTCGAAGGCCAATTTCTGCTAAACCTCGGAGGTTGGACCTGTAAGAAATCCTTGACTGTTTGGACAGATTTTGCTTTTTCTTCCACTTTCTTTAGAACCTCCTGTGCAGGGGAGCCAAACAAACTTTGTTTCTCCATAGGAGCATCTAGGAGTTTTGACTTAACATGGTCTGGTAAGGATTGTTCTTTTAACCAGGCATGTCTTCGAATCACTGTTCCAGTCATAGCTGATCTAAAGGAAGCCTCCAGTGCATCATAGCCACATTTTAAGAAATGGTTACTGACCTGCTGAGAGTTATGTACCAAATCCTGAAGGGACTTGCGGTCTATAGGTTCAGGAGAGAACAGTTTTTTATTTAGCTGGTCTAACAAAAATTCCTGGTACTGTATCATGTGAAATTGACAGTTTAAGGCCCTGGCCGGAAGAGTAGCAGAAGTATAAACCTTTTTACCCCATCTCTCTAATGCTCTAGATTCCCTTTCCGAGGGAAGAGGGTTTTTGGCAGAGGCAGCTGCCACACCTTTAGGGCCCTGTGAAATGGTTTCAGGGTCTGCAACAGGAGCCTTATACAAATGGTAATGTGTGTCCAGGACCCTGTAATATCTGTCAGGCTTGGCAGGGGCCGGAGGAAGAGAATCAGGGGCAGTACAGGCATCATTATATGCATCATCAACAACTGTTAGTACTGGAGGAATGGCTAAAGGCCTATGCTGTGGTAAGTGTAAAAAAGTCCTTAGCCTTTTCCTTGAGTCTGAGAAATCCTGGCCCTGCCATTGGAAGTGTTTCCTCATAGCATGTAGAGTTTCCCCAAAAGAAAATTCTTCAGGAGGAGAAGCAGAAGGAATGGAGTCTTCTGCATCAGAATCCTCATAAGGAGAATATGGGCCTTCCTGATGGTCTGAAATATCTGAGTCATCAGAGGAATAGTCTGTAGAGACAGGTTCCGGGGGTTCAGTCCTAGGCCTCTTATCTGGAGGGGGTTGAGAGGCCCTGTCTGGGTGAGGTTGGGATCCCCTGATCAAAGAAATAAGATCCTCAGCCAGGCTGAGTATTTGGGAACTAGAGGTAGGCCTGTGTGAGGGAGATTTAGCAGGTAAGGCCTTAGAAGATTTAGCTGCTTTAGCCCTGGAAAAGGCCTTGATAGACATAGAGGCAGGGGGTCTAGCAGCCCCACGTGCAGGGGTAGATATGTCTAAGGGAATAGTGTCTGACAAATCCTGGGTGCCTGCTTCTGTAGCAGTAATTTCAGTAGCAGATTCAGCCATGTTCTGTGAGGCCTCGGCTATCGGAGGCATGCTTTCGGCCGAAGGAAGAACCGAGGACTCAGTTTCAGCTGAAACCGAGACACTCGCGGTTGGCCTAACCGAGGCCGAAACCGCGGACTGCGAGTGTCGGTCCTTTTCCTTGCGTTTTTTAGCTAATTGTGTAGTCGGAGTCTCCAATGGCATTTTTATGCAAAAGCGGGACCAAAAAACTCCTCTGCAAACTCCGACCGACGTCTAAGCGTCCGTCGGTTGAAGGAAGCACAGGCTAGACAAGCTGATACGTCGTGGTCTGGGCCTAAGCAAGGAAGGCAGTAAGAGTGGAAATCCTTATGAGGTATTTGTTTCCCACAAGTTAAACAATTATTTACTTTGTCTGACATCGGCTGAGGCAAGAAAGAGTCCCCAACAGGGTACTTAGCTTTTTAGAAGTCTTCGGTAGTAGGAATCTCTGGATCTGACCGACCGGCACTTGCGAACAGCTTCTGCTTCGGGCACCGCGCGGCAAGAAAGACTGAGGAAAATGGCGTCGGCTGATGCCTTTATACCACAGCAGCTATGACATCGGGTGAAGAGCGACATCAGCCGAGGCCAGACCCAGACTTTGGAATCCGGCCGACCGAAGGGCTGCCTGAGGCAGGACAACCCATATGTTAGGACTGCAGATGCATCCTTGAAGGACATTCATATCTATCACTTTCTTTTTGAGGCACCACTCGTGAGGTAGCAAAATGGACCTGCTCAGTTTGTCTGCTATCACGCTGGACTTCCCTGGAATGTGCATTGCAATTAGAAAGTGGTTGAAAGTGATCACCTATAAGGCAGAAGTCAGAGATGAGCTATCCTGTGCCGAAGCTCCTAGGGGCAGAGACGGTGCCAAAAACGTCTGACTCGACTATAACACCTTGGATCTGACAGGGACAACCTGGCTCTAAGAGTTGTCTGGATTTGTCTGGATTTGAAACCGTAGCAGCCAGAGCACTCAGATTAAGCCTTGGATCTGAAGAAACTAAGATCTTTGGATCTCAAGTCGACGGTCCTGGAAAACTTGGATCCAAGGGCACTGAAACAACTGGATGGATTAGTGAAGAAGCCAGAAATGGTGGTGTAGTGCTTATAAAGGTTGCTGACCCAATGGGGTAGCAGTGGAATTACTCCCATCTGCATTTGCATGGATATGAACTTCCTCATCATCTTGTTCATGTCTGCCTTGGTGAAACTCCTGGAAGAATGAGTAGATGGCAGTGATGGGGATCTTGAACATCGATGTACTTCTACGAATGGAGGAGGTATACTAGATGGTACTGGATCCAAAGAAGGGGAGTATGTAGTTATTGATAATGGCTTTGGATCTGAGAAAGTTGACTTGTTGTCAGACACCGATGCAGAAGCAGTTTCAGATCCGATTTCTTGGCCTTTTTCTCAGTGGTAGGAACTGAAGATAGTGTAGAGGATCTAGAAGGCTTAGAAGAGTCTTTTGTCTTGTGCTTCAAGGGCTGAGCCCCAAATGAAGCTCTGAAAAGGAAGAAGGCAGTAATCCTTTCAATATTAATTTATTTTTCCTATCAGCCAAGGCCCTAGGATCAAATCCTTGACAAATCTTGCGTTCAACACTTAGGTGCAGAGGACCTAAACATTACAAGCATAGAGCACGAAAACAGAATTTTATGTCTACATTCTGTGCATTTTTTAAACTCCAAGGGGGCTTTCTCAGACATTTCCAAAGTTATTAACACAAAACAAAGAAGGTAAGAATTTTTTTTTCTTTCTCAAGAAAGGAAATACAAGCAATGGTAAGATTACCCTACAAAAAGGTATAAAATAAAGGGAAACACCAGTGACATAGAATTACCAGTAATGGCAAAAAGGTATAATCTAAAAGTATAGAAAGGGAGGTATAAGAATAAAGAATATAATATTCTATGAATGTTCTATGAAAAAATTCACTTATCTGAAATTCAAAAAATACTATCTAGCTCGAGAGCCAAGGGCGACCATATCTTCATGCTAAAGCAGCAAACGAGATCTGGGGAGTGTTAGAGTTGATGGATTATAGGGAAGAGAAGGTGGTCAAGAGTTATTGGTTGCCATGAGCTTTAGTAATGGTCAAGCCTCGGATCCGAACCCAATTGTTGAGGAATGAATAAAAATTGACATCATCAGATCAAAATTTTTTTTACCTCAAGGTACTTTATGAAGTCTTATTTGTTCTTTTAGGGACTGAAGGATGAGAGGTTTATTACAAGCAACATTTAACACATTCTCTAAGGCTGGCAAAATGGCAAGGATGGGTGTAGAATGTGGAACATTCATTTGAAACACATCACAGTATCTCCTCAGTATAGGGGGAATATCTACCTGTTCCCACAAAGTACATAATTTATCCTAGAAAGAGTTTTGAGAAGGGGAAACTCCTCCAAGGAAGTTGAAAAGGCCCAACTTTGCTCAGAAACAGAGTGCTGAGCTTGAGGATCTCAAGGAGAACAGCCCTCTCTCTATCAATGTCAGAATCCTCTGATAAATGTTCCTAGATAACTTCTTTATCAAGACTGCACATTGGAAAGGATTTCTAAATTCCAGGATTAAAATCCTGCAAAATCTTCCCAGCTACAACAGATATCATGTCCTCAGATGAGCAATGTGTAACATTTTGTGTTTTCTTTGCTGGGATTTTCCTAGAAGCAGACCAACTAAGGCATGGTACTTCACTCGTGCCAAGAGGTCTCTTTCCCCAGGCACGAAGAGAAGAAACTCCAGGATTATTTCACAGGCTCAAAAAGAGAATGCTCCCATGCCTAGACAGAACACTGAACTGCCATCAAGATCATGGCTAACCTCTGGTCCATGGTGGCTGATGGAGCTACACCAGTGAAAGCTGGAGTACTAAGAGAGTAGTCCGAGACACAACACTTAAAGGCCCTTTTCTGAAGTGCACTGACAAAAAAAAAAAAACAGCAGCTAAGATGCCACGAAGTCTACACAAGCTTTTAACATTAAAAGAAAAATTTTCCTGCTCTGTAAAACATTTCCTGATCCTTAAAATTTACACAAATAACAACATGCTCTTAAAAGCAGTACATTCTTACCACAAAATTACCCCCCGGTAGTTAAAAATAAGCCCTATGCTAAAATAAATTAATGTTGACTAACTGAAAGTAATTTTGAAGAACAGGAAAAAAACAGAAAAAAAAAAAACTTAAAAACGTTCATCAAAACCACATTTGAAGAATAACTCGCCAATTTTTTTTTTTTTTTTTTTTGTAGACGGGCAAGCCCTCCTGCACCCCACTCAGTCTTGTATATACCAAGTTCGAGGTCACAAAACAGTGGCAAAAAAAAGCAAGCTGTCCAAGGTTGCACCACAGTGGAGAAAAAAGCAGATCCACTGTCGACAAAAAGTATTTTTGGTGAAAGGCACTTGCTCTTTTTGCGTTCACTGAAATTACGTTTGATGACACTACATAACAAAGGACTCTGATAGAAGTCTTATGATATTGTAAAAAATACTAGGTTTCTTAAACAGGAAGCACTGTTTTTAGTCAGAAAAAAATACAAAGAAGTTATGTACTTATCTGTGTTGTCCAATTTCATTCCTCCTCAACTGATGGGTTCAGATCCAAGCCATCTAATCCAACTCGGCCATTTTAACAGCTCATGGCAACCTTGAAATCTTGAGCTTCTCCCTTACCCGGAATGCACCATTCCCATTACTTCAGATCTTGTTTGCAGACTACAGAGAAAAGACTAACACTTTACTCATAAGAAAATAATTATTAAGCAGAATGATAGTAGTTAATGGAGCACAAAGCTATATCTGGACTCATCAAGGCAAGGTAAAGACTCCAAGACTGGCTCTATTCACTCACTCTTTAGACAACATTGGATGGGAGTTGGTGGGTTGGGAGTTGAGTCGGAATGAAAATGGACAACACAGATGGAATGGTATGGTAAGTACATAACTTCTTTATCTGATATTGTCAATTTTCATTCCATCCTCGACTGATGGGACAGAGTCCCCAGCTATTATAATCCCAGGGTGCCTTCAAGGAAGGATATTCCTGAGCACCACTGAGCCTAACAATGCCCAACTTCTAGAAACTAAGTCTAGCTTGTAATGAGATATGAAGGTATGAGGTCAAGCCCAAGTTGCTGCTGCACAAATATCATCCATGGAGGCTCTTGAATGAAATGCTGAGGAAGCTTCTATGGATCTTGTAGAATGAACACGCAATTGCATGGTTAAGGGCAAATTCAGATTACTATAAATGAAAGAAATGCAATGAATG